>NC_133653.1:95396998-95739165 GCF_009905375.1 Apium graveolens
ACTTGAAGTAAGAATAGTACATGCTCCAATTCTTCAAAATACTTCAATGGAATGGCATTTTTCCTTATATGATAAACCCTACCATCTGTAATGAAGTACAACAAGATGTGTTCTTTCAAGTAGGTATGGTAAACCATTTGTACAGATTCCAGTTGATTCAATCTCTCAGGAGTTGCTCCAATACCTGGTTCACTCAAGGAAGTTGGATCATTGGTAGTGTTATGTATTCTTCTTTCATCAGCACTTCCCAATCCAGTTTTATCTCTTGCTTCCTTTCCAGTAACTACTCTAGCTTCAAAACCACTTGCAGCAGTCTTCAAAGGTTGAGTCTGTTTTGCTTTAGTGAAACCTGGTAGGAGTGTCTTTGGTCTATCTTCTGATATCAAGTTAACTTGAGCTATGTCAGAGGTTACTTGCTTCTTCGAAATATCAGAACTTACTGTCTCTTGACTCTGAACAACTTGAGCCATGTCAGAGATTGTCTTAAAAACTTTTCTTGAAGTCAGAGCAAGATCATCCTTTTCATCAGTAATTTCTTCATCCTCAGGAGGCACATAAACCTTGATAGGTTCACCAACTTTTTCTTTACCCTTGGATCTTGGATCTATCTGCGGTTGTGATTTAGCCAATGTTACTTCAGTATGTGTCCTTTCTTTGATCACAATGCCTTTGAGTTTTGGAAGTGGCTTTTTACCAGAAGCTTCAGATTTAGATGTGACTTTCTCTGATTTAAGTCCGGCTTCTTCTTCCATTAAACTCTCCAAGTCCATTCCTGGATTTTCCTGAAGAAATAACTGTCTTGACATTTCCTCATCAAGATCTAAAAGTTCATCAGAACTTATCCTTTTACTAGTAGCAAAACTTATTCTTTTCCCAGTATCAGAACTTGTCCTGTGACTTGTGATTGCAGCTTTTCTTGATATAAAACCTCTACCTTGACTATGACCTCTACCCGTTCCAGAGTTTCCTAGATCATCCTTTTCATCATCCTTCCCTTTCAGTGTCTTGTCAGTCTTGCATTTGGACTTAATTACTTTCTCCCCCTTTTTGGCATCAGCAGGTAGTAGAAGAGAGACAAGCAATTCCACTGAGGTTGGATTTCATTAAGTTGTGATTGCTGAGAAGCTTGATTTTTCAGAATATCATCAATCTGAGCTTGTTGAGTATCTTGAGTCTTTTCAATATAAGCAATCCTGTCAAAGGTAGGTTGGAAGAACTTTTTCTTATCAATCTTTTGAACTTGTTCCTGTTTGATAAATTCTTCCTGAATCTTGTGTAGCTCTGCATGAGTAGTTGACTGAAGACCTTGTAGATGTTTAGTACTCAATGCAGTGACTCTAAGCTGGGTTTTGAAATCATCAGAATTTAACATTTCATCAGCTTTAGTCAAGTGCTTAGCAAGATGAATCGCATTTGGAACACAGGAAACTGAGTTCCATTCCTTAGTCCACTCATGTCCTGCAGGAGTTTCACTCCAAGGCACTGGTGCTTCTCTGGTAACAAACTTCTTAATAAGTTCAGACTTAAGAATAGTTTGTTGAGGAGCATGTCCTGAAGGACCTGCTGCATCAGCAGCTGCAGTTGGAGCAGCTTCACCAGTATCTCCAGCATTTGCAGCATCAGAACTTAAAGAATCAGTATCTTCTGATAAGACAACAGTGTGAGTAGCAATGGAGGCTTCAGCATCCTCTAATTGCTGATCTGGTTCTAAGTTCTGATCAACAGCCATATCCTGATGCTCACCTAAATTCTGATCATCAGCATCTAGATGCAGAGAAGGTGTAGTAGATAACTCTGGAGTTTGAACAGCATCAGTAACAGGTGTTGTTGAAGGATTAATTGATGTTGGAGCTTCTAAGAGAATTACTTCAGGCACAACCAAGTTTTGAACATCAATATCAGCACTTGTGCTTGGATCAACAGGAGATACAGATGGTGTGTTGGCCTTGTCAAAAACAGCTTCCTGAGATGGAGTTGATGGAGAAGAAGTGACTTTAGCAAATTCCTTTTCTTGTGAGATCAGAGATTCCTAATCCCCTTTCTTAGCTGCTTCTTCATCATCATCTGAAACTGGCCTTTTTGCCCTCTGTTTCTTGTATCTCTTTGTTGATTTGGGTTCCTTGGGAGTTTCAGGAACTGTCATTCTTCTAAGCCTCTTGAGAAGCCTAGATCCCCCAATTCCAGAATCCTTCTGAGAAGTCTCTTTCTCAGCTTCACCAATAACAGGTTCTGAAGAAGGAACCTGGTCCTCAGTATCAGATTCATCTCTCAAGGCAATCATCCTTCTCTTTTGAGGTGTTTGAGGAACAGTCTTTGTCCTCTTTGGCTTGGAAGATGAAAGCTTCACAGTAGGTGCTGAGGATGAGGGTTGAACAGTCTGCGAAGTGGAGAGATAGGATTTGATATATTGCCTGAGGGTTGGTTGAGTAGAATGAGTGGTAGGTGCTGATTGTTGTGGTGTTTGGGTGGTTGTTGTTGGTTGGACATCAGAATAAACAGATCTATAAGTATCAGGATCAGCATTTACTAAGATATGTTTTACAGACTGAGGAATCTGTAATGGTCTAACCACTGATTTCTAAGTGTCAGCATTTACCAGGTCATTAAAGTAGCGTTTTGCAACTTTAAAAGGTGGAGTTGAGGAACTGACTAATTGAGGTTCATCAGTACAAAAAGTATATATAAGTTGACAGAATCTAGCAAAGTACACAACATTCCTATCCTCTGTCATCCTATCTCCAATAAAACCAATTATACCAGTTACAAAATCAAAATGAGTTTGGTTAATAATAGCATACCCGATGTGCTGACTCAAAATTGGAATAGCATCAAAATTCGAACATTTGTTCCCAAAGGCTTTAGTGATGCAGTCAAAGAAGAAGCTCCATTCTCTTCTGATATGAGCCCGTTTCAACTGCCCAAGTTTTGCCAAACTCTGTTCATACCCCAAATTGGCCATTAACTCCTGAAGGGCTGATTCCTCTGGAATTGAAAAGGTACATCCTTCTGGAAGATATAGAGCCTTGCGTATTGTACCAGGAGTGACTGCATATGAAGAATCACCCACTTCGAAAACAATACTTGGAGTGCCATGCCTACCACCATCATCAAAGTGCCGAGTCCGCCAAAATGTCAGAACTTGTTGGCTGGAAAAGACTGAAGGATGGGTCAATGCATACCCAATCTCACTGTGTGCAAGAAGATCTTGCACAAAATACAATTCAGATGGAGCTTCAGCATGATCAAGAATTGCAGCATAGTTGTTTGGAATAAACTTAGCTCCATCACTGATTAAATCCTTAGGTGCCATGTGAAAAATTGAGATTTAAGAGTGCCTGTTAGGTGTTTGATAAAATGTCTGTATGAAAAACCAACGTGAGAAGAAGAGAGAGAGAGTAAAAGCAAGTAGAGAGAAAAAAAATATGAAAGGAAATGAAAGAATAAAAAATCCTCTCTCTGTCGTACTTATACTCAAAAAAAATGTTACCGTTGGACACCTGTCAGACATGCAGTAATAACGGATAGTTACTGGGCGCGAGAAAACAGTAATCATTACTTGCCCACTTGCCTTTTTTCAAGGAAAAATCGTTCCACTTACCCAGATATTCCATTTATCAAGGTGAAACAGTTTTAATTCAAAATTGAAACCGTTCCCACTGAATTAATTATTTTTCACTGCATCATTAATATTTTGAAAATAAATCAAGTGAAAATGACCAAGATAAATCAGATGAGTAAGTACTGATAAAGGAAAATCAGAATTTAAATTAAAACAGAATTTATATGGTCATCAGAATATGAATATTTATCAGGATTTATCAATGCATTACAAATTATCTCAGAGACAAAATCTTGAAACAAAAACAAATTTCATTAATATATCAAAAGAATACATTCATGAAATTGAAATTACATCAGAATTTATACAAGATTTCCCTAAGCTTCTAAACCTAACATCAACAGCCTTAGTCCTAGCTCAAGAAGCAGGGCAAGGCTGACGATGAAGAAAAACAGGAAAAAGAAAATAAATCATTTCTTCTTCCTACTCTCGACAAACAGAATGGCGAGTCGAATGATTCGTTCTTGCTGGCGGAGAGCTTCCAGCCTTTCCTCCTCCAATCGCTCCAGATGGCGATGGTAGTCCATATAGAAGAACAGGAGGTGGGTGAGTACCTCCTGTGGGACAGAGTCCCATATCTCATCAGGAATGGTAGTGACGTGCCATTCCTGCTGCCAATCGGCACAGCTTAGCTCCATATTGAAGGTTTCGTAGTTCAAAAACATGTTGTATCTGACCATGGTGTTTTTGAAAGAAAAAGTATGAAGGTAAGGTGAGGTTGAGAGAAAAGATTTGATGGGAAGGCTGATGGAAAGTGGTTGCTTATATAGGCAAGAGAATGCCAGGAGACGCAAAGGAATTTAATGCTGAAAGGTAGAATGAATTCTACCTCGTCTCCCCAGACTTGGAAAAAGACAAACATTCATTGGAAAGAGAAAACATGGTTTAATGGCACAAGAAGCAAGTAAAAGTTGACTGTTCAAGTACGAATACCATTAACCCTAACCATAGTGACTATTAATCTTCCACTTCAACATATTCTAGTTTGAACCGAGACTGTTATCAAATTTTATCCACATATAAGTTAAGTAAAGAATTAGACTGTAATATCAGAACTTAGACTTATATCATAACTTAATAGTCATCAGAACATAATTTCTTAACTCGAAAAAGGAATGCCTATCTTAGTAAGTCCTCATACAAGTTCTGAGTTATATTCTTCAGAACTTAATCTTCAAAACATGCAATCAGAACTTGTCCTCAGAGTTTGTGCAAAGTGACACAATGACTGTTTATCTAAAACAACATAGACCACCACAGTAATTTTCATCATTCATATGGAGTGATTAGTGTGTGCATTAAGCTAAATGTCAGACAAAGAGTAAAGTCTAATTCACTTCAGTATATCTTAGAAATAAGGCATAACCAAAACTTTGCTAAAGAGCTATCATTATTCTGTAACCTACTGTTGAATGAGTTCATGCTTGAGTCTACCTCAACTATTTTGTGCTAATTTTGTGCATCTTTTTAAATTCCATTTCACAGTGGCTTCTCAGTGTAAGTGAGTCACGACTGCTTATCAGAATTTATGCTATTATCAGAGTATTTCTCCAGTAATCATAGAGTGTGAAAAGTCACCAAGAAAATATTTTGCTTTTCTAATGCATATTTACTTAATACCAGCAATGCACTTGGGTCGTCCCTTTCACATTTTTACTCTAAATCTCAAAGGAGTACCTGATTTTATTCTTTGATCCTTTTGCCTTTGATAAGTGAGGTTTATCAGCACTTAGTGCATTCAGCAGATTTACTAGTATTAGAACTCAACAGATGAGTAGCATTATTCTAATTTGTGACTTAGTAATAAGATAAACAAAGTAAAATCAACTTAGTTCAATTATCAGAATTTGCTTGTGTCAATAGATTTCCACAGAAATAATTACTTCTTACATGGGATCCCTTGTTTATTGAAGACTACTGGGTCAGCATCTAGCACAGTTATCCTCATAGGATTGAATAGTTACTTAAACAGACATATCACTTATCAGAATTTAGAAACATATATCAGACAACAGTCAGTACTTAAACACATTTATCAATTAATCACAGAATACACAAAGAGATTAAATTCTGTAAATACTGATCATAAAGTCTGATAAAACAGAACAAGACTAAGCAGATTTAGAGAAAGAACCTGAAACCATTCCAAGTTCATTTACCAATCTTGTAAAAGTGGCATCACACAATGGTTTTGTGAAGATATCTGCTAGTTGTTGATCTGTTGGAACAAAGTAAAATTCCACTGTACCTTCATCCACATGTTCCCTTATAAAGTGGTACCTGATGCTGATGTGCTTTGTCATAGAGTGTTGAACTGGATTACCTGTCATAGCAATAGCACTTTGATTATCACAGTAAATAGGGATTTTGAAATATGTTAACCCATAATCCAGTAACTGATTCTTCATCCAAAGAATCTGTGCACAACAGCTTCCTGCAGCAATATACTCTGCTTCAGCAGTTGATGTGGAAATTGACTTTTGTTTCTTGCTGAACCAAGAAACCAATCTGCCTCCAAAAAATTGGCAGCTTCCACTTGTGCTTTTCCTGTCAATTTTGCAACCTCCAAAATCTGCATCTGAGTAACCTATTAGTTTAAAATCTGATTCTCTAGGATACCACAATCCCAGATCAGCTGTTCCTTTAAGATACTTGAAAATTCTTTTCACAGCTGTTAAGTGAGGTTCTCTTGGATCTGCTTGAAATCTTGCACAAAGACAGGTAGCATACATGATATCAGGTCTACTAGCAGTTAGATAGAGTAGAGAGCCAATCATACCTCTGTAATCAGTAACATCTACTGATTTACCAGTATCCTTATCCAGTTTTGTTGCAATGGCCATGGGAGTGGATGCACTTGAACAATCTTGCATTTCAAATTTCTTCAGCAAGTTTCTAGTGTACTTAGTTTGACAAATAAAAGTGCCTTCTTCATTCTGCTTGACTTGAAGGCCCAGAAAATAGCTAAGTTCCTCCATCATACTCATCTGATACCTTGACTGCATTAGTTTGGCAAACTTCTTGCAAAGTCTGTCATTTGTAGACCCAAAAATGATATCATCAACATAAATCTGGACCAGAAGTAAGTCCTTTTCATGGTTGAGGTAGAACAGTGTTTTGTCTATTGTTCCTATGTTGAATCCACTTTCCAGAAGAAACTGAGATAAAGTCTCATACCATGCTCTAGGAGCTTGCTTAAGTCCATAAAGTGCTTTATCAAGCCTGTAGACATAATCTGGATGTTTGGAGTCTACAAAGCCTGGAGGTTGTTCAACATATACTTCACCTCCAATTCTCCATTGAGAAAAGCACTTTTCACATCCATTTGAAAGACAGTAAACTTTTTGTGAGCAGCATAAGCCAAAAATATCCTTATGGCTTCTAACCTAGCAACTGGTGCAAACGTTTCATCATAATCAATTCCCTCATGTTGAGAATATCCTTTTGCAACCAGCCTTGCCTTATTCCTTGTAATTATGCCATCACTGTCAGTTTTGTTTCTGAATACCCACTTTGTACCGGCAACAGATCTATTATTTGGTCTTGGCACTAGGGTCCAGACTTTGTTTCTTTCAAATTCATTTAACTCTTCCTGCATTGCTTGCACCCAATCAGCATCTTGAAGAGCTTCTTCCACTTTATTTGGCTCAGTCTGAGAGAGAAAAGAATTGTAAAGACATTCGTTTGAAGTACCTGTTCTAGTTCTGACATCTGCATCAGGATTTCCAATTATCAAATTAGGTGTATATGATTTTGTCCACTTCCTTGCAGATGGAAGGTTTTCTCTAGAACTGGATGCTCCCCCATGATCCATGCTGTCTCCATTTTCATTTTCTGATGCTCCCCCTGAAACTATGCTCTCTGAGTTGGATTCTTCAGAATTTAGATTTTCAGCACTGTCAGAACTTGGCTTAACAGAATTTGTCGAATCAGAACTTGAAGATCCAGACGTATGCTCTGATGTTTCTTGAGATGTGGTAAGATCTTGAGTATGCTCCCCCTGCACAGGTGCATCTTCCTTTGGCGTAGTCACCACAGTTTCAATAACATCAGAGTTTAATCCATCAGAATTTACAGTATCAGGACCTAGACTGACAGGATTTTCAGTATCAGAATTTGAGTCTTCATTTTCAAATCTCAGTTGATCATGGTCAATAAAATCTTCAAGACCTGTAATCTTCTTGTCATCAAAAGAGACATTGATAGATTCCATGACCACTTTTGTTCTCAAATTATAGACTCTGAAGGCTTTTGTGGAAAGTGGATATCCAACAAAGATTCCTTCATCAGCTTTTAGATCAAACTTGAATAGCTGTTCAGGATGAGTCTTGAGAACAAAACACTTGCATCTAAATACATGAAAGTACTTCAGACTTGGCTTCTTTTTCTTCACCATCTCATATGGTGTTTTTCCATGCTTGTTAATGAGTGTTGCATTTTGAGTAAAACAAGCAGTCTGCACAGCTTCAGCCCAGAAATAGGTTGGAAGCTTTGCTTCTTCAAGCATTGTATGTGCAGCTTCAATGAGAGTTCTATTCTTCCTTTCAACAACTCCATTTTGCTGTGGAGTTCCAGGAGCAGAAAATTCCTGCTTTATTCCATGGATTTTGCATAACTCTTCCATTATCAAATTCTTGAACTCAGTGCCATTATCACTCCTTAAGGTTTTCACAGAATCTTTGACCAATTTATCCAGATGTTTGACATGATCAATTAAGATAGATGTAGTTTCACTTTTTGTGTGCAAGAAATACACCCATGTGTATCTAGTGAACTCATCCACTATGACCAATGCATTTTTCTTCTTTTCAATAGACATGACATTCACTGGACCAAATAGATCAACATATAGTAGATGATAAGGCTCAAGAATTGATGATTCAGTCTTGCTCTTGAATGAAGATTTTCTTTGTTTGGCCTTCTGACAAGAATCACAAAGGCCATCAGGAGCAAGTACTGACTTTGGCAGTCCTCTCACAAGACCGGTTCATTTATATTGTTGAAATTTAAATGAGAGAGTTTCTTGTGCCAATTCCAGCTTTCTTCAATTGATGCTCTACTCATCAGACAGATTACAGAGCCATCAGTATTTGTTGAAAGCTTAGCTTCATAGATGTTACCACGCCTGTATCCTTTCAGAACAACTTTGCCTTTAGATTTACTCACAATTTCACAGTGTTCTTCAAAGAAATCAACATGATAACCTCTGTCACAGATTTGACTTATACTCAGCAGATTGTGTTTAAGTCCTGAGACCAGAGCTACCTCTTTAATGATGACATTCCCAAGATTGATATTGCCATATCCCAATGTTTTTCCAATGTTGCCATCTCCATAAGAAACACTTGGGCCAGCTTTCTCCACAAAGTTTGATAGCAGGGCCTTATTTCCAGTCATATGTCCTGAACATCCACTGTCCAGAACTAGAATGTTTTTCCTGTTGCCCTGCAATCACAAAGACCACTAATGATTAGTTTTAAGGACCCAGACTTGCTTGGATCATTTGGTCTTATCAAGTTTGTTAACATTTGCAGCGGATTTAGCATCAGAGTTTATGTTAACATTTTTCTTATCAGAATTTACACTATCAGACTTTGTATCAGAATTTACACTAGAAGGAACAATGGAAACTTTCTTCAAAGAAGGTTTTATTTGATAATAATCATAGTACAAACTATGATATTCCTTACAAGTATAAATGGAATGCCATAACCTACCACAATGAAAACAAGGATTTTGTGGTTTATATCTAACAGACTGACTTTTAACTCCTGATTTTGAAGGTAAGGAGTTAATGTTTTTATTCTTCCTGCAAAAAGAAGCCAGATGGTTAGAACTTCCACAGTTATGATATGTTTTCCTAGAAGCATCAGGAACAGGTTTATAATCATTGCTTTTATTCACAACTTCCTTTCCATTCCTATTTTTCCTAGGTGATTTTACCTTGTTTGCATTCTTAACTTCTTTCAGCTTATGCTTAAGCTGCTTCTTAGTCATTAAGCCTATATTTACTTCAGCTGTCTTTTCCTGTTTTAGTTTGTCAGAAGTTAATTCCTCTTTAACTTCTAATTTCTCATTATCAGACTTTACAGTTACAAACTTAACAGGTTTTAACTTTGGCTTTTGCTTAATAACAGGCTTAATTTCTACAGTTCCTTTATCATTCTTATCCTCTCCATAACCTAAGCCCTCTTTTCAATTTTCACTACTTAGCAAATTTTGAGTTGTTCTGCCAGAGTTAGTCCAAGTCCTGATAATCTCTCTTTCCTTTTCTAACTCAGTTTTTAGAGATTCATTCATTTTCAGCACTTCATCCCTAACATAAAAAGCATCATCTCTATCCTTCTGAGTTTGATGGAACATAACTAACTCTTTTTCTAAGAAATCATTTCTTTTCTCAAAAGCAAGATTTTCAGAAGTTAATCTTTCACATGTTAAAGTTTGATCTTTATAACTAACAAACATGGTTTTAAGATATCTTCTCAACTCATTAATATCATCAGTATGAAAAGCATAAGTAGTCTGAGGTACCTTTGTTTCAGCAGCTTCAGAACTGCTCTCAGCACTTTCTTTATCAGCATTTGCCATCAAAGCATAGTTCTCCTCACTTTCAGAGTCTGGGGTGTCTGTCCAACTTTTCTTTTTTGTGACAAGAGCCTTGCCTTTGTCACCCTTCACTTTCTTGCAATCAGGAGATATGTGGCCTTTCTTACCATAATTATAGCATTTGACATTGGTATAATCTCCTCTATCAGACTTTCCTCCTCTGCCTTCAGATCTTCTGAAATTCTTCTTATCAGAACTTGTGCCTTTCCTGGAAAACTTCTTTCCCTTCCTGAACTTCTTGTATGCAATCTTTGTGATCCCTTTCACCATAAGAGCACACAGCTTCATCATCTCCTCATCAGCATCAGTCTCAGGCAAGCTTTCAGAATCTGAGTCATCATCACTTTCAGAACTTGATGATTCAGTATCAAATTTTGTGAAAAGAGCTTTACCCTTGTCGTTTCTTGAGGTACCTGCTTTGGGGGATTCTTCTTTAGCCTTAAGAGCAACTGTCCTTGACTTTCCTCCTTTCCTCTTGCTTCTTTGTTCCATCTCAAGTTTATGAGTCTTGAGCATTCCATAAATTTCATCAAGAGTTGTTTCATCAAGACTGTAGTTGTCTCTTATTGTTGTTGCCTTCAAATCCCAACATTCAGGAAGAGCTAACAGGAATTTAAGGTTTAAATCTTCAAGATCATACTCCTTATTAACCAGTGACAGATCATTCAAGAGTTTGACAAATCTATCATATAAATCGGTCAATATTACATTAGCCTTTGAATCAAAGTGTTCATACTCTTGAGTGAGTATTGTCTTCCTGTTCTTCTTAATTGGGTCGGTTCCCTGACACCTTGTTTCCAGAGCATCCCATATCTCCTTAGCAGTCTTGCAGTTAATTACCCTATTTGACATTACATTATCAATGGCACTATGCAGTAAGTGTCGTACCTTAGCATCCTTAGCCATTGATGCTATATCTTTAGCAGTATAATCACTCTTTTCCTTTGGTACGGTTTTTGCTGCTTCACCTGCAACTGCAACTGCGAGCTTAGTTGGTTTGTGAGGCCCTTCCCTTATTCGATCAAGATATTCTGGATCTGTAGCTTCCAGAAACAAGGTCATCCTCACCTTCCATATGGCATATTCAGATGGTCTCAGTATGGGAACTTTTATGGTTTCATACCGACTTTGAATTTGTGTCTTTGGAGGTTCTTCAGTTTTGGTAGACTTAGTTGGAGTTTCTGTGTCAGACATGATTGTGTTTGGATCTTTAACTGTATGTGTGTTAACAGATTGGCTCTGATACCACTTGTTAGGTCACACACACTGTAGAGGGGGTGAATACAGTGTCAAGTATAATCAAATCGAACTTTAATATCTCAAGTAACAGAAAACAAACTTTATTGAAACAATAAACTCTGTTACAGTATGGAACTGTTACCTCTTAGTGATGAACAAATATCACGAGAGCTGCTAGGGTTACAATGAATAATCTTCTCGAATATAATAACACTTTTAGTGTAAACCTATGTCTGTGTTTATATACTACACAGTTACATGATAATCGCTAATTGATATGGAATATAATTCTGCTTCCTAAAATATATCAATCAGATATCTTTTCTTCCAAGTATCCCATTCTTCACGGAACTCCTTCTTCATGCATATCTCTTCTTATGTTTATCTCGATCTTCTTTCCTTTAATCAGCTACTGTCCTTATCTGATCGTCCTTCAGCACTTAAGTTCTGATATCCAACTTCTGATGATTATCTCCTGATAATATAAGTACTGATATCCTTAAGTCCTGACTTCCAGTATAAGTATTGATTCTCAGTTAAGTACTGATTTGTCCTGTTAAGTAAGATCTGAAAACTAAACATAACTCATATCAGCCATGATATTATCAAATATATCTAACACATTATCTAATAATTATTGCAGTTGAAAAGCTAATTCCTTCATCTCAACTGGGGCTAGCTTATGAGGAGCCTTGGACACTGGTGATGTTCCTGGTGCTAATTCTATAGCGAATTCTATTTCTCTGTCGGGTGGCAAGCCTGGTAAGTTCTCTCGAAATACATCATCGAATTCATTTACTATGGGTATATCCCGTATGTTCGAAACTTCCTTCTTAGTATCCATCACATAAGCTAAATAGGCCTCGTTACCTTTCCTTAACAATCTTTTTGCCTGTAGCATGGTCAGAAATTTATGGGCCTGTCGTTAACCTCTAAACACTACTTCCTTTCCATTTTGTACTCTTATCTTTAACCTCTTCCGCTCACAATCTATTTGCGCTCCATTACTGGATAACCAATCCATCCCTAAGATTACATCAAATTCTCCTAACGTAAATGGGATTAGGTCAACCCCGAAGACCTTCCCTTCTAATTTCAACTTGCATTTGGGGTGTACTTGATTCACAGGAATTATTTCTTTGTTTGCTATTTCCACTTATAATACCTCACGTAAGGGTACGGCGTTAAATTTTAACTTTTTAGTAAAATCTTGAGATATAAATGACTTGGTTGCTCCAGAATCAAATAGGACATTTGCATGTTCGGAATTTAACAGAAGGGTACCTGCATCCTAAACGGTCATGTTGAAGGTCTGAGCAGCTGGGGGTCGTTGAATGCAGCTCTGCTCATCCCTGAGACTGGGGGCTTCAATGTCGGACAATCCTTTCTCATGTGCCCTACCTTCCTACATTGGAAACACATCATGTTGTGTTGGGGGCAGTTGTTGGCAAGGTGTCCGGATTGGTCGCACCTATAACATTTTAGAGGGGCTCTCGCCTGGGTGCACATTCCAAGGTATCTTCTTCCACATGTTTGACATTCCGGTATTGGGGCGCGGGGCTGGCTATGAAATGTTGCCCTAGATTGTCCGCCGCCCTGGCCAACACTCTCGTTAGGGGCCTTTCTAAATTCGGGGCCTCTCGCAGGTTGGTACACCACTCCCCTGACGAACCTGCTTGGAAGGCTCCTATTCCCGGTTCCTACTCCTCCTCCTCCGCCTTGGCTTCCTATCTTCCTCTTCCTATTATCCTTTTCTTTCAAATTTTGCTCACTGCCAGCTTCAACAATTGAGGCCTTCTGTACTAAGGTAGCATAATATGTCAGCTCTAGTACTGCCACTCGGTTCTGAATCCACTGTTTCAGACCAAGCTGAAACCTTCGCGCTTTCTTCTCTTCGGTATTCACGAACTCAGGCACAAATCGTGATAGCTCAGTAAACCTGGCCTCATACTCTGCCACAGTCATCTTATCATGTTTCAACTCCAGAAACTTAATCTCCATCCGGGTCTCCATAAACCTAGGGAAATACTTGTCTAAGAACAGTCGGGTAAATCTATCCCATAGAATCATAGCATCAGTTTCTAGGTTTTGTTTGGACTCCCACCAGTAATTAGCTTCTTCTTTCAGCATATAAGAAGCGAAAATGGTCTTGTGTCGTTCTTCCACGCCTAGTATCTCGAAGGACTTTTCTATCTCCTTGAGCCAGGCCCGTGCTTCAACGGGGTCGGCAGATCCTAGAAACTCAGGGGGTTTGAGGGATTTGAATGCCCTGAAGGCAGTGGTTGCAGTCCGTTGGGCAGCATGCGGCTGTGGCGGAATAGGCTGTTGGTTCAGGTTTGCTCTTAAAAGTTCCATAAACCCATTCATGGGGTTCCCTCCCTGATGGGTATCCTCATCCTCTTCTTCTACATATTCTTCCTCATCATATTCATTATATTCTAAGTCTTCTTCACTTTCCTCATTCATTACAGGGTCAGGTTCATTCCGTTGTTGCTTAACAGATTCTGCGGGCTGTGCCCTGGTTCCTCTTCTACGGGGTGGCATTGTTCTGATAATGGAAATTTGTCAATATAGTTGCAAAAAAATTTATCATTGGATTAATTTATTCATATGTAAGCATGTCATTTATTATCTAGCATATTTTTATCAAGTGCAATAATATGGAAATCAATTTCTTAATAACTGCTAGATATATATACCATAGGGTCTCCCAATTATATTTTGGGGACAAAACGACTGCCGAGTTCATACATGGCCTGATTATAATACATCATTACTTGTCCTGAATACTGAAATGCAAATATATAAGTCGTGCACCCTGAAGGGCTAGGAACGCTATCTACTACCAGCTATCCTATCAAAATTGGTGACAAGTCACCCAGCCTTCTTCAAGGTCCGTAAATAGTCACTAGTCCCTCAATCACTGTCACTGCGCATAAGGTCACACACCCTCCTCATCGCTCCTGCCAACATCAACTCTGCGTCAACTACCGGGATGTATCCTCCAACCGCCGTCATCCTCATCTGAACCCGGGTACGGAGCTCGATCCCATCAATCTCTCTGCGGGCTATGGCCGGGGAAGCAGCTCTGAAGTCCCCTGGATATCCTAGTTGGATGGCTCTCTCAGCTGTCAGCGCCTGTCGTAGCTCTATGATGCGGGCAGATGCCACGGTGAGCTCAGTGTTAAGCTGAGACACTATCCAGTCGTGTACAACTACATGTATGGTCGCCGGGGGTGGTAGAGGTGATTCTGGGTCACTAGAGGATATGTCATAAGCCTCGTAGGTCTGCGCGTCCATCTCATCCTCGTCATCATCAGTATAGGGCAAAGGGTTCTGCATCCCTGGGTGTGGTGTAGGAGAGCAAACAGTCGGGAGAGGGTACATCTCTACATCCCTCCAGCCTAAGTCATCTCAACGTCATCTGCTATGGGGATAGGAAGGTCAGTCTCCTCCTCCTAGGCATCCTCAGTAGGGTCATCATCTGAGTCATCAATGGGTGGGTCCTCCGGCTCGGGAAAAACCTTTAAGTAAGGCTAGTCTGTCGGCCAAATATTTGTTTCTTATTCATTACCTTACATAAGTCATACTTATAAATAAGCCGAACTAAAAACAACTGAAAACCGATCCAGCTTATTCGGTCTACTTGTGGTACAGCACCAAACATCCTACGGAACAGCTGACCATTTCCTACCCGTTTTCTGGATGTGAGTTTCATGATAGGCATCTTGGTTCACTGTTGTGTTGTGTCAATTTAATAAAATAAGTGTGAGCTATAATGCGCAGCATAATAATGTATAGTATGAAAAGACTGTATGATAAACTCATGTAAAACGTCATATATGATATTTATGTTTTATTCAAAAATAGTTTTCATTGGTGATACCCACCTTCTTTTGAAAACAATTCGTTAATGGATTTATTATCCTGCAAATACCTTAATGGTAAACCCAGCACCTAGGCTTGGGTTACGGTATTGCATCACAATTCCAATTGGAAGAATAGGACATTCGTTGGAGCCACCGCATACGATGATCAGTCGTACTACGGAAACAGTAACCTTTTCTACTAGTAGAAGGACGACACCTTCGTATCCCGGTTATCACCCTTGCCGCATACGGGCTATGTGTCATCATTTCGGGTATACACACACTTCACAGGTCTTAGGTACATATAGTACCGTCTCCTACGATACCAGCAGTCTATCCAATACACGAAGTACTTGGATCCTACCCCTCCTTTGTCCTTTAGGAAATCCTATCATATATTTGGAATCATCGAATCATATCGAAGTTCCCCTAAGCATTTTGCTTGTTGATAGGCATAGCTTTACCTTATATATATATATATATATATATATATATATATATACTTCCGAAAGCTTTTCGAGGAAGTATTAAGGATGTGAGTTGATCGTTGTTAACAGATAGGTAAATAAGAAGGAGTTTCTTTTGAAACTAAGATCAAAATATTTAAAATAAGTCGAGATAATATTCTCCGACGTTCTGAAATTATTCGAATGATTTTCCAAAAATTAGAAAGTATTTTAATCAAGTTTTATGATTTTTAAATCATAAATAAATCATTTAATACATAATAAATAATTAAATATAAATCAATAAACAATTAAACCTCGAATGAGTTTACTTTAAAAGAATATTTAAAATAGTATTTCTCAACTAATTTATGTTTACGTAATATAATAATCTTTAATATTTAATCGAGTTTGAAATAATTATTCTTTGGAGAATACTTCCTCCATATTAAATGAATAGTTAATAAATATTTATTATTCGAACGATAAATTATAGTTGAGGGAATACAATCTTTGGAAATCATTTTAATAAAAGTTCGAGGTATTTAATATTTCGTTAGTGAACGTTGAGTCCCTTAAAACGTACAAATATGGACTTTTAATTGTCCTATAATATCACCGGAATGATTCCCGAGTTTCTATCTTTAAATCCCGACCGACTCTCGGTCTTATAATTATACGTCACGCTTAAAGCGGAATTAAATATTTTACGATATATACTTATCGTACAACATCGTTACATTATGCGAAAAATTTAATTAATACGTATCAGGGCAAGCATGGTATTTATGCAATGATAATAAAACAATCATTCCACAATACAACTGTAAATGGAGTTGGGTCCGTAAACTTGTCTGGGTATATCGAGGTGAAGGATACTATAGGTTCCGCTCGGAAATCTATAATCATAAACAAAATTCGTTTTGTTAGGTCCTGTTCTAATTTATGGTGAATCGCACTCATGCGCTACTTATTATGCACCCTCTCAACTTACATTATCCTTATTATTCCTTTAAGTCCTTATTCACATCATGGTCTCTTCCTTTTTCAAAGTATCTTAAGTTCATTTTCATTTTCGTCGTCGGCTCCGCTTATGGATTCTACGGTTCTCTAATCGCGCGGGCTCCGCTCCGGTATTTTTATAAAATTGAAAAATACTTATTTTCACTTGAACTTTTTATGGAATTTAGTAAATTCAATTTACTACTCTCTGTAAATATTTCACGATTTATGAACATTTTTAAGTTGATCCTTTTTATTTTCAAAATTCGTAATTCATAGCATTTTTTGTCGCGTAAATCACTTTTAGTAAAACGGCCATAACGTTTGTTCCTTAAATCGGAATCAAGAGATCCAAGCGCCTAAAAGATCCTTATAACTTTTTCTATCATAATCAAGGGTATTTTTCAAGAAACTACAGTTTACATCTTCGGGACTTTCTGCAGAAACTTAAAG
Source organism: Apium graveolens (assembly GCF_009905375.1). Taxonomy (NCBI): domain Eukaryota; kingdom Viridiplantae; phylum Streptophyta; class Magnoliopsida; order Apiales; family Apiaceae; genus Apium; species Apium graveolens. Next base: position 95,414,233 of record NC_133653.1, read on the forward strand.
TTACGTTTTGTTCGTTTTAGCAAGATTACGGTTACGATCGGAGTTTCGTTTATGCCTTAAATCTTTATACTACCACCAAAAATCAACATATCATCATCACCACACTAAATCCTCTCAATAACATCATGTTCTTGAGGCAACAACAATCAACCTTAAATCTACTTAGCTAAATTTTAAGATTACAACAATACTTCCATCAAAACTAGGTTTACAACTATATTCTAAAAGAATCTTAAACTTAAATCTTAAGTAAGGTTGGGTCAAAGATTTATACCTTTCTTGAGAGCTTGAGATGTTTTCTTGATGATGGTGAAGTCTTGGGAGTGCTTAGTATGGTTTTTGGAACCTAAAACAACCATTAAAATCAAGAAACCAAAGAAGAGGTACTATTCACACTATTCACTATCATCTTTGTTGAATTTATTTCGCCTATCAAATCTTGATAAAAAGAGCTCAAAGATTTATTTAAATTAATTTAGGTGGTATGAAGCTTGAGAATTAATGGGAGGATTTATCCATGGCTAGAGCTTGGTGTTTTGATTTTGAATTCTTGGTTTAAGGGGAAGGGGCCGAATGGTGATGTTCTTGGGAGAGAGAGAGTTTTTGTGTTGCTTCCTTGGTTGCTTCTTGGAAATAATGCAAGTGATAACTTGTAATTGATTTTTATTCTCTATTTTATATCCTAGGATTGATTTTTGTTACCAAATCCTTGGACAAATCTAGCTAGGCTTTCTAGTTTACAAGCTAAGCTAATTAGCTTAGCCCTTTAGCTTACTATTATCTAGCCCTTGCTTGATCATCCTATATCTCTAGCTCACTATTTGATAAAGTAACCATGGTTAGTTTTCTACCATGGTTAGTTAGTGTGTTATGTTTATTTAATTGTTTACGCGTTTGTTCGGTCGCTTAAACGTTTTCTTAATAATTTCTCGTAAATGGTTCGCGACGTAAATCATTTCGTATTTATTCCTTATATTTTGAATTATCGTACTTGGATATAAATCCGCAGGGTTTTAAATTCGTAATTATATTGTAATTCCTGTAATCCTCGATGATTCGTAAATATGATCATTTTTCAAAGTTCATTTTTTTTGAAAACTAATAGCGTGTACATACACTCATTTGGTACGTATAATCATAATATCAACTTTGAATCTCATTTTCTCATGTGCAATATAGTGTGGGCTAAAAAGTTTTCCCCGTCTGTCAAGGTTACTATTCATTAAACGTTTTTACAAAGTCTCAAAAATTCGAGTTATTACAAAGAACCATGGTTTGTAGACATTGTGAACTACCTTGTGAGTAATGTTATGCCTCCAGACTTGTCTTCTGCTCAAAGGAAGAAGTTTCTGCATGAAGTGAAATGGTATATGTGGGATGAGCCATATTTGTCTAGGAAAGGAGTTGACCAAATCATCAAGAGAGGTATTATGTACAGCGAAATGGGGGGATCTTGCGAGACTGTCATTCTACTGTTTATGGAGGCCACTATGGTGGAGAGACGACAGTAGCTCGTGTTCTTCAAGCGGGATTCTTCTGGCCTGCGTTGTTTAAGGATGCGCATCACTTTATTTTAAAATGTGATCGATGTCAGCGTGTGGGTAATATGTCTAAGATGGATGAGATTCCTCTTAATGTGCTTCTCCAAGTTGAGGTCTTCGATGTTTATGGGATCGACTTCATGGGGCCATTTGTCTCATCTTGCAATAATCAGTATATCTTATTGGCGGTCAATTATGTGTCAAAATGGGTTGAAGTCAAGGCTTTGCCAACAAATGATGTGAAGGTAGTGCTTAATTTTTTTCACAATCAGATATTCACAAGGTTTGGACTCCAAGAGTCATAATCAGTGACGAGGGATCGTATTTCTGCAATCGCAAGTTCACTGCCATGATGTAAAGGTATAATGTGAATCATTGCATTGCTACAGCCTACCATCCTCAGACGAATAGTCAAGCAGAGGTATCTAACAGAGAGATCAAATGCATTTTAGAGAAAGTTGTGTGTCCATCAAGGAAAGACTGGTCTTTGAAGCTTGATGAAACTGTTTGGGCTTATAGAACAGCATACAAGACTCCGCTTGGCATGTCGTCATTTCAATTGGTTTATGGTAAAGGGTGTCATTTGCATGTGGAGCTCGAACATAAGGCATATTGGGCTCTGAAGCAGTTGAACCTTGATTTGGATGCAGTTGGTAAAAAGAGAATGCTTCAATTGAATGAACTCGACAAATTTCAGCTTCAAGCATATGAAAACAACAAAATGTATAAGGAGAAAGTCAAGAGGTGGCACGATAGGGGTCTAGTGCTCAAAACATTTGTGCCAGGATAGCAAGTTCTGTTATTTAACTCTCGTCTCCGTCTTTTTCCTTGAAAATTGAAGTTGAGATGGTCCAGGCCTTTTATAATCAAAATTATATTTCCGCATGGAGCTGTGGAGATTTTGAGAATGATCCAGGCCAAGCATTCAAAGTAAATGGTCAGAGGTTGAAGCACTACTATGGGGATACGGAAAACTGTGAGGTGGTTAGTGCCGTTTTATTGTCCACGTGATCTCGTGATTCTACGTCAAGCTAACGACGTAAACCAAGCGCTTCTTGGGAGGCAATCCAAGTTTGTTGTACATTAGTAGATAGAGGAAGAAGAAAGAAAGGAGAAAATCACAAAAAAAATCAAAAAAATTAAAAAAATCCAGGGCCAACTTCAGTAGCACGGCGCGCCCGCACTGTGGAACGGGGCGGCCGCGCTATATTTCCAGAAACTGCACGCGCCCGCGCTGCCTGGCGGGGCGGCCGCGCTGAAATGTGAGAAGCACGGAGCGCCCGCGCTGGGTCCCTGTGTTCGAATAAAAATATAAGGCAGAAAGAGTGAAATTTCGGGGATTTTAATACAATATCAATTCCCACCCGAATTTTACTCTTCCACATCCAAAATTTCCCTCTCTAAATTATTCCCATTATTCCCATAATCAATTTCCACTCCTTTTCCATAACTAATTCTCTCCTAAACTCCTATATATACATACACTTATAGATAAACTTCTCCATCAATTCTTAAAACTCTCAAACACTAAAATCTCTCTTACAAACTTCTATACTCTCAAACTTATTCAATCTCAATGGCACCAAAAAGACAGAGAACTTAAGTTAGCAGCAGAACCACTGATTCTTTGAGTGCTGGTGGTGTGAGGCCAAGGATTTCTACTCTTGAGGCTGAGTCGAAGTATGTGAGGCTGCTTTCGAAGCCTATAGCCAAGGAGCGTGGTTTTCTGCCATCAGGGAAAGATGGTAAGTTATTGGAGATGATCTTGGAGATGGGCTGGGTTGCTTTTTCTGAGGCACCCTTCTCCATCAATTCTCAAAACTCTCAAACATAAAAATCTCTCTTACAAACTTCTATTCTCTCAAAATTATCAAAATTATTCAATCTCAATGGCACCAAAAAGACAGAGAACTCAAGTTAGCAACAGCACCACTGATTTTTTGAGTGCTGGTGGTGTGAGGCCAAGGATTTCTACTTCCGAGGCTGAGGCGGAGTATGCGAGGCTTCTTTAGAAGCCTATAGCCAAGGAGTGTGGTTTTCTGCCATCGGGGAAAGATGGTAAGTTGTTGGAGATAATCTTGGAGATGGGCTGGGTTTCTTTTTGTGAGGCACCCGCTGTTGTGCCCATGAGTGTGGTGCGTGAGTTTTATGCTAATGCTAAGACGGAGAAGAATGGTTTCATTGTGGTTAGGGGGTTGGCGATGGAGTATAGTGCTAAGGCGATCAGGAGGGTGATTGAGCAGCCCGAGAAGAAGCCTGATCAGGATAACTGGAATGAGAAGACTCTGGAGGAGTTTAACTTTGATTTGATCGTTTCTACCCTGTGAGTTCCTGAGACTTATTGGAAGTTCAAGAAGGGCACGAATGAGTATAGCACGTTCCCTGCATCGTGCATGAACAGGTTTGCACGTGCATGGAATTATTTTATTTGTGCCAACATCATGCCATCTTCTCACATGTATGAGATTACTGTGGAGCGTGCGTGTTTATTGTGGGGGATTCTGCAGGGAGTCTATATGGACCTTGGGATGGTGATTCACCAGGGTATTTTGAGATTCTTGCGAGGGAGTACTACGGGTTCGATATCCTATGCGTCAATTGTGACGAAGTTGTGTATGGAAGTTGGAGTTCAGTGGCCTGAACATGAGCAGCTGCAGCTTCCGAGTGCCCCGATTGATAGTTCGACGCTGTTGAATATGACGGAGTGGTATGGGGGGAAGTCCGATCCTAAGGGGCTTGGATATTCTTATGACCATCTGCCTGGTGGAAGGCCAGCTCCTCAGGCATATGCTGGTGGTACGACGCAGGCGAGCAAGGCAGCATGGAGAGCGGAGTTGGGAGAGACCGGTCCTTCAGGATCACAGCAGCAGCAGTAGTAGGAGGAAGCACAGGGTAGTGCTGGTTTGAGTTTGACGCAGTATAGGCATTTAGCGAGGAGGATGGATGCAATGTATGACATCCATAGCAGGTTTGCACATGACCTCACTCAGGCATTGGGGACTGCATTCAGAGCTACAGGAGTTGACATCCAGTGGCCATTATTCGGTGAGGACTCGGTGTATCCGCCTCTAGACACTCCAGAAACTCCACCCCTTGAGGGTGATGACCCTGTTTCTAATTAGGTATGCCTGATTCCTTGCTATTACCTTCACTGAGGATAATGAATATTTTAAGTTTGGGGGTTAGTAGTTTAAGAATTATATGTTTTGTGTGAGTCGCATATAGTTGCATATTCATGCTAGTTTAGTTCATATAGTTGCATATTTTCCATGTAGTAGTTTTTTTTTAATTTTAAAATTTTTTGTCATAGTATGTTTCATATAGTTTCATGCAATTGCATAATAACATGATCCCTTAGATGATTTTTCCGATTGACTTGTGATATTGATGTTAGTGTGGTGATGTCATATTTAGGGATGTTAAGTCGTATCGAGTTGATTTGCATGCTAGGAGCAATTGTAATTTCACTAAGTCTTATATGTTGCTTGCGTGCTAGATCATGGTCATGGTTTATTTGTTTGTCGAGGTTTAATCACTAGTTTATATTTAGAATTGAGGATATTATCTTAATGATAAAATGACATGGAAATTTAAAAATTGGAGAAAATTGGATTTCATTGCTAGTTGTTTTGGCTAGGTGTCAAATGGCTAGTAGTCGACTCATTTTATATGAGTAGTCTAGGGTTGAACGAGATGGAGCGAAACGCACTCGTTCAGAAATTTATGGAAAAAAGAAAAAGAAAAAAAAAGAAGAAAAAATATATGTGTTATGCATAATAGATCACGAGTGGGCTCTTTAGTACTCGAGTTATTAAGTTCTTAGGGGACTTTGTGCCTAGTGACCTAAGGCTTTTATAGTCTGGGATCCGCTAACTTAACGCTCGCTACATAGGTATTATTGTATAAGTCTTTTGTGGACCTCACTCATTGCACGGTCAAATAAGCATATTTGTGTTGTTTGTGTGTTAGCAATAAAAGGAAGAATCCATATAAAATTGTGATAACGGAATTGAAATGTTATAAGTCATTTTAAGTTTAGCTTTTTATTCTATTTATAACCTTGTGATTGCCTTGATGGGTAGTGGGTCATGATTGTTGATCTAGTTGCGTTAGTATATCTGTTAAGCATTTGCACACACGCACGCTTCTGGTTTGTGAATTGATTTGTGAGATGTGATTGAACTTGTACGAATAACTGCACTTGTTGAAATGTTGCTTGTTGATTGGTTTACTTATTCTATGGGGATCGATGCATGCATATTAGTTTGCATTCATGCATTTTTATTTCTTGTTCTTTGAGTTTGTTTATGCTTGAGGAAAAGCATCGATTCAAGTTTGGGGGTATGTTGAGTGGCATTTATGACACTTTATAACGCTCTGTAAAGCTTTGAATTGGTGTTTTGTACTCAAGTTATTGGTGTTTTTGATGTATTTTGTAGTGTTTTTTGTATTTCAGGCTTATATCAGGAATCCAAGAGATTTAGCATTGTTTTGGTGCTAAATTGGTGTAAGGATGGTGTCTAGAATAAAAGCTCGTGAAAAGACCAGCTCAAACCATGCAAGAAAATAAAAAGTCAGAATTTTATCCAGAGAGACGGCGCGCCCGCGCTGTAGTAGTGCGCGCCCGCGCCCAAAGAGCAGAATGTCAGCGCACCTGCGCTGGTCAAGCGCGCGGCCGCGCTGGGTCGAATTTAAAGAATCTTGTTTCTACTCTGATTTTGATCCAGAAGACTTCTTATCTGCATGGGCTTCTATATAAATATAACATAAGGTCGTCTTCATAACAAGATGTACCAGAGCTTAAGGAGAAGGCGTATGAAGACCGTATAGCACAATTCAACCAAAGCGAAGAGGATCTAGTTTAATCTTGTGATTCTTTGTTTTAAGTTGTAACTTTGGATGCTAGTTTTCTTATTCGTGAACCTATACTCTTGTTTCGTACTTGATTTATTATTTATTCAGTATAAAGACTATGTTTATTATACCATGCTTTCATAGGAACCTACGTTGACGATGAGTTCAATTATGGGCTAATCGTTATCGTGGGGTTCTAGCGGATTTACTTAAGAATTTCTTTAGTTAATTTATTTCGATGCCTTAGTGTGTGGTGATTGTTTGATAACCTAGTATTGGTTGTACTTATTCGTCTTATGAGTGTCGCGAACTTATAAGATAGTATGTTAAATCCTATTGAAGCGAAAGTGAATTTAGGAGTTTAGAACTTGTCATGCTAGCATAGGTTCATGTATTTATTATGCATGATTCGTGGGTAATTTTAACCATCTTACTTGCCCTATGTAATCAAGATAGATAACGTGTGCTTTAAACCGTTATGTTGTCCAATTCTATAGACATATAGGGTCTCAATATAATTGATATCTATTCAGCTTCTATCTCTTTTGTGGATGTCTGGTAGTATGGTATTCGTGCAACGAAAGTTGGCGTTTATCAGTTTCGTGTTATCTGATTAGTATCATCACCATTGCATGATAAGGTTAAGAACAAAAAGGCTATTAAGTGAAGTAGTAATGAAACTAGAATCCCATGTTCGTGTTATATAAGAAATCAACCTTTTTACTCTCTTAGTTAATTGCATGTTAGTTAATCTTAGTATAAACAACCTCAATTGTTATTCGTCTTAGCATTGGATAATAACCATACCATTGTTGCATAAGTGCATTGATTAAAATTAACCTAAACCAGTCCCTGTGGGAACGAACTAGAATTTATTCTATATTACTTGCGATCGCGTATACTTGCGTGAATATTAGCGCGTGTTCTAGCCCTAACATTATACATGTATCGATGTATACATAAGAAACATGCTTTATTAAGCTCTAGTTGTTAATAACAGCAAGACTCAAAGATCAGTCTTGAGAACTTTCTAAGAATGCTCTTTCTTCAGTCCAAAGAATCATCGTATTGTTATTTTTATTGTACACATAAGAAATAGACCTTGTTAATCTCAATTTGCTATAGTGTCGTGTTAAAGAGGAGTAAATTAACTACGATTATATGAAATTAACCTCTCTTAAGGCCATTTGTTCAAGCAGTGCAATAGAATGCTCAATGTAGTTTGTTAGGTATCGAGAAATGAAGGGTAGAGGTAGAGGCCAAGAGTAGCAAACATGGGCAATTTCAAGCTACACCACACAAGTATGTTAATTCATGTATCTATTTTATTGGAAAGGAGACAGAATAATTATATTTAAAGTTAATTTGCTCTTTGATATGCTTATTGTAGTACACTGCACCCAAGAAAAGACAGAATATCAATTGTTGGTGTCAAAGAGGTGTTCATGTAGTGTAATTTTCGTGGATCCACAAGTAATGGAGTTTTTTTGCTTTTGCGGTTTAAAAGTTGTAGGTTTGAATGCACTGGGTAAGTAAATTATACATATAGATGTATTATAACATTTAGGCATATTTGAATTTTGGACTTATATTATTATAATATCTCGTGTGCATAAAAAAGAAAACAAATAAAAAATGATGGTCAATCAGTTAAGGTGAGGCTTACATTTATCTCAAATTGAAACTAATAAGATGATGTCCTGCTTTTCATGTCTAAAATATTGAAGGCGCTACCTATGGTCCTTGAAAATACATAAATATACAAAATTTATATTATAACTTAGAAATTACCACTCTCCTACATAATATCTTCTCTGACATGCATCAATAGTTAACACAATAGCTCCCCTGACTTTTGTTCTTACAATTATAAGTAGTTGCATCACCTGGTCCATTAGGTAAATTATGTAAATTTTTAACTTCACTCTACATAAATGTATATAATTACATGGTGTGTATGTCTCTTTGAGACTATAAATTATGATTAACTCTTTCATTATCTACTATTGTAGCATCCTCAAGGACATAAAGCATTTTGTTTTTGTGGGATCTGCAGGATTTTTGCGAGTAGTCAGAGCGGCTTGCAAGCCTCAAGGCATCATGGAAAAGCAGCAAATAAAGATCATTTAGAAGTCTAAATTTATTTCCAAGAAAATAAAAATCATCTAGAAGTGTAAATTTGCATGCTTGTGCTAAAGATGGAGACGAGACTGCCATAGGTGGAGAGAAAGAAGCTGCATAACTTGATGTGTAAAGATGATTAACTATGATGTATAATTAACTTAAGATCGTATGTAACCTTTAACTTTGTTGTTTTTTCTTGAAATTCTGTATTTTTCTTAGACTTGATTTATGTCTGGATGTTGCAGTAATTGTGTCATACTACTTGTTGGATTGTCTTATAGATATACCAATTAAATTTGGTGGTGTTAATAAAATCTAAAGGTCGTGCCAAATTTTTTTAAAAATATTTTGTTGCGGTAAAGGGTAAAATGGTTGCAATATATTTCATATTTTTTAATAAAATATGTTGCAATTAACTCTAAATATGTTACAATTAACTCAAAATATGTTGCATAAATTCATGTACTACAACAATTATCATAAAAAAAAGTTCCAAAATAATGTTGCCACAGGAAGCCACGTGTATTGCAATGTTGTCATATTCGTTGCTATAAAACGTTGCCAGAAACCAAATTTGCATCTTTTTCCTATGTTGCAATATTATCCCAAATTCGTTACCATGAGCTCTTATGGCAACGAGACCAAACGTTACGCCTAATTTTTTAAAATACGTTGTCGTAGACCCTATTGTAATAGAATTGTGTCATTTAGAAACACTTTTTTAGGGTTGTTATAGTCAATCTATGGTGTAGTATATATCCAAAAGGATCGGAATGGGTCGGGTAACTGAAATTGCCATCTCTATTTATAGCCAGGGTACAGGCTAATACTTATACGAAGGTTGGGGGTTGTATAACATAAGCAATTGCAAAAGGGGTGTTGTTTAAAAATATCTCCAAGATACCCCGAATAGGTAATGGTATCCTCTGAGAGCATCTCCAAGGATTGTTGACTATAATTGTTGGTTAAATAATTAAAATATTGATTATTTAAAAAAATTCTAAACCTGTAAAGATTGTATATCAGCGAAATCAGCTATATTTTAAAAACATGTAATTATTATTTTTGTTTGTTATAAGTAGAATATTTTATTTTAACGGAATAATCAAATAATTTGACATATTGCTAGTCTTTAGAGGTTCAACGAATGTGGTCAACATTACTAGATTATCTAAAATTTTAGCTAATGATTTTGTATTAGCTTTTCATCATTAGAGGCCAAATTATTTTTAGATAATCTCTTTAACTACGGATAGGATATCTTGGCGCAATCGGATTAGGGTGACGGATTAGTTTTGACTTTCGTAGTTTGCATGTGTAGCATATAATTTAGTATTTTTTAATAATTTTCTTTGTTTAATACTTATACTTACTAAGTTTGGTAGTTTGTTTCATCGTCATTAATAGTCTTTTAGTTGCTCGTGTAGGTTCTAAAATTTCACTTTTTATAGCCATGACCAATTGTACGATATGGTAGATGGGTTGTGTTCTGTTTCAGTTTTTTTGACATGTATGTGGTAAATTCAAATTATTTAGTTTGGAGAGTGATCTCCAAGGGAAAGACTGAGTTTAGGGCATCGAAATGAGTGCAATATGAGAAATAGTTACGACAATCACTATTGACCTTCAGATCTGGGAGGAAAGGGTTTAAGTGATCTAATGAGTGAAATTTTTTACGGGCATAGGTAAGTCACATGTTAAGAAAACCATGGGTTGAGGTATATATCATTGTTTATCATTGTCTCGCTTACTTTTACTTGCTTCTATATATCATTGTTTACCTAGGACGTCTATACTATACTATTATAAGCAGAACACTCTCTATTTGGTACGACAAATAACAATCGTCAGATCTAAAGTCAGAAAAATGAGAACCATTGGATAGAATAATAAAATATTATTATATTAATATTTAAACTGTTCTCATGGATTCAGGGTTCGAACCCCGTCAACAGCTTATTATATTTAAACTTTTATATTCTTTATTTAAACAATATATTATATTATATTATTTATTTTCAGTCAAGTCTCAAATTATTATAAAACATATATTGTTATAATTTATTATATGCTTCGGTTTATTTTTCAACTATTGAAAATTATATTATAAAATATATTATTAAAAACTATCGAATGTTAAAAACAATAAGTGCATCGCACGGGTTACAGGCTAGTACATATTTGTACACGCACAAGTCGGGGATCTTTTAAGCAAACAACATCTTAATTTTTTGGAATGAGGATAAGGCTATACCCTTCTTAGCTAAGGAATCGTGCCATCAAAATTCAAAATGCTCTAAGCCTCTGACTACCCTACTGACACATTCGTATCTATTTTTTTATATATAAATACTTGCGGTCTACCACTCAGAGTGACGCGTACAGCTTACGTATACATACACACCCACCCTTTTTTCATACCTTTTTTTTATTAATTCGGAATTCCCTGTGAGATATTAAATTAACAGATGTGTATATAAATACATGTATCGAACAAAGGACTAAGATTTACTTGCATGTGGCTGCAGAAATGAGGTCGAAGAAAAAGATGAAGAAGAGATGTGTGTGTTGATATGGCATACGCGTTTGTCACTAGGGTAATTGAACGGGTAAAATTCGTCATATTCTTAAAACGAGTATTTTGCTTGACAATGATAAAAAGTCTAGTATATTTGGCATTTTTTCTAATTTCGATTCACTAACTGCATATTAACTCAGTTATAATAGATTATGAAGGATTTGAGTCTGTGCCTAGACGAATAATACCGAGAAATGAATTAAAATATCACAATTTTAGTAAAAAAATGTTCAAGTTGTCATTTTTAAGAATTATGACCTAAAATATCATCTCAAGAAAAATTATCATGTAATGTTTTAAAAATAGGACAAAACGCTACACGGAGTAGCGTTAAGACTAGACTCGGTAATTTTGAACACGACACGAAACGATACAAAAATTTAGTGTTTGTGTTTGCCTTTTTAGTACACGACACGAAAATACATTAACACGAAAGTACTAGACCGAGATTTAGTATTACTTTTGTGTTTTCTCTTCAAGTAAACGACACGACACGAACTATACGCATAAATAAATATTGTAATTAAATATTAATATTTATAATGAATAGATGTATATTTATAATAGATATATGCATATTTAATTCTAAAATAATTACTTAATTTTATAATATGTATATGCATGTGATCTAAATATATATTTTTAATATATATCGTAAAAAAAATTACCTAAAAACCTTATATTTTTATTTATTTATTTATTAATTTTAATTAATATTAATATTCAATTTTACACGAAAAACACGACATGAAATGACACAAAACGAAAGTACACGAACACGAAAGTACACGAACCCTAAACATATCGGTTTTGTGTTTTACCTTCAAGTACACAAAACACGAAAATACACGACACGAAAGTATACGACACGGACGATTTGCTAGTTCTAGTTAAGACCTCTTTTATTTTTTTTTTAAATATACACCTTACACTATATGAAGTAGCGTTAAGGTGTTGATTTATTTTTATTTTTAAATTTTTAGGCTTTTTAATGTATGTTGTTTTGGGGCCGGAAACACCGGATATTGGACCTAAATTTTATTTTTTGGGTGACAAATTGTCCAAAATATCAATTTTGAAATTATGACCGAAAATGTCACTTCAAGATATGACATCCTGTAGCGTTTGGGCAAAAAGTCCAAAACCCTACCTCGTATAGCTTAATGCTCATTCTTCTTCTTTTTTTTCTTTTTTTTTATGTGTAAAACGTGAGATAAAGCAGTGATTTGGCACTAAAACACTACATCATGTAGAATTTCGGCCCACGACACTATTTCATTTATCGTTTTACACATATTTTTTAAATAATATATATATTTAAACTCAAATAAAAAATAGTTAAATCCTAAAATAATAAAAAAAATATTTTAAATTGTTTCTAAAACCCAAAAGGGGATTGGTGAACCCTAAAATATTAAAAATTATTAAATTAAATTACACTCTTGAATTTAAAATTGTTTAATTTAAAGTTTATAATTTTGGCTATAGGATTTAGGGCCCTAAATCCTAAATCGATGTAAATTTATAAATTTCTTTTTTTTAATATTTTTAAAACACAAAAGGGATTGTTGAATCTTAAACTGTTAAAAATTATTAAATTAGATGTGTTTTTATTCAATTTTTTTTTATTTTTAAAACTAAAAAGAGGATTATTAAACCCTAAAAAAATAAAAACCGTGAAATTATGGTGCATCAATTAGTTTAAAAATAATTGTTGAAAACATAATATTTGGTGATGTTTTAGGCCCTAAAACGACAAACAATAAAAACTTGAGAATAAAAAAAAATCATGTGAACTCCAAGAGAGTGTTGTGTATAGTATAAAAAAAATAAAAGGTGATGTAAAATTTTGTCCAATTTCCAAAACGCTACATGGTAGTTCGTTTGAAGTGAGATTTTGGGACATAATTTTCAAAAGTGATATTTTGACCATTTTTTTTATTGAAATGGTCACATTTAGGTCCATTTCTCGGAAACACCATTTAATGTTACGTTTTCAACAATCATTTTTAAATTAATATTTTTAAATTGAATAATGTCCCATAATTTAACATATTTTAATTTTTTTCAGAGTTCAATAATCTCGTTTTGGGTCTTAGAAATATTAAAAAAATAATAAAACACTTCTAATTTAATAAATTTTAACATTTTATGGTTAAACAATCTCCTTTTGGGTTTAAGAAATATTAAAAAAAAATTAATAAAAATTACATTGATTTATGATTTAGGCAACCCGGGGTGTTCAAAAAATCCTTCAAACCGTTAATCTGTACCTGACCACGACAATCCAAATCAAGAAAAACCAAAACCGCTAAAATCGTTATCAATTGTTTGGTTAACCAGATTGTTTACACATAAATGGTTTGGCAGTTGATTCTAATATTTTAAAACTGTTTAAATCAAACTGGACTGTTATATAATAATATATTAAAGTTTTAGTATATGATTATAGATTATGATTTTGTGTATATGTGTGTGTATAATATTTAAAACATCATATTACTTTATAAATAAAAACTTGAGTTAATTTTTAATTTGTCATAATTTTACTGTGTATTTATTTAAATTAAATTAAAGTACGTCTTATGTAAACTAAATAATAGTACTTATATGTAATATATAATACTGACATATATTAAGTTTTATGTTACATTTTCTTAAATAACCATTTTGTTGTAAATTTAATAAAAATAAAACAAAAATAAATGATTGAGTTCAATCCATGATTCGAAATCGAAACAATCCTTTATTTTATGGTACAGTTTGGTTTGGTCTTGGCATTTAATTGGTTTTGCGTTTTAAAAATCGTTTATACAGTTCGGTTATAAAAAAACAAGAATCCGGATCTAAACAATCCGTGAACACCCCTGTTACAGCCTAAATCTTAATTTGATCTAAGGTTAGGCCCTAAACCATAAGAACCAAGATTGTAAACTTTAAATTAGATAATTTTAAAGTTTAAGGTTGTAACTTAATTTAATAATTTTTAATATTTTAGGTTTCACTAATCCACTTTTGAATTTTATAAACAATTTAAAATATTTTTTTATTATTTTAGAATTTAACAATTTTTTATTTTGGTTAAATTTTCTAGAAAATATGTTTAAAACGCTATATGAAGTAGATATTCGAGGCCAAAACGCTACATAATGTAGAGTTTTGGTGCCAAAACACTAAAAATCAAAAATAAAAAATCAAAGCACATAACGGTACAAAATGTAACGTATACAAAATATTATATCGTGTAGTGTTTTGGGTTGTTTTTCAAACACTACCCGATGTAGCGTCTTTAAATAATATTTTGGAACATAATTTTCTTTGAACTATTTTCCACCGTAAAGTGTCAGAGCACACCCCAGATAATAATCCATTTTTACTAGTAAACAATTGAAGTATTTTTAGTAAGGGCAGTCGAACTTAGGGAGATGGTGCTTAGTATAATAATTTGTGAAAAAAAGACCTAAAATCTGACAAGTGCTTGGATATGTCTCTTACTAACACTCAGCAACGCAAAGAAAAAAAAATGTGTTTTGTGCTTAGAACTAAAAACCCAAGTTTCTGTTACATTTAGCAGTGAGGCCTTTAACTTAATTGGTATTTGAATTCAAACAGAAAACACAAGTTTTTATTGCGTTTAGAGAAAAATGCAAGTTTATTTTGCTTTTCTTTGTACTATCAATGCGAAAAATAATTGTGTTTATGTACTTTTTGATAGGCCCATTATATTGGCCTAATAGGAAAAACACCACTTTTAATATTTTCTATAAACGCATCTTGTGTTTTTTAGTGATACTAAATGTAATTTTTTCCAATTATAATATTTTGGACCGTTTTCTCTAAAAGCATATTGATCTCTGTAAATCAAAACTTGCAAACAATTTTTACAGCAAGTAATACTTTTATCAGGTATATAAGAGTAAAGTCTGACGTGCCCTAATGATATTCTAAGTTAAAACTTAAGGTATTTGATAAAAAAAAAATTTAATTCAACAATATTCTAGTGATGTTGAGAAAACGTTTTTAAGTTGTATTTTAAGTTACATACCTCTTTTATCCTAACTTCTATTTTATAATAAATTATTATGAACACTCTTTACTTCTCTCTATTATATATTATATTTTAATAATAAATGAAACATTTATATTTTAATGATAAATGAAACCTTTAATAATATATAGTGTGTTGATATGAAATTAGTTAAATATATACTAGAACATAATTTTTCATACTATATTTAAGGTTTAAATTAGGATATTGTTGAACTTTCTCTATTAACTTAGAACCCATTTTAAGATTAGCTATAAGCAATCCGCTATGGTGGAAGAAAATGTACAAGTTGCAAATTATTTAATAAGAAAAATATCTGATTGTCGTTGTTTGCGATGATCTTCGTTGTATACTTGATATTAATAGAGAGATATAACCGGGTGATGGAGTGGAAATGTATGTTTGATCATTTGATGCCGATGAATCTAACTTAAAAGTAAAAGGGAAAGTTTTTAATTAGCAAAGAAATATCCTAGATCATCAACATCAGCAAAAACTGGTATCTGAACTGTTATTTTCAATGAGACCAGACTATAATTTGGACTAACTAATTGGTTTACGAGCATCTAATCTCTCAACTGTTTAGAAACAATTACAGAATTACTACTGTACATTAAGAAGAAACAATGGACAACAATGACAAGTTACACAGAAGAGATCGAGAGATTTAGCCTCAATAGAGACCTGTGTGCGCGGGCGTGTGTGAGAGTATTCAAATTTCTGTAATTGATTGTCATCTTAATAAGATTTCAACTCTATGAAAAAGATACCAAGCATAAAATTATTACAAATGAAAACCCCAGAACCTTTCTGGTCTAAAAGTAAAAAATATTGTTTCAAATAAACTTCATCTCCAACCAACCATGTAAAACAGTGCCAATGTAAGAACTGATATATTTCTTTTTGCACTAAACTCTACTCAAATTATGCTAATGACCCCATATTTGCTAGAAAAACACTCGACTAGATAACCTCTACAAAACTTTGGCACAAACTGATCAAGGGGTCTAAATATTTAAAAAATTGGACAAAGCAAAAATGTAAAAGCTTTACCCATGCACGTCTACAATTTTTGCCCACTCCCACAATGATCAGATACTGTACCTTCTGATGATGTTTCTCCTGCTTTGGGCTGCATTGGATCTGAACGAGTCTCGCTGGAATTCCTGCTTTCGGTCTGCCCTGCTTTTTCCTTTGTGTGTTGATTTATCACACTAGTTTGAAACTCAGTACCTTTCTTCTCATCAAAAGTATGCTCAGAGACTGGCACAATGACTTGTTTAACAGAATCTGGATTCAGAATGTTGTTTTCCCGAGATTTTGAGCTTGTTTCTGGTGGGCGTGGATCTTCACCTAGCTTTAAGCTGCTATCGTTTGGTTCAGATAAGTCAAGTCCCTTCGGTCGGTTCACGGATGTTACCAACTGAAGCACTTCAGAAGATGGGTTTGTTTCAGTCAGCTTTTTCTTTTGAGTATGTAAATATATAGAACCAGATGACGGTGTCGGTACATTTACACTGGGAGCAGTCGTATTACTAGCCTCTGAACAAGCGAATCCTGGCATTGCAGCAGATAACTGCGGGATAAGAGGACAAGGTGATTTCGCTGTTAGAACTGATGTTGAATTAACATTCTCAGCATGCAGGTTCGGTTGAAAGCTGTGACTGGTTCCAGCAATATCTGGAGAGAACTGCTTGAACTTTTGGGCCCTTTCCCTTTCCCTTCGTCTCTTCTTTTTCTTCAATGTTCTTCGTGGATCCTTTGGTTCAGCAGGAGGCAAGGCCGGAGTAGAAAATGGAGGAATGGTGGAGTTATCATCCCCGTATAGTATACGAACTGATTGTGCAATTGCAGAGACACTTGGTGGTAGACCAGATACTGGTTTTGCAGGACCTCCTACAGCTTCCCGAAGCCAATGAGGCAGCTCATTTTTTGAAGAACTTCCAGCAATGTCTTTCAACTTTGAATGGACTACATTCTGTTCTTTATCAGGATCAGCCAGCAAGGATGAAATATTTGATTTCCCACTTCCCATGTTATCAGATTCACGCAAAATGTTCAGGGACTTATCAAGAAAAGTTGTCCGCTTCAAACTCCTACTAACAAACAGTTCATCCTCCTGCTTTTGTATGTCAAAGCTGTTTGAACAATTCAAACCAGGAGAACCAAAACTAATTACTCCTAACATATCAAGAAGAAATGGCTGCTCACTATTCAAATTAGAAGTTTCCGGTCTATCACAGGGTCTAACAGACGATGACCCAGAAAAATGCCTCTGGTGGTTATTAGCCTTCCAAGTTGAATCAGCTGGTATACGTTCACTAGGTAAATCATGTTGCTCAAAAGGTTCAAATTGCGGCAAGTAAGATGGTTGATGGTTTAAACCCAATTTCATATCTGTCAGGTGTGGCTGAAATTTTGTTGGACCTGCAAATCTGCTTCCATGAAGTGCTCTTGTCATCATCGCATCAGAAATAGCAGGAAATAATGGAGTTTTTGCTGATTTTGAAGACTTGAATGCTTTTTGCACTGGAAGGGTTGGCATGTCCAAAATCTTGTGTTGTTCCTCCTCCCATCTGGAATACAGGTCTTCTGCGGTCTTAAACTTGGAAAATTTTAACCTCGGATCTCGAACCATAGCATTCCAATTACCTCGTCCATGTCTACGAACGCCAATCCACAGGAAATCAAGTTCATCTTCGGTCCATATATCTTTAATTGTTTTTCTTTTAAAGAAGTTGTTTGGTCCTGATCCAGTTCTCATCATTATGTTCTCGAGAACCTTCCTGTGATTTTCAGGGAATGACGAATAGGTCTGTGGCATCTGACCTAATCCTAGCATAGGATTCACATCAACTCCTTGTTGCTCATATCTAGATGATTCTTCACGCGAAAGCTTCAGATTTGGCAATAAAGGTATTGTGGGAAGGCTTGGAACGGAGTCACTAGTATTTCTGGCTCTGGAACTCAATGTTAAGTTGGGGAACAGGTCGGGATGTGGATAGGGTACATTGGTGGCTGGAAATGGGGATTTGGGGAGTGATTTCTGATGAAATGGTAGCTTTAGAAATGCTGACTTTTCTTGAAATTCAGAAAAAATTGGTCCATGTGTATCTAAATGATCAGGACCATTTCCTTGTGGAAAAGGAAGGGAATACTGCAAAAAAAAAAAAAAGTTAACATCATGCCATATACATCCAAATAGATGATAATATAACAAAATTAAGGTAATGCATCTTGGAAAAGTAAAGATGCCAAACATCTGTTTTTAGTAAGAATAAGGTACTAGGTATCCATGTCTCACACAATATAGAATGAATTCTGTACTTCAAGTATATGTAGTAGAATATATGTGTGAGTGTGTGTCAAAAATTTCTAATGCATTAAAGCACTCTACAAACACCTTAGGGTTTATGGAGTTGGCAATACTGGAGGTCTCTAGTTCGAATTTTAGGGCCCCTTAATTGATCCAGTATTCAATCCCAAATAAATTAATTGAACTAATAATCAAATAGTAGTGAATATAATCTCCACAGAACTACGATGTGTAAAACTTTTTATGTTATATGTAAAATTTAAATTTAAGGCATCAGAGCTTTACAGGTATGTAAACATACCGAACACACCATCAGAATCTTTTTGCAGATAATGACCACATAAGGTGGATCTTTCCTCTAATTTTTCAATTTAGCAAGGTGACGATTAGGTAGAAGGATAACAAAAGTAAACAGGGCCACTAAGCTATATTAAAATGGAAAATGAAATATATTAAGAATTCTAAATCTTTTATAAGCGACTATTTCTTTAGGGAAAGTTGGGAAAAGAGGGTAGAGACAAAAATTGGGACTAACCTGAGCACTAGTATCAGGTTTGCTCAATTTCTGCCCATGCTGCAGAGCTTCCAAAGATGCTGATGGCAATTTAAAGTTTTCTGAGGCAAGCTCACGAGGTTTGCCATCTGTCTCAGTTGAAGTTTCACGGAAAGGAGCTATGTCAAAAGGGAACCCCGTTCTGCTCACTTGCTTGTTTTTCTTGCGCTGAGATTTGGAGTTATTCCTCTCAGACGACTCCATCTGATTGGCATTAGGTGCACAAAGTCCCAAAACAGGTAATAAATTGTTGTTTGACAATAAATTCTCACTACCTTGAACAGAAAAATCTTCATGACTTCTCATTTTATGTTTAGATAACTTGCTCGGCCTTGGCTCCAAGCCAGGCTTCATCTTCGGCACCTCAAGGTTATGATTATACTTGTTACCTTCTATCTGAATTGCTAAAGAATCCTCAGTCCTTTGATTGTCTAACTTGTTCATCTGATGTCTTCCTGGAGCAATGGATGAAGGCACCATGCAAGTTTCCATGGGAGACGATCCCAGACCAGATGCATTAATAACACTCCTTTTAGACAAACGATCTTTTTGTCTAGCACGAAGCTTAGCACTGTCATTGTCACAAAAGTACTCTGTTAGGGTATAACATAAAAAGGCTTGATGCTAATCAGATAACAATAACACAACTCAAAACAGTGTAAAAAGGCCTCCAAAAGCTCCAGACTTACAACTTTGCTTTATGGGCTCGACCTGCTGGAGTATATTCACGCTCTGGCTCCCGCACTTCATCACCACCCCCACCACCCCCCTGATCATGAAATCGAAAATAATCAACATTACATGCATATCGTGATCCTTCACAAACAGATGTATCAGAAACGACAAGAAAAACGGAACTCCATAAGAATAGTAAAGAAACTTTGAAAACCGCTGGAAAATTTAGCCAACTACAACAAAAAATTCAACACTTATTAAGCCCATTTGAAGAACCTATCATGTAATGAAACCTTCAATTCATGACTATTAAAAAAAGCCCCAATGGTAATATTTATAGTGTGATGTACTTATTCTATTTTATGGATCAACGGTTACAAAGAGAAACGGATCTCTCGATTCCTCATCACACGCCTTTTCGGGGAAAAATATTTGAAATGTTCTACAACAGGAGGTATAGCTGTTGGGTTAACCAGAGATATAGAGTTATAAAGCTTTCAAGACATATCAGCATGATAATAAAAGGCTGCCAACAGGAAGACTATATCAACCAGAGATGTAGAGTTTTAATAATCTAGAAGCTGTTAAGACAATTAAGGCTGATGTTCAAAGGTTGTTTAACTGGAAGAGTATCTCTACCATCAAATCATAGTTGTTAAGGCGTCGCCTAGGCGGTAAAAAACGGGTAGACGTCCAACCCGTCTTCCTTTTTAGTGGGTAGGCTGACGCCTAGGGTGGTCTAGGCGGCTAGGCGACGCATAATCCGTCCAAAATCCGCATAGGTTTGACTTTGATGTTCAGTAAAATTACTTATCAGTTCCATGGGTAAACAATGCAATGTAATCACACTACAATCTCCTCCTACTATATTCCATTTCGACAATCTCCTCCCACTTTAATCCAGTTGCATCTCAGAAAAAAAAGTGTCCAGAAAATTGGAAAAAGGATGTCGACCCGGAAATTGCTAACGGTATCCTTAGGTGTATAAATGAGCAAAACTGTTCGTGAGCTACTCGAGCTTGGCTCGTAAAATATTCGAATTCGGCTCAGTAATAATCGAGCCGAGCTCGAGCTCGAGCTATTCGAATTATTTACCAAGCCGAGCTTGAACTTCAAATTACTCGGCTCGTAAGGTTCACAAGCCTTATCGAGCATTTACTATTTACTATTTTTATTTTTTAATATAAATATATTTTAATATAAATATTTAATATTTTATTTATATTTTTTATATTTAATCGAATCAAACTCGAGCCGAACCGATCATATTTCGAGTTTTTGTCAATATTTGGTTAAATCGCTTCAAGCCATCGAGCAAACTCAAGCCTGTCGAACTTTTTAAGAGCCGAGCTTCGAGTTTTAAATTTAAGGCTCGGTTGAACTCGAGCCCGGACATTTTTAATCAAGCTCGAGCCGAGCCTGGCAATGTTCGACTCGGCTCGGCTCGGCTCGATCACACCCCCAGGTACCCCTTTCAATATAAGGAGGATTATTGTAGATTTGTAGTCATCAGTGCATATGTCAGAGATTTATATAATCTGCTATATACTTGGGTTTGCTTCAATACACCATTTTCCCCAACTAAACAAAAGGAGACGTTAATTAAAAAACAAAAAACAACTGGCAACTCGACCCATTTGAATACCAGTCTTATTCGTCTCTCTTCATGCCATTAGCCTAAAATCATTCCCAATTGGTTAAGCTATATCAAGTTGTCTCCTGACATGATTCTTGCACACAATGAATCCCACATTCTCTCATATAGCAGAAAAGGAAGCTGCATTGTTAAATACCTTTTCTCCTTCGATTAGCATAAAATCATGATATATTTATACATGTTAAAGTCTACATATGAATAATCTACTTCCGTGTCTGAACTATCAACAATGCAGAATGTATGAATTTTCCTATGTTTGAATGTACAACTGTATGAAAGCATAAAAGAATAGTAATAAAGTGCAGTGGGGGAAGGGCATGTACCATACTCTAGAAATTACTTTCTTAATTACCTCACTTGGTGTCTCTGCAGGATGTGGAGCGTAAGCTTCTCTGTAAGAGACAGCTTTTCTTTGGCGTTTACCTCTACCAAGTGTTGCTTCTTCCTCAATTTGATATTTCTCCCATCTACATCCACAAAACAAATTTATTCAATGCAGAAGTACACAATCAATTGTTATGACCACGAGCCACGACCACATCTCCGCATAATATATACACACATGACCTTATGTGCAAACATGATATTTTGAAAAACAATTTGAAACTTCTTAAGCTTTAATGTGCATTGTTTTCTATGATCGAGTATAAGGAATTTATACTCACCCACACATTTTTCTCCAGAGAGACTTAAACCCTTGACCTCTTGTTACCGAGTTCGAGGAGTAAACACTAGGGTACAATGCTAGGGGTTTTGATATGTACTACATGTATACAATGCAGATATTGGCAGGTTGAAAAGGAACATGAGCCCTCAAAGGTTATAAAGAAACACAAAGTCAAGCATGTGGACTAATGCTAGACCTCAAAATCTCAAATAGTTTTGTTTGATTTTCAGATCCTCCTACCAGAGTTTAAAAGGTTCATCCGTTTGTGCAAAGTCAAGCATGTGGACTAGCAAGTTTATGAAAAGACTAGTTAAAACAATGATGTTACCATATGAAAAAACTTTGTGTACATAGTACTTACCTGTCACGCAGCAGCCTATCCCACTCATTATCTTCAACAACCACAACATTATCTTCCTTAATTTCAGAGTGTTGTACACCATTATCATCATTAACCACAGCAAGTGATTCACTTATCTCCTGCTCCTCTGGTGGCTCATCATTCCACTCCAGAGACTGATTAAAAAAAATAGAAGACATTCATCAAATTGTAAAATACTATTATATTGTGATGAACAAAGATAAATATCCTATCAGATCTGCTGAGAATACTATACACAGAAATTAACCTAGACTCAAGAATCAGCACATCTTATGTACATCTGAACAACTCGGTGTAAATCAAATTAATTGAGTTGACGTTCAACCAAAAAAGTAACATGCAATGCACAACAGAACGCCCTCTTTCAATGGATTGTGGATTAACGATTAAATTAAAGCTAGGAAGCATGTGCACAGTGTCCTAGCAGTATATCTGCACTGATATACTTTTCTGTAAAATAAATAGATATATAACATGCCTAAAGAAGTTCCTGTTTATGGTAAACCACACATAAAGGTGAATAACTAGGTCGTCTTAATTTAGCACACATACGAGAATATTTATAATATAAGAGTCATACTTTATATTTACATTTATGAAAAGTATTCCCCTAAAGATGTTCCGGTAAATTATTAAAATAAGATATTTTTCTTTACAGTAAAACTTGAAAATAACAACCTGGTCCCCAAAAATGAAGCTTCACAGAGAAATTTTTGTGCATTTAACGTCTAAAATAATTATCCTGATCCTCAAGATAAGTTATATAATATTTTTAAACATTTATAAGTTTATACCATTTTATTTCCGTGTAGGCTATTAGTTATACCACAGTCCATCATGTTTATATGGCATGTTCATATATAATGACATTACTTCAATCCAAGTTATAATGTAGATAGTACACGTTGGCTAATAATAATTATTGTCTGTGTAAACTTCAGACAACTACATGTTCGCTGAGTGTGAACTATAAGGAAAAAAGGATAAAATGTAAATCAATTTAATATGTTGCTCCCAAACACGGGTGCAATCTTCGAATTGTTCAAAATAAAGAGAGCACCTAGTGCACCAATAAATGCACAAAACTCATTTTTCAGAGTTTTGCAAGAATGATCACAAAGCATAGACTTCGAATTGTTTAAAGGAAAGGAAGGATGTATTGCTGCAATAAATGCACAAAACTCATATATCAACTGCAATAAAAGGAAAGCAAGCACATATTTGTGTGAGACGTGAGTCGGGCTATACCTTTACTGAACCAAGCATATCATTCTCTACATCCCCTTCAGCATTATCGGGTGAACTAAACTGAATGTTTGAACGGTCTAGCAATTTCAGAATAGCATTTTCATCCCAGACAATCTTACTACTTCCATCTGTGCATTTATCCTTGTATACATCCCCGAGGGCACCAGTTCTCCTTCTACGGTTAGGCTCGATATCTAAACCTGTTTCATCTTTAATGCTATGGTCTTCAGCTACATCTTTACTAGAAATGCTAGAAGAATCATTAAATAGTTGTTCAGTCCCCCAGCGTAAAATATCTTCAACCTCCTTTTGAGACCCAGATTTATTCACAAATAGCTGATCAAGCATTAATTTTTTCTTCGCAAGCTGCAAGATACGCTCTTCAACACTGGCTCGAACAACAAGCCTGTACACCAATAGCCTATTTGATTGTCCAATACGATGTGCTCGATTCATTGCTTGAATATCTGCATGCGGATTGAAGTCTGAATCATAGATGATAACAGTGTCAGCAGTTGCCAAATTAATCCCAAGCCCGCAAGAACGTGTTGATAATAGGAATACAAAACGACTTTTGTCCTGGTTGAATCGATTAATTGCAGTTTGACGGTCAGATACTGAAACAGAGCCATCCACTCTCTCAAATGTTCCTGGACCAAATTCAATATTCAAATAATCCTCGAGAATATCGAGAAGCTTTGTCATTTGAGAAAATATAAGGACTCTATGGCCTTCCTTGTGTAACACTTTAAGCATAGAATGCAATAAAGTCAATTTTGCTGAAGCTTTTATCCTCATTTCATGAAGATATTCTAAGGATCCTGATTCAGGTTCAGAACCTTGAATGAGATAAGGATGGTTGCACACCTTTCTTAACTGCATCACAATATTTAACATTGACTGTTGTGCAACCCCTTTTCCTATATTGCGCAGTATCTGATAATTCTTTGTCAACATAGCACGATAGTATTCAGCTTGAATGGATGACAGCTCAACTGGAACCATTCGTTCGGTCTTGGGGGGGATATTCTGCATCACATCCTTTTTGAGTCTGCGAAGCATATGAGGAGCAACAAGTTTCTTCAACTCCTCTACCTTTTCTGGGGTAGTAAGATCATTGAACTTCTCTTCGAATGAGGTCAGAGAAGGGAACGAATCTGGCTGTAAAAAATGTAGCAAGTTGTACATCTCGCCTATATTATTCTGAAGAGGGGTACCAGTCAAAAGTACACGATGTTGGAATTTGAAGGTATTAAGCATGCCAAAGAGCTTACTACTGGAGTTCTTTAGCCGGTGCCCTTCATCAACTACAAGAACCTCCCAAGGAACTGCAGATAGATGTGAGGAATCAACAAGAACCATCTCATAAGTAGTTAAAAGAACATTAAATTTATAAGAAGTTGTTTTTTTACTTGACCCACTTGGATCACTAGCATGCCACTCATATTTCCGAATCATAGCTCTTGCTTTGGCTGAACCATGATACTCAACAACATTTAGGTCAGGGGCCCATAATGAGAACTCAGACATCCAATTTGGCATTGTGGAGAGAGGAACCAAAACCAGACAAGGAAGTCTAGCTTCGAACTCAAAGTATAAGGATGATAGAAAAGCAGCAGCGGATACTGTTTTGCCAAGACCCATCTCATCAGCAAGTATAACATTCCTGCATTTACACCAGCATTTACGCAGCCAATTCAATGCTTCCAGCTGATGTGGGAATAAGGAACCTCCAGCAAGCTCTTTAGGCTGCTCAGCAAGAGGCGCTATCTTCCCTTGGTGAAGTCCACCCTTACCCCTCAAACTGTCATTGTTTGTAGCATCATTTTCCACCGCTCGGCATTCAAACTGGTTAAATAAATCAATCAAGCGGGATGATCTTGCAATGACAGGTTCATCAAGTCTCTCCCAAGTGCATTCATCATAAGGAAGTGCAGTCCACTTCACTAACACCTCAGTTGATCCATCTGCAACAGATTGAAGTGCAATAACCCGCTGAGGCCTCTTCCAGCGTTCATCGCTTATATCAATTAATGACCTCCCATACTTTGCCTTGTAATTGTCTAGTTTTCTCTTTGAAAGAATTTTCAGATGGGATTCTGAAATCCAACTGTTGTGAAGGTGAGATTTTCCAACCCACTTGACTAAAAACTCGTATTCAACCACGACTCCTTTGGAGGATGCAAATTCTGGCTGTAAAGTATCATTTACCATTGTTTTAGGAACACAATCAGTTGTAACTTCTACCTCCAATTCCTGTCCATCTTCATTACCCTGAGGTGTAGCAATTTGAGGACTTCTTAAAACTTCATCAATATCAGGACTACTGGTATTCGTGCTTTCCCCCATCAATTTCTTTCCAGCTGTTTTTTCTTGATCTTCAGTACTTGCAGCGGAAATGACTTCATTTTTACTATTTAATGTGTTTGGTTCGGTGCTTCGTATGTCATTTGTCACTGAATCCACACAACCTCCGTCCCTGACCTCTTTAATCATTGATCTTCTATACACATTAATCTTGTCTGCTACAGAGCCTTTATTGACATTTATTACTTCATCTAATTGATTTAAGGTATCCTGTGCAGCTTTTGGTCGGTCGACAGCAGCTCCACCATCTATAGGAGTAACAGAACTCGTATTTTTCTCAGAAATTTTATTTAAATCTTCTGAAGAAACAGATGTTTTTGCAGGCAGGTCATGTGTGTCAACCACAGTGATACAGTGTAAAGAGTTTAATTCACTACCACTCACACGACACCCCAGAACCCTATCAACCTGTGTTATATAAACAAAATACAAATATGAATCAATAAGATTAAAATAGAGACAATAATTACAAACTTGGTAAAGGCAGAGATTTTGGGTGGGGGAAGAGGGGGGGGGGAGGGAATTGAATTCTTCAATTATTACATTATCTATACAAATCTGTCCAGTAACAGAAATAATCAAGTTTATTAACATAACCATTCAACATATTTTACTTACCTGTTGAGCACCAGGAGGAATATCTTCAAATATCAATGGTTCAACTAGTGGCTTTTTCATTGCATGTGATTCACTATGTCCTGGTTCCTCAGAAACCATCTGCATCCAAGACAACAACAGTGAGCAAAGTGAAACAATAAAAGAAATGTCAAGGACACAATCCAATCAACTATTGAGCATGACAACTACAAGCAACAACATACTGAAAAACTATAATTTCTTTTTCCAATAGCACAAGGGGGCACCATCAAATATGAAAAGAAACTCATCTAACATGTTCATCATTAACAACCATAATTAATGCAGAGATAATAAGAGTCCTATGAAATAATTTATAAGAATAATTATTGGTCCTTATAAATAGTTGCTCTTTCTTTAGTGTGATCCTTGTAGAAGGGCTACATATTCCTGAACCCCTCGTCCATCCCAAAACACTACAGTTTCTTGTTTTCATAGCACAAGGGGGCACCATCACATGTGAAAAGGAACTCATCTAACATGTTCATCATCGACAACCAAGATTAACATAGATATTATTTAGAAGAGATAATAAGTCCTATGACATAATCTATAAAAATAATTTTTGGTCCCTATAAATAACTGTTCTTTCTTTCGTGTCATCCTTGTATAAGGACTACATAATCCTAAACCCCTCCCCCCTCCCCAAAAGAAAATAAAATAATTAAAAACAAAAGAGGATAAATAGTGATATCTACCTAAGAGCAGTTGTAGTTAATTAGGAAATCTGACTTACTTCCATATGAGAAGCGACTAATGCGTGCTTACAAGTAACAAGCTCCACACAAATGTATGTTCGTTCACTTGCAGTGCAAAATATCAAGTGAACACTGAACAAACAATGAGTTTAAATAGTGTTGTGAAAAGGAAACAGATAACTGACCACCAAATTCTGGTAATATTGCAAAGAATGGGAAGGGGAAAAAGGTCAAATGTGCCACAACCTATGCACAAATTTTGACTTACAGCATACAGAAAATATTGAAATATGTCAGTACAGTGAAGATGACAAATCGAATCTGCTACCAGTAACCTTGTTTTGGCACCATGGTACCAACTTTTCTAAACTTTATTAAAACCAATACACACACCACCTACAGCCTATGAAGGCGTCCCTAACACCTTCACCTACTAATTTGCACAGCTCCCACTTCTTCCTTCTTTACACTTCTATTCACTTCTTTTCTCATTTCAGCAAATGACAGATCACAGAAAGCTAATACAGATAATTATAACTTAATTGGTTGTCTACGAATACTTCAGATATGAAAGTGACTCTGGCGACGGAGACGAGAATGGCTTTGGAATCATAGAGATCTTACGTCTGGGTGGACCTAACTTTTAAAAGGATTAATGGCAGTAAGATTTAGGGCAGAGTTCAAAAGTGCGTTTCTTCGGTCTTAATCAACTAGATACAGCACCAGATTATGGATGGCAAGCTACTTGTAGGTTTAGCGGTAAAAAGAAAGAGCATGCTCATCGTATTTAATTAAGAGTAGAAGGAACCCTTTTTTTCTGACTCTCCCGTTTTTTTTGGCAATATTGGTCAAAATGGAATGCTTATTAAGTTGGCAGAAAAACAAGAGATTTTTTGAACTTCCATCCTTATTTGGAAAAGATAAGTTTCGGTGCTTGCTTACCCGATTCTTCGGTTTATGCATTCAAATAGGGGCACTTAGAAACCCCAGAGCAGTTCAGCGATTAGAGATTAACAAGGAGATCAGCCATTTCAATTCTATTGGCTTAAAGTCTAAGGATTTCAGGTATTAAATTATGTTTTATGTTTTGGAATGCCTGGTGACAAGTTGTCTTCGTCCAGACAGTTGTCTTTCACAAGACTCAACAAGGCATGTTGACAATCATGGTTATACGATAGGGAGAAAGGATTGTTTGCATATTTACCTAAAGGAATAGTTATTTTGATGTCTGAAAAGTGCAAAGATTACAAAGATAGGATACTGTATCAGAAACAACCATGTATCTAAAACAATTAGCATACAGGATTGGACATAACATGGGTGTGGCCGTGGGTAAGGACATAACATGGGTATGGGCATGGGATCCGAGTCATATGCTTCATATTGAAAAACCGGACACTTCAACTTCAAGCAATCTAGTTCAAAATGATTTACAAGGCCTCGCAGCTGTTTCTAGAGAGGGATGTCCACAGATTACTGTATCGATGTTATCCTTTTGATTTATGCTCCAAATTTGACATAAACAATTATGTATATGTTTTTAATTCGTAGAAGACGCTAATTTCACCTATTTAAGGGTATATTCCGAAACCCCGCACCTGTGTCCAATTTCGGATTCATATCAACAATTCCTAATTTAATAGAAACTAAGAGACTGACACTTGGATCCGCACCCGTGCCCGACACCCGTACCTAGCTCAGGTAACATAGCATACAAAGAATCTTGTTCTCTGGAAATTATTTACATCTTATCACGAATTATTCTTCAGTCGTAATAAATTTTAATGTGCATATATGTACTTTATATAAGAAAAGAATTCAAATTTAGCAAAAAGAAAATATTCAGAATGTATAGGTTTCAATATTGTGCCATCCCCATATGGCATCACCAAATAATTGCATCTAGGCATATTTCTACATTAAATGAGGCATTATTAATGGACAAACTTGCGAGTAATCATTCAATTGTATAAATATAATGATTTAGACTGTACACTCTGATGAAAGCTATTCTGATTACTAAACTAGATATACAACTATTTATTTGACTAGCATCAAAATCACAACAGCTCAAAGTTACAAACTCTAAGTTAGCAACACATGCATTCCTGAAATATTCCACCTGAAAAGGATACTTAAGTAGAGAGTTATTCATTTGATGCTGAACAACACTATAATATTTAAGAGCTAATCGAAGTCTATAAAGAGCAATCGAAGTCTATAAAGAGCAAATAATAACTAGTTCTAAAGGTAAGCAATTATGTAATGAAGGTAATGAATATGAACTACAATGTAAGATTAAGGAAATGCCATCGAAAATATATTCTTTATCGAAGTCTATGAAGACCAAATAATAAACTAGTTCTAAAGTTATGCAATTATGTAATACAGGTAATGAATATGAACTACAATGTAAGAGTAAGGCAATGCCATAAAAAAATATAATTTTTATCTAGTAACTTCACTTTAATATGTACATTGGAGGTGTTGGAAGAAAAAGGAACTTGAAAACAAAAGAAATCTATACCTTCTCTCTTGAACGGATATCTATTTTTGTGCCAATGTCATTTTTCAACACAGATGCTGCAGCTCCATGCGAAATTTCTTTATGCTTTCTGCGAGGTCTACTCGTTTGAGAACTGACAGATTTCTCTTCTGCCACGTGCTTTCTTTGAGATTTACTAGCTCGAGCACTGGAAGATTTTTCTTTTGAAACAGGCTTTAGGTGAGGTTTCTTAGTTTGACAACTGCCAGAATTCTCTACTTCTCCATGTTTTTCTGATGTGTTGATAGCACAACTCTTTTTGCCAGTTTTAGGCTTCTTTTGAATTTCACTGATAATAAACTTGTGTTTTCTCTTTCTGACTTTTCGAGTGGCGGCATCAAGCACAGGAACAAGTTCTTTTGGTGGAGATTCAACAATGTTGAACACACCCGACTTTTTCTCAGAAATTTCTTCATTCTTGTCGGTGTCTATTCTAGCTTCCGATGCCTCAGCAGGAGAAACGGACTTTGTACGTTTAGGTGTAGCTTCTGGAGACAGTTCAGGTAGATTTTTTTCATCAACCTTCAAATCTGGTGAACAGTCCTCTGCAGAACCATCAGAAGATAAATGGCTTGACTTATTGCTGGTAATTACATTTGCAGAAAGTCGGTTCTCTTCGATAGACTGAATGGCATGAGATGATGGAGATTTGCCTTTGCCCGATAATTGGTTTTTTTGAAGTTTAGAGCTTCCTAATTTTGAGGACTTCTTGTCCATATCAACTGATCCATTTCCAGCTTCTGATTTTTTGAGGATTATTTTTGTTCTTGCTCGCTTTGGGGGAGGGTCTGAGTAATTCTTTAAATCACGGGAAACAGTTTTAACACTGCAGGTTGGACACTGCCACTTACCAGTTGGAATGCGCTGGTGAAGACAGATATTAAACAAAAGCAACCAATAAAATGACTGTGATAGCAAAAACAGACACTAGTAAATGTTCATAGACACTGTCGATAAAATGAACATACCTTAAGAGGCGGATCTAGGCACTGAAGATGATAGGTTCGTGGACAACTATCGCAACATAGCAAGTTGCCACCAAGATCACAAACCACACATTCATAGAAGTACTGGAAAACAGAAGGAAGTGGCAGCAAAAGTCAAGTTTGCAACGAAATGAATCTTGTCTATCCACAATGTTAGGTAGTAACTCAATGAACCGTTTCAGAGAACTTGTGACATATTATAATTACTGAATGACACAATTTAAAGAATATAAAAAAGCAAAGTTCCTAATGAAAGTAACAGACTACCAAATAAGGAATGGCTGCATAAATAAGGACTGAGAAACAAAAATGAATAATGAACAATTTAAAGATTAAGGTTGCTTCATTGAACAAGAAGACACATTTATGAGGAGTTCCAAAAGAAGTTGCATTTATAAGACTGTAACTTTTAGCACAATTTTCTCTTTTCTTTTGTTTAATTTTTTTTTTTGTGCCAGGCACAGTCCTCTTCTTTCGTTTTCTATTACAATCAAGTTCTATCATTCTTCAGTAAGTCCTCTTCTTCCGGTTGTTACTAAGTTCATTCTCATCATACAATGTAGTAAATATATAAAACTGACAAGGAGAATAAAGGTTACCCCATCATTTCCTTTCTTCTTTCTGGAAAAATGAGAAGTTAACTCAGATTTCCCCTCAAGTATAGATGATGCATTTTCGGCCGGTTCAGGAGGTACGGCATTGGATTTAACCCCATTGGATGTATCTGGACTATATGGATGTTTTCCTCGTTTTCGTTTCAATACCCAGTTCCTGTTAATCATTGTACTATTTACTGAGTCGTTATCCTTCATATTTGTCTCAAGTCATTCATTTACATATAATCATTCCATGGAGAATCTGGCACAAACGTCGATCATAGATCTTCCTGTTAATTTCCTACAAGATTATCATTAAGTAGAGAGATAAATCAGTGCCAGACCGCATAAGTGAAATATAAAGAATACAAGATAACCAATGAGATAATGCATCATTCAGGCATCATTACAACTACATATTGAAGTAAATAAACAAAGATCTGTAGTACGAAAGTTTTCCATGACACCCTACTACAAAAAAGGTATATGTTTACACAACCTTTGCTTATATGGCAACACAATCCATCAAAAATGTTTCATACCTACATTGAGTTCTGAATTGATACACTAAGACCAAACAATAATAACGCTGAAGCTAATTTTGACGGCTACCTTCACTTAAACCAAGTCATGCTGTACAAAGTACCAGTTCAAATGAGTACTAATCAATATATCTTTACTGACATGTCAATCATATCAAGGACAAAAACCTAAATTGGTGTATATAACAAGCCGATACAAATAAAATAAAGAAAAAAATAGCTAGCAGTAGGGAGCAGACACTAAACCCTACACACATTACTAAACTCAGCAAGAACCTGTAGCAGAGAGCATACATTATACAACGTAAACGATGCTGATGTAATAAAAACAGCTTTGAAAGAATTCATTGAATGGGACTGTGTACAAAATACGGAGTACAAACTTCAAAAAACAAAATCCCTTTTGAAAAGAAAGAACAAATTCTATCACGGAGTAGGCACCACTACAGTATAACATAATTTGATATTTTATCAGCAATCTTACAATTAACAAAAACAGCTAAACTAACACATCAAACCAACTAAAGTCTTAATTGAAGTCAATTCACATTCAAGCCTCATCGCAACCTCGAAACCCCATATTACTAAATCAAAGCAAACCGCTTCAAGATACTAATTACACCACAGCCTTTCAAAGATCAAAACTTTAGACACAACGAAAGCTCAACACCAAACATAAACAACAATTAAGCACTATAACATACAAATCAACATTAAAAACACAAGAATCAGCTCAATTCATATAAAAACCTCAAAACCCCCAATAAAAACAGCAAAAATCAGAAGAATTAAAAGTACCCAAATAGAGATATGAGCATACCAATCAATTCAGTGGATCAAAACACCAAAAACACAAACAAGAACCCCAAATCCACAATTCCCAGATGACTAGAGAGATTAGAGATTTAGGGTAAGCGATAGACACACAGAGAGAGAGAGAGAGATAAAGATATAGAGAAAACGAGAAAAAGGGTAGACAAACAAAACAAGAGAGAGGGAGAGAGAGAGAGAGATGGCTTTTTAGAGAGAGAGAGAGGGTATTACACACAAACTGACATGGCACCCACAGGCTTTGCTTTGTATGTATATCGTGTAGACAGAGAAAGTTATAAACCAATAAGAACACAACACGTGGACCCCTGAGGACGCATGTCTACATCTCTTTCCCTTGTTTGTCTCACATATATTTGTGTCTCTCTCTAGAAAATTGGGAGAGATTTATAATGGGTATTGTGCAAAAACTGTGGTTGATCATGATCAACATCATCAAAAGCATCAGCTTACCAGCTTGGTGTGCATTTTTTCATCAAGACTTATATATATATATAGGTTTGTTAGTACATGTACGTATGCATTTGTGTGTGTTTTGAATACTTGCTATTTTTGGTTGACCGCATAAACAGAGATTTTAATTTGGCAACTAAAATCTTGTCAACTCTAGTTTGTAGATTGCTTTCTTGAATGTTTATACAAAGTAGTAACGTGAGTGTTTGGGTAGAGGTA
This sequence comes from Apium graveolens, assembly GCF_009905375.1. NCBI lineage: Eukaryota > Viridiplantae > Streptophyta > Magnoliopsida > Apiales > Apiaceae > Apium > Apium graveolens. The sequence continues at coordinate 95,447,749 of NC_133653.1, forward strand.
AAGTAATTTTATAATTTCATTTTAGATTTAATATTGATTATTATAGTATTTTAAATATGTTTGCAAGTATTTTGAATTTATATTTAATTACTATACTTGATAGATTTCATATTGAAGCTTGGCCTAAACTAGAACTAAATCTCAAAAGAAACTTTAATATCATTGAATATGATCTGGTCCCATAATATTACTAAATTTTGATTTTCAAGCGATTAGAATTAGGTTTTTCGATAAATTTGCCTACTAAACTAACTACATAGATGACACGTTGTGAAGTTCACAATCTGGCCTTCACCTTCTATCAATACTTTTAAATCAAAAATACATCGAGTGGAAACTGGATTTGCCTTATCCATCCTGAATTACTTGAAAACGTCATTTACATAGGCTCGAAAAATCTTTTGATTGACTTTTCTACTTGACGATGTTAAGGCGAAAAACACACGCTAATAATACACACGCTAATAATACACGCAAGTATACGTGTTCGTAAATAATATAGAATACTTTCTAGTTCGTTCCCACAGAGACTCGGACTAATTATGTCAATTACACTCACTCACCAATGTATGATTACTTCTCAATGTCAAGACAATAACACTTAAATTTGATTAACTAATTATTAACTATAATTAACTACGAGAATTAAACACTTAATTGATACTTGAGTTAACAATATTAAACACACATGAGATCACAACTTCATTACTACTTCCTTCAATAGTTATTGTTATTACACTTAACATGTAAGGGTGATGATATTAATCGAACAACACGAAACTGATAAAAGCCAACTTTCGTTGGGCTAATACCATTCTACCAAACATCTACAATTAAGATTGAAGTTGAATAGGCATCAATTATGTTGAGACCCTATATGTCTACAGAATTTGACAACATAACGATTTAAGCACAAGCTATTCCTTATGATTACACAGGGTAAGTAAAACGGTTAGAATTACCCACTAATCATGCATACACATACGTGAACCTATGCTAGCATGGCAAGTTCTAAACCTCAAGATCCACTGTCGCTTCACAAGAGATTAACATTATATCCTATATGTTCGCGACGCACATAAGACGAATAAGCACAACCAATACTAGATATCATACAATCATCACACACTAAGGTATTAAAAACTAACTAAAGGAATTTCATAGTAAATCCGTTACGACCCCATGATCATGATTAGCCCATGATTGAACTCATCGTCACCATGGTTTCATATGAAAACATGATAATAACACACGAGAATAACTAAATAAACTACTTATATTAAACCAGAGTACGTCGCAAGAGTAAATAGGTTCAAAGTAAAGAAAACTAGCATCCACTGTTACAACGAATAAAAGAATCACAAGAAACTATGCTTCCTCTTCGTTGCGGTGTGCTAAAACTGTCTTCTTCCTTATCTCCTCGCTCCTCGATTGATACTACGATTCAACACACGTGAAACGTCTCTGAAAACTACTTATATAGAAGCCCCACAAGTCCCAGCTATTTCAGAAGTCGGAAGCTCAACAGAATTAGGAGTCTAAAAATAAATATATTAATTTACGTCCCTGAGCGGCCGCTCAGCAATCCTAAGCGGGCGCTCAGCTTCCTGAGCGGTCGCTCAGCAGAGCTGAGCGGGCGTTCAGACCCCTTCTGGAAAATACTCTGTTTTTGCTCCCGTTCTTTGCTGCATTCCGCTCCTAACTTCCCACTTGCAATGCCAAGCATACACTAAGGCTTATTCTTGACGAAATCTCTCCACAAATACAAGTAATACCCTGAAATGCACAAATACTAGAAAAACGCATCAAATACACAAAATACTTGATTTCAAGACATCAATTCAAGCCATTATAAGACGTTCTAAGTGGTATAAAATGCCACTTATCACACCCCCAAACTTAAATCGATGATTGTCCTCAAGCGTCACAGACTCAAAAACAAAATAAAAACATGCATGAATGCAATCTATATGAAATACAGCGATCCCCCTTACTACGACCAAACCAACCAATTCACGACATCTCAACAAATGCAATTAGGCGAATAAAGATCAATCAAATCATGCACACTAACATGCAACCAGAAACGTGGTGTGTGCGGATGCTTAACAGATATGCTTCGAAACTAGATTAATTATCATAACTCGACTATCCTCAAGTCAATCACATGATTATACGAAGAATAAATTTCTAGGCACAAAATGACTTATAACACTTCAAGATTAACGGAGCTTATTACAGAATCATGCTTTTTATTTAACACAAAAACAAATGCTTATTTGACCGTGCAATGAGTGAGGTCCATAAAAGACTTATACAATGGCATCCATGTAGCGAGCGTTAGGTTAGCGGATCTCAGACTTTAAAAGCCTTAGGTCACTAGGCACAAAGTCCCCTAAGAACTTAATAACTCGAATACCAAAGAGCCCACTCGTGATCAATTATGCATTACTCTTTTTTTTTCTTTTTTTTTTCTTTCGATTTCTGAGCAAGTGCGTTTCGCTCCATCTTGCTCAACCCTAGACTACTCGCATAAAAATACGAGCTGGCTACTAGCCATTTGACGCCTAGCCACACTTAGCAATGAATTCCAATTTTTTTTTTACTCCAATTTTTTCTTTTCATGCCTTTTATCACTAAGAACCTATTATAAATTATAAGCATAATCAATAGATTAACCTCAAAAACCATCAAACTATGACAACAATCTAGTCCTTAAGCATTCTTTAAGACTTAGTGAATTACAAGTGTTTCTAGCATGCATGTTAACCTACAAGACTCAACATCACTCTAACGCTATCACTACACTAGCATCAATATCACAAATTAATTGGTAAAGCAACGCAAAAGGGATCATGGTATATGCATGAGCTATAAAATAAAATAAAATAAAAAAACTATATGGCAAAAATATGCAATTATATGAACTAAACTATCATGAATATGCAACTATATGACACAAATATTCCTTAACTACCATCCCCAAACTTAAAATCTTCACTGTCCCCAGTGAAGGTAGTAGAAAGGAACACATGGTATACCTACTCAGAGAAATTATCATCATCACCCTCAGAGATTGGAGTATCAAGAGGCGGATACGCAGAGTCCTCACCAAAAATGGGCCACTGGATGTCAGCTCCAAGGCCTCTAAAAGCAGTCCCAAGTGCAAGGGTGAGCTCCTGAGCAAACCTGCTCTGCGTCTCGTACATAGCATCCATTCTCCTCGACAGCCTCCTATACCGGGCATCAGCCATCCCATCACCCTCCTGAACTCTAGAAGAGCCTGTCTCATCACGCCCCGGTCTCGCCATGGTAGCACCAGCTGCTAGACGCCCTCCTGGAAGATGATAACCCAGCCCATGCTCCTCGGGCTCTCCACCAGTCCACTCTTGCATCGCATTCAGAGTCCCGGAATCAATAGGAGCGGCTGTCATCTGCAACTGCTCGTGAGAAGGCCACTGAACTCCCACTGCTCGGCAAAGCTTTGTAACTGTAGATGCATAAGGGATGTTCATGTGCTTCGCTCCCCTCAAAAACTTCAGAATTCCTTGGTAGATGAACTCACCAAGGTCCACATAGTACTCCTCATTCAAAATACCCCATAACAACTGTGCTCGCTCAACTGTAATCTCATGTGCATGTGAAGTAGGCAGAATATTAGCACAAATAAAGCATTCCATGCACGGGCATACCTATTCATCGCAATCGCCGGAAAATGACGATACTCGTTAGTCCCGGTCTTGAACGTCCAACCCGTGCCCGGACGACAGAGAGTAGCATAAATCAAATCCAAGTCAAAATCGGTCTTCTCATTCCAATTCTCTTCTGTGGGCTTCCGCTGTCGCTGCCCAATCACATGGCGAATCGCCTCAGGATGATAATCCACCGTTAGCCCACGCACAAGAGAAAACCCATTCTTTTCAGCCTTTGCGTACGCATAGAACTCGCGAACCACGCTCATCGGAACTGCCTCCGGTGACTCACAAAAAGAAATCCAACCCTTTTCAGCAATCATCGGCAACAACTCACCATCCCTCCCCAATGGTAAGAATCCCCTCTCCTTCAAAATTAGCTTACCCAGAAGCCTAGTATACTCCTCCTCAGCAGCCCTATCAAACAAACGAGGTCTCGCAGCAGTACCCCTCGAAGACCAGCAGTAGGAACAGTGCTGCTGCTATCAATCATCCTGGATCTCTTGGGTGCCATTGAAACTGAGAAAAAGTGCTTAAGATTTGTGTTTTTGAATATGGGAGAGAGTTTAAGGTTGAAAGTGTATGGGGGAGTATATGCAATGGTTGTATGTATATATAGGGTAAAGATTAGGGTTAAAATTTGATTAGGAGTGGGTTTGAGGGTTAAAAACGTGGGTTTATGGGAAAATAGCTCGTGGGTTGTGGGTTGTGTTTTGATTTTTTACATTTTCTGATTTTTTTGGCTTTTTGTTAGGCTTAAAAAAATTTCAGGCAGTCGGGCCCTAAGTGGTCGCTCAGCAAAGCTGAGCGGGCGCTCAGGGACCTTTTGGGAAAAAATATTCTTGGCCTGGTTTTTCAGATTTTTTTATGGTTTTGGATAGGCTACTAACTTCTAAGGGTTCCTATAACAACAAATCATGGGTTGCCTCCCAAGAAGCGCTTCTTTTTCGTCATTAGCTTGACGTAGGGTACTTCGCTCAAGTTGACAATAAAACGGCACAAACCACTTCCCAGTTTGCCGTGTCCCCATAGTAATGCTTCAAACGCTGGCCATTAACCTTGAATGCTTGGCCCGGATCATTTTCAAAAATCTCCACCGCTCCATGCGGAAACACAGTTTTGACAATAAAAGGTCTAGACCACCTTGATTTCAACTTTCCAGGAAAATGTCGGAGACGAGAGTTGAATAAGAGAACTTGCTGCCCTGGCACGAATGACACAGGGTAAGTAAAACGGTTAGAATTACCCACTAATCATGCATACACATACCTGAACCTATGCTAGCATGACAAGTTCTAAACCTCAAGATCCACTTTCGCTTCACAAGAGATTAACACCCTATCCTATATATTTGCGACGCACATAAGACGAATAAGCACAACCAATACTAGATATCATATAATCATCACACACTAAGGTATTAAAAACTAACTAAAGAATTCCATAATAAATCCGTTACGACCTCATGATCACGATTAGCCCATGATTGAACTCATCGTCACCATGGGTTCATATGAAAACATGATAATAACACACGAGAATAACTAAATAAACTACTTATATTAAACCAGAGTACGTCACAAGAGTAAATAGGTTCAAAGTAAAGAAAACTAGCATCCACTGTTACAACGAATAAAAGAATCACAAGAAACTATGCTTCCTCTTCGTTGCGGTGTGCTAAAACTGTCTTCTTCCTTATCTCCCCGCTCCTCAATTGATACTACGATTCAACACACGTGAAACGTCTCTGAAAACTACTTATATAGAAGTACCACAAGTCCCAGCTATTTCAGAAGTCGGAAGCTCAACAGAATTAGGAGTCTAAAAATAATTATTTTACTTTACGTTCCTGAGCGGCCGCTCAGCAATCCTAAGCGGGCGCTCAGCTTCCTGAGCGGTCGCTCAGCAGAGCTGAGCGGGCGCTCAGACCCCTTCTGGAAAATACTCTGTTTTTGCTCCCATTCTTTGCTGCATTCCGCTCCTAACTTCCCACTTGCAATGCCAAGCATACACTAAGGCTTATTCTTGACGAAATCTCTCCACAAATGCAAGTAATACCCTGAAATGCACAAATACTAGAAAAACGCATCAAATACACAAAATACTTGATTTCAAGACATCAATTCAAGCCATTATAAGACGTTCTAAGTGGTATAAAATGCCACTTATCAAACGACAATGTTGAAGCTCTCCCAAATCTGTCATTTAAATTTAGCCATCATTGAGTTTCTGAATTCATTCAACTTCTTCTTCTTCAAGTCATTTCCAGTAAGAATGTGTCTAACATAATTATACATAACTACTCCTCACAATTGATGAAAGCTCAACAAGAAATCTAAAAACTATCTACAAAAGCTCACTTGAAAGATAAGGATAAACAGTACATAGGGAAGCAAATCAAGTATTTTCCAAATACCAACATAGGAACAAGATCATCAGTACATTTCGATGAATATGAATGCAGTTTCTGTCTCAAGTCCTTGGTTCATTTATTTGTTGCTAAGTCAAACTGAGCAACATAGTAGAGTAACTAATATGAATGCAACTCTGATCCTTTTATAACTTAGTAAAAACAATAAGAATGAGGGTGAGGTAAAAGAACATAGTAGCCTCAAGGCAAAGATTGATATGCAACTGAAAGGGAGTAGATACATATACAACCTCAATATTTGGTCTCTCAGCTTGAGTTTGTCAATCAACCAATTGATAATACATGTGATCATGATTAACGCATATTAACACACCGAGGATCCTTTTAGCATATTTGAAATTAAGATGCCTGAAAGAGTACTGCCAAGAAAAAGTTTGGCTCATGAAGGCACAAAGAAACAATAGTCAATTTTAAGTTTCAAAACCTTCTCCCACAAGTAAAACTATTATGTCAAAGGGACATAAGGAGACATAACATGGTAGTGCACACTTCTTACGCGTTGATGGGCTGAGCGCAATACCTGCGTTTCAACCTCTTCCTTGTTTTTTAGTACTTTTCCCATACTACAATAATCAAACTAAATGGAAAGTTACAATAAAAGCTAATAATCAGAGAATAGTAGAGCTTCAGTCGCAAAATCACGACAATACTTGGCTAAAACAAACACAGAATACTGAGACTTTTGGCTTTTAAAATGGTAACAGTATGGTATAATTTATTAGGGAAAGTATAATTTCCCCAGCTGAACCATATTATGAAATGATATTTGTCTATCGAGATTATGTTGCAGGTTTCCTTCATTCTAGTCTGAGCCAGATCTCAATGGACATTTTCATTTGCTACCATACTTGCTGGCATTATAATTCATATTTATTCTAATTTGACAAAAACATATAATCTTCATCTGCCAACTTGCTGCAAGATGTTTCATCCGTCGATTATATCGAGTGACTGCTACTTCTGAAGATGGGATTAACCTTCAAGTTCTACACTTTTAACTCTTGAGATTTGAAACTTAACATGAAAGAATTAAATTTACATGGTAGAATCTTGTACTGTTAAAGTTTCGCCATTGGAGGATTGATTAGTGTAGTGAGAAGACATGATATTCATGCAAATGGCACATGTAATGAGTTAAAGAGAAACCGGGAAAGCGTGAATGTTGCCACATACATTGGACTTAAAAGGGAAACAAGGAAAGCATGAATTCGGCAGAATTAAAGCAAGCAAGAAATAACCAAGAAACATAAAACATATTGCGCATTTCCAAATAATTGGAAATAACTCTATCATATGAAATTTTTAACTCTCTAATTTTCTAACACAGTAGTATGATTTACTCAAATGTAAAATTCGACAACCAGCCAAATCTCCTTGTAATTGCACTTACTAAAAGTTCTTGTCGCTGGAGCCGAAGAAAGAAACAAAATATACTGCACATACAAGCTACTTCAAGGAAAAAGGTAGACAGTAGTGCCTAGAGAAGCAAATCCTACTATTTTCTGAATACCAGAAAGAAGGTACCGCATCTTTGCCAAGCAAGTTACTGGAAATTTAGGCAAAAATAAAGTTGGTTTCAAAGACACACAAATCGCAAAATTAGTAGCGAGAGTGATTGCAGTTATGTTCGATAACTATAAAGCCTAACTATGTCCCGGCAGAGATGGTATATTTTTTATGTTTATATTTCGAGAGTACATTAAAGGAGAGGGGGTAAGACTAGGCTACCTGTCACGAGACTCCCGGAAAAGATGTCTATGGGCATGATTTTTGCCAAAAGGATGCCATTTATCGATTAAATATAATAAAATTAAAGCATAATAATATACTAATATAGAGTGAACTTGAATATGAAATCAAAGTTGGTTGATATTTGACAACCAAATATTATCATAATACTCATTTATATTAGTAACATTTTAGATATTCAAATATACGATTTCATCAAGAAAACAAGGTTCATCAATGAGTAAATCATTAATTAGACAGAATTATAACATTGTTATAGTTATTATCAAAATTAAAGTAAAATTGTTAACTACTCCTGTAGAGGCGATCTAGTAGCTAAAGAATAAAAGAAAAGCCGGAGTCATAGCAAATCAGAAGGAAAACAAGTAAACTTAAAGTTCTTAAGTTGCCACTAAAGATAAGCAAAAGCTATCTAAATATTCACGCAAGACTAAATAATAAGTAAAACAAATAATATAAATTGTTCCAACAAACTGCTAAGGTTGTGCATTTCTGTTAGATATATTTGATAATGTCATGGCTAATATGTTTTATGTTTAGATTTCAGATCTTATTTGAACAGAACAAATCAGTACTTAACTGATCAGTACTTATACTGGAAGTCAGAACTTAAGGGATATCAGTACTTATGTTATCAGGAGATAGATATCAGAACTTAAGTGCTGAAGGACGATCAGATAAGGACAGTAGCTGATTAAAGTTAAGAAGATCAAGATAAACATAAGAAGAGATATGCATGAAGAAGGAATTCCGTGAAGAATGGAATACTTGGAATAGAAGATATCTGATTGATATATTTTAGGAAGCAGAATTATATTCCATATCAATTAGCGAATATCTTGTAACTGTGTAGTATATAAACACAGAAATAGAGTTTACACTATATGTGTTATCATTATCGAGAATATTATTTAGTATAACTCTAGCAGCTCTCGTGATATTTTGTTCATCACTGAGAGATAACAGTTCCAGATTGTAACAGAGTTTATTGTTTAAATAAAGTTTGTTTTCTGTTACATAAGTTCTTGAAGTTCGATTTGATTGTGATAAACACTGTATTCACCCCCTCTACAGTGAAAGTGTGACCTAACAAGTGGTATCAGAGCTATCTGTTAACACACATACAGTTAAAGATCCAAACACAGTCATGTCTGACACAGAAACTCCAACTAAGCCTACCAAAACTGAGGAATCATCAAAGACATCAATTCAGAGTCGATATGAGACTATCAGAGTTCCCATATTGAGACCATCTGAATATCCCATATGGAAGGTAAGGATGACCATGTTTCTGGAAGCAACAGATCCAGAATACCTTGATAGAATCAGGGAAGGGCCTCACAAACCTACCAAGCTCGCTGTTGTAGTTCCAGGTGAAGCAGCAATGACCGTACCAAAGGAAAAGAATGATTACACTGCTGAAGATATAGCATCTATTGCTAAGGATGCCAAGGTACGTCACTTATTGCATAGTGCCATTGATAATGTAATGTCAAACAGGGTAATCAACTGCAAGACTGCTAAGGAGATATGGGATGCACTGGAGACAAGGTGTCAAGGAACTGAAACAGTTAAGAAGAACAGGAAGACAATACTCACTCAAGAGTATGAACACTTTGACTCTAGGACTAATGAGTCATTGACTGATGTGTATGAAAGATTTGTCAAACTCTTGAATGACTTGTCATTGGTTAATAAGGAGTATGATCTTGAAGATACAAATCTCAAATTCCTGTTAGCTCTTCCTGAATGTTGGGATTTGAAGGCAACAACAATAAGAGACAACTACAATCTTGATGAAACAACTCTGGATGAAATCTATGGAATGCTCAAGACTCATGAACTTGAGATGGAACAAAGAAGCAAGAGAAAAGGAGGAAAGTCAAGGACAGTTGCTCTCAAGGTTGAAGAGGAATCCCCCAAACCATCTTCCTCAAAGAAAGATAAGGGTAAAGCTCTTATCATAAAATCTGATACTGAGTCATCAAGTTCTGAGAGTGATGATGACTCAGATTCTGAAAGCTTGCCTGAAACTGATGCTGATGAGGAGATGATGAAGCTGTGTGCTCTTATGGTGAAAGGAATCACAAAGATTGCATACAGGAAGTTCAGGAAGGGAAAGAAGTTTTCCAGGAAAGGCATAAGTTCTGATAAGAAGAATTTCAGAAGATCTGAAGGAAAAGGAGGAAAGTCTGACAAAGGAGATTATGCTAATGTTAAATGTTATAATTGTGGTGAGAAAGGCCACATATCTCCTGAGTGCAAGAAGACCAAGAATGACAAAGGCAAAGCTCTTGTCACAAAGCAGAAAAGCTGGACAGACACCTCAGACTCTGAAAGTGAGGAGAACTATGCATTGATGGCAAATGCTGAAAAATCAAGTTCTGAGAGCAGTTCTGAAACTGCTGAAACAAAGGTACCTCAGACTACTTATGCTTTTCATACTGATGATATTAATGAGTTGAGAAGATATCTTAAAACCATGTTTGTTAGTTATAGAGATCAAACTTTAACATGTGAAAGATTAACTTCTGAAAATCTTGCTTTTAAGAAAAGAAACAATTTCTTAGAAAAAGAGTTAGTCATGTTTCATCAAACTCAGAAGGATAGAGATGATGCTTTTTATGTTAGGGATGAAGTGCTAAAAATGAATGAATCTCTAAAAACTGAGTTAGAAAAGGAGAGAGAGATTATCAGAACTTGGACTAACTCTGGCAAAACAACTCAAAATTTGCTGAGCAGTGGAAACTGGAAAGAGGGCTTAGGTTATGAAGAAAATAATGAAAAAGGAACTGAAGAAATTAAGCCTGTTGATAAGCAAAAGCCGAAGTTAAAACCTGTTAAGTTTGTAACTGAAAAATCCGAAACTGAGAAATCAGAAGTTAAAAAGGAATTAGCTTCTGACAAACTAAAACAGGAAAAGACAGTTGAAGTTAACATAGGCTTAATGACAAAGAAGCAGCTTAAGCATAAGCTGAAAGATGTTAAGAATGCAAACAAGGTAAAATCACCTAGGAAAAACAGGAATGGAAAGGAAGGTGTGAATAAAAGCAATAACTATAAATCTATTCCTGATGCTCCTAGGAAAGCATGTTATAACTGTGGAAGTTCTAACCATCTGGCTTCTTTTTGCAGGAAGAATAAGAATATTAACTCCTTATCTACAAAGTCAGGAGTTAAGAGTCAGTCTGTTAGATACAAACCACAAAATCCTTGTTTTCATTGTGGTAGTTTATGGCATTCCATTTATACTTGTAAGGAATATCATAGTTTGTACTATGATTATTATCAAATAAAACCTTCTTTAAAGAAAGTTTCTGTTGTTCCTTCTAGTATAAGTTCTGATAAGAAAACTGTTAACATAAAATCTGATGTTAAATCCGCTGCAAATGTTAACAAACCTAAAAAGGCCAAAGGATCCAAGCAAGTCTGGGTCCTTAAAACTAATAATTAGTGGTCTTTTTGATTGCAGGGCAACAGGAAAAATATTTTAGTTCTGGACAGTGGATGTTCAGGACACATGACTGGAAATAAGGCCCTGCTATCAGACTTTGTGGAGAAAGCTGGGCCAAGTGTTTCTTATGGAGATGGCAACATTGGAAAAACTTTGGGATATGGCAATATCAATCTTGGGAATGTCATCATTAAAGATGTAGCTCTAGTCTCAGGACTTAAACACAACTTACTGAGTATAAGTCAAATCTGTGACAGAGGTTATCATGTTGATTTCTTTGCAGAACATTGTGAAATAGTTAGTAAATCTAAAGGAAAAATTGTTCTGAAGGGATTCAGGCGTGGTAACATTTATGAAGCTAAGCTTTCAACAAGTTCTGATGGTTCTGCAATATGTTTAGTGAGTAGAGCCTCAACTGAAGAAAGCTGGAATTGGCACAAGAAACTCTCTCATTTAAACTTCAACAAGATAAATGAACTGATCAAGAAAGATCTTGTGAGAGGACTGCCAAAATCAGTGTTTGTTCCTGATGGTCTTTGTGACTCATGTCAGAAGGCTAAACAAAGAAAATCTTCATTCAAGAGCAAGACTGAATCATCAATTCTTGAGCCTTATTATCTACTTCATGTTGATCTATTTGGTCCAGTGAATGTCATGTCTATTGCAAAGAAGAAATATGCGTTGGTCATAGTAGATGAGTTCACCAGATACACATGGGTGTATTTCTTGCACACAAAAAGTGAAACTGCATCTATCCTGATTGATCATGTCAAACATCTGGATAAATTGATCAAAGATTCTGTGAAAATTTTGAGGAGTGATAATGGCACTGAATTCAAGAATTTGATAATGGAAGAGTTCTGCAAAAATCATGGAATAAAGCAAGAATTTTCTGCTCCTGGAACTCCACAGCAAAATGGAGTTGTTGAAAGGAAGAATAGAACTCTAATTGAAGCTGCACGAACAATGCTTGAAGAAGCAAAGCTTCCAACCTATTTCTGGGCTGAAGCTGTGCAGACTGCTTGTTTTACTCAAAATGCAACACTCATTAACAAGCATGGAAAAACACCATATGAGATGGTGAAGAACAAGAAGCCAAATCTCATATACTTTCATGTATTTGGATGTAAATGTTTTGTTCTCAAGACTCATCCTGAACAGCTATCCAAGTTTGATCTAAAAGCTGATGAGGGAATCTTTGTAGGATATCCACTTTCTACAAAAGCTTTCAGAGTCTATAATTTGAGAACAAAAGTGGTCATGGAATCTATCAATGTCTCTTTTGATGACAAGAAGATCACTGGACTTGAAGATTGCATTGATCATGATAAGCTGAGATTTGAAAATGAAGATTCATATTCTGATATCTCAAGTCCTGACAGTCTAAGTCCTGATACTGTAAATTCTGATGGATTAAACTCTGATGTTATTGAAACTGTGGTGACTACGTCAAAGGAAGATGCACCAATGCAGGGGGAGCATACTCAAGATATTATCACATCTCAAGAAGCATCAGAACATACATCTGGCTCTTCAAATTCTGATTCGTCAAGTTCTGATAAGCCAAGTACTGACAGTGCTGAAAATCTAAATACTGAAGGATCCAACTCAGAGAGCATAGTTTCAGGGGGAGCATCAGAAAATGAAACCGAAGACAGCATGAATCATGGGGGAGCATCCAGTTCTAGAGAAAATCTTCCATCTGCAAGGAAGTGGACAAAATCACATACACCTGATTTAATAATTGGAAATCCTGAGGCAGGTGTCAGAACTAGAACAGGTACTTCGAATGAATGTCTTTACAATTCTTTTCTCTCTCAGTCTGAGCCAAAGAAAGTGGAAGAAGCTCTTCAAGATGCTGATTGGGTGCAAGCAATGCAGGAAGAGTTGAATGAATTTGAAAGAAACAAAGTCTGGACCTTAGTGCCAAGACCCAAGAATAGATCGGTTGTTGGTACAAAGTGGGTATTCAGAAACAAAACTGACAGTGATGGCATAATTGTAAGGAACAAGGCAAGGCTGGTTGCAAAAGGATATTCTCAACAGGAGGGAATTGACTATGATGAAACATTTGCTCCAGTTGCTAGGTTAGAAGCCATAAGGATATTCATGGCTTATGCTGCTCACAAAAAGTTTACTGTCTTTCAAATGGATGTGAAAAGTGCTTTTCTCAATGGAGAATTGGAAGAGGAAGTATATGTTGAACAACCTCCAGGCTTTGTAGATTCCAAACATCCAGATTATGTCTACAGGCTTGATAAAGCACTTTATGGACTTAAGCAAGCTCCAAGAGCATGGTATGAGACTTTAGCTCAGTTTCTTCTGGAAAGTGGATTCAACAGAGGAACTATTGACAAAACATTGTTCTATCTCAATCATGGCAAGGACTTACTTCTGATCCAGATTTATGTTGATGATATTATTTTTGGGTCTCCAAATGACAAACTTTGCAAAAAGTTTGCCAACCTAATGCAGTCAAGATATCAGATGAGTATGATGGGAGAACTTAGTTATTTTCTGGGCCTTCAAGTCAAGCAGACTGAAGAAGGAACTTTTATTTGTCAATCTAAGTATACCAGAAACTTGCTGAAGAAATTTGGAATGCAAGACTGTTCAAGTGCATCCACTCCCATGGCCACTGCAACAAAACTGGATAAGGATACTGGTAATTCAGTAGATATTACTGATTACAGAGGTATGATTGGCTCACTTCTCTATCTAACTGCTAGTAGACCAGATATCATGTTTGCTACCTGTCTTTGTGCAAGATTTCAAGCAGATCCAAGAGAACCTCACTTAACAGCTGTAAAAAGAATCTTTAAGTATCTTAAAGGAACAACTGATCTAGGATTATGGTATCCTAGAGAATCAGATTTTAAATTAATAGGTTACTCAGATGCAGATTTTGCAGGTTGCAAAATTGACAGGAAAAGCACAAGTGGAAGCTGCCAATTTCTTGGAGGCAGGTTGGTTTCTTGGTATAGCAAGAAACAAAAGTCAATTTCCACATCAACTGCAGAAGCAGAGTATATTGCTGCAGGAAGCTGCTGTGCACAGATTCTCTGGATGAAGAATCAGTTACTGGATTATGGGTTAACATATTTCAAAATCCCTATTTACTGTGATAATCAAAGTGCTATTGCTATGACAGGTAATCCAGTTCAACACTCTATGACAAAGCACATCAGCATCAGGTACCATTTCATCAGGGAACATGTGGATGAAGGTACAGTGGAATTGCATTTTGTTCCCACAGATCAACAAGTAGCAGATATCTTCACAAAACCACTGTGTGAAGCTACCTTTTCAAAATTGGTAAATGAACTTGGAATGATTTCAGGTTCTTTCTCTAAATCTGCTTAAACTTGTTCTATGTTATCAGACTTTATGATCAGTATTTACAGAATTAATCTCTTTGTATATTCTGTGCATTAATTGATAAATGTCTTTAAGTACTGACTGTTGTCTGATATATGTTTCTAAACTCTGATAAGTGATATGTCTGTTTCAGTAACTATTTGATCCCATGAGGATAACTGTGCTAGATACTGACCTACTAGTCTTCAATAAACAAATGATCCCATGAAAGAAGTAATTATTTCTGTGGAAATCTTATGACACAAGCAAATTCTGATAACTGAGCTTAGTTAAGTTTACTTTGTATATCTTATTACTAAGTCACAAATTAGAATAATGCTACTCATCTGTTTAAGTTCTGATTCTAGTAAAACTGCTGAATGTACTAAGTGCTGATAAACCTCACTTATCAAAAGAAAAAGAAAGAGAATCAAAGAATAATATCAGGTACTCCTTTGAGATCTAGAGTAAAAATGTGAATGGGACGACCCAAGTGCATTGCTGGTATTAAGTAAATATGCATTAGAAAAGCAAAATATTTTTCTTGGTGACTTTTCACACTCTATGATTACTGGAGAAATACTCTGATAATAGCATAAATTCTAATAAACAGTCGTGACTCACTTACACTGAGAAGCCTCTGTAAAATAGAATTTCAAAAGATGCATAAAATTAGCACAAAAACAGTAGAGGTGGACTCATGCATGAACTCATTTATCAGTAGGTTTCAGGATAATGACAGCTCTTTAGCAAAATTTTAATTATGACTTATTTCTAAGATGTACTGAAGTAGATCAGACTTTACTCTTTGTCTGTTATTTAGCTTAATGCACACACACATCACTCCATATGAATGATGAAATTTCTGTGGTGGTCTATGTTATTTTAGATAAACAGTCATTGTGTCACTTCTGCACAAATTCTGAGGACAAGTTCTAGTTCCACGTTCTGATGATTAAGTTCTGACGTTCATAACTAAGAACTTGTATGAGTATTTACTAAGATAGATATCCCTTGTTCGAGTTAAGACATTATGTTCTGATGACTGTTAAGTTCTGGTATAGGTCTAAGTTATGATTTTTCAGTCTAACCCTTTACTTGACTTATCTGTGAATAAAATTTGGTAACAGTCTCAGATTAATTTCGAAATGTTGAAGTGGAAGATTAATAGTCTATGGTTAAAACATAATGGCACTCGTCCTTGAACAGATCACTCTTGTTACATGTGCACATTCCTTTTCCAATGACTGTTATTCTTTTTCAAAGTCTAGGGAGACGAGGTAGAATTACTTCTACCTGTCAGCATTCAATTTCTTTGCGTCTCTTGGCATTCTCTTGCCTATATATGCAGCCACTTCACATTAGTCTTCTCATCACACTTGTATCACAAATTCAGTCTTGTTTTTCATTTACTATCACAAATGGCTGAATTTGGCTGGTTCTACAATTACGGTGATGAGACGGTGCATGTCTTTTTGAATGGAATTCCAACTCCCTACCCTATCACCAACATCCCTCACAATCTCTGGATTCAATTTCCAGAGGTTATCAAACGTGATCTGGTGGCCGTTCGAAGAGACCTTCACCTTCGTCGTATCCGTCAGCAAGAGCGAATCATTCGACTCGCTATCTTGTTTGTCGAAGATAGGAAGAGGAAGATGACTTAATCTCGTCTTCTTCCTGTTCTTCTTCATCCTCAGCTTTGTCAGGCTTCTTAGCTAGGACTAAAACTGTTGATGTTAGGATTAGAAGCTTAGGGAAAATCTTGTATTGATGTAATTTCTATTTCATATATGTATTGACTTGATATATTAATGAAAACTGTCTTTACTTCAAGATTTTGTCTCTGAGTTATTTTATCTTGTGTTGATAAATCCTGCTTGATATTCTGATGACCATTTAAATTTTGTTTTTATTTAAGTTCTGATTCTCCGTCAGCACTTATTCATAGAAATTATCTCGGTCATTTTTAACATGATTCATTTTCAGAATATTAATGTTGCAGTGAAAAACAATCCAATCAGTGATAACGGGTTAAAATTTGAATTGTTTCCCTTGATAAAAGGAACAGTTTTTTTTTCTTGAAACTCGGCAAATGGGTAAGTCATGATTACTGTTTTCTCGAGCCCAGTAACTATCCGTTATTACTGCATGTCTGACAGGTGTCCAACGGTAACATTTTTTTTATAAGTACAGCAGAGAGAAGATTTCTTTAATCTTTTTAATTTCTTCATCTTCTATCTCTCTTCTTACTTTTACTCTCTTTCACTTTACTATTTCCGTTGTTTTCATACAGATATTATCTCAAACACCTAACAGGCATACTTGAATTTCAATATTTTTTTTCACATGGCACCAAAGGATTTAATCATTGATGGAGCAAAGTTCGTTCCAAACAACTATGCTGCAATTCTTGATCATACTAAAGCTCCATCTGAATTGCATTTTGTGCAAGATCTTCTTGCACATAGTGAGGTTGGGTACGCCTTAACTCAGCCTGAATTCTTTTCAAGTCAACAAGTTCTGAGGTTCTGGAGGACTGGCGTTTTTGATGATGGTGGTAACCGTGGAACTCCCAGTATTATTTTCCAAGTGGGTGATTCATCTTTTGTAGTCACTCCTGGTACAGTACGCAGGGCTTTACATCTTCCAGAGGATTGTACTTTCTCAGTTCCAGAGGACTCAGCCCTTCGGGAGTTAATGGCTGAATTGGGATATGAAAAGAGTCTGACGAAACTTGGACAATTGAAACGGGCTAATATCAGAAGAGAATGGAGTTTCTTCTTCGATTGCATCACCAAGGCCTTTGGCAACAAGTGTTCAAATTTTGATGCCATCCCAATTCTAAGTCAGCACATCGGGTATGCTATTATCCATCAAACTCATTTTGATTTTGCAACTGGAATAATTGGTTTTATTGGGGATAGGATGACAGAGGATCGAGATGTTGTTTATTTTGCTAGATTCTGTCAACTTATTTATACGTATTGTACTGCTGAACCCCAGTCAGTCAGCACTCAAACCCCACCTTTTAAGGTTGCAAAAAGGTACTTTAACGACCTGATAAATGCTGACACAAAGAAATCACTGGTGAGACAATTACAGATTCCTCAGTCTGTGAAACAGATTCTGGTAAATGCTGATCCAGCTACTTACAAATCTGTTTACTCAAATGTTCAACCAACTCACCATAACCAAAATCCATCAACCTCAGTCCCTACCTCTCATTCTACTCAACCTACCCTCAGAACTTATCTCAAATCCTATCTCTCCACTTCACAGAATGCTCAACCTTCTTCTTCAGCACCTACTGTGAAGCCTACATCCTCTAAGCCAAAGAGAACAAAGACTGTTCCTCAAACATCTCAGAAGAAGCGGAGGATTACTTTGAGAGATGAATCAGATTCTGAGGATCAGATTCCATCTTCAGAACCTATGATAAGTGAAGCTGAGAAGGCAACTTCTCAGAAGGATTCTGCAATTGGGGGTTCTAGGCTTCTCAAGAGGCTTAGACGTATGACGGTTCCTGCAACTCCCAAGGAATCCACATCAACAAGGAAGTACAAGAAACAGAGGGCACAGAGGCCAGTTTCAGATGATGAGGAGGAAGCAGCTAAGGAAGGGGATCAGGAATCTCTGATCTCGCAAGACAAGGAATTTGCTCCAGTCACTTCTTCTCCGTCAACTCAATCTCAGGAACCTGAATCTGACAAGGCTAATTCACCTTCTATATCTCTTGTTGATCCAGGCACAAGTGCTGAAATTGATATTCAGAACTTGGTTGTGCCTGAAATACTTTTGTTAGAAGCTCCAACGACAAATAATCCTTCCACAACACCTGTTACTGATGCTGTTCAAACTCCAGAGTTATCACTATCACCTTCTCTGCATCAAGATGATGATCAGATTTTAGGTGAGCATCAGGATATGGCTGTTGATCAGAACCTAGTATCCGATCAGAAATTAGAGGATGTTGAAGCCTCCATTGCTACTCACACAGTTGTCTTATCAGAAGATACTGATTCTTTAAGTTCTGATGCTGCAAATGTTGGAGATACTGGTGAAGCTGCTACAACTGTAGATGCTGATGCAGCAGGTCCTTCAGGACATACTCCTCCATTGACTCTTCCTAAGTCTGAACTGCTAAAGGAGTTTGTTATCAGGGATGCACCAGTACCTTGGAGTGAAACTCCTGCAGGTCAGGAGTGGACTAAGGAATGGAACTCAGTTTCATGTGTTCCAAATGCTTTACATCTTGCTGAGCACTTGACTAAAGCTGATGAAATGTTAAATTCTGATGATTTTAAAACCCAGCTTAGAGTCACTGCATTGAGTACTAAACATCTACAAGGTCTTCATTCCAATACTCATGCAGAGCTACACAAGATTCAGGAGAACTTTATTAAACAGGAACAAGTTTGGAAACTTGATAAGAAAAAGTTCTTCCAACCTACCATTGACAGGGTTGCTTATATTGAGAAAACTCAAGAGAAGCAACAAGCTCAGATTGATCAAATTCTGACAAATCAAGCTTCTCAGCAATCGCAACTTACTGAAATCCAGACCTCAGTGGAACTACTTATCTCTCTTTTATTACCTGCTGATGCCAAAAAGGGGGAGAAGGTAATTAAGTCCAAATGCAAAACCAACAAGTCACTGCAAGGAAAGGATGATGGAAAAGATGACCAAGGAAACTCTGGAATGGGTAGTGGTCATAGTCAAGGTAGAAGGTTTACATCAAGACAAGCTAGTCACAGAACAAGTTCTGATACTGGGAAAAGAATAAGTTCTGCTGCTGGTAAAAGGATAAGTTCTGATGAACTTCTAGATCTTGATGAGGAAATGTCAAGACAGTTATTTCTTCAAGAAAATCCAGGGATGGACTTGGAAAGTTTAAAGGAAGAAGAAGCCAGACTTAAATCAGAGAAAGTCATATCTAAATCTGAAGCTTCTGGTAAAAAGTTACTTCCAAAACCTAAAGGCATTGTGATCAAAGAAAGGATACATACTGAAGAAACTTTGGCTAGATCACAACCACAGATAGATCCAAGATCCAAGGGTAAAGAAAAGGTTGGTGAACCTATCAAGCCTTATGTACCTCCTGAGGAAGAAGAAATTACTGATGGAAAAGATAATCTTGCTCTGACTTCAAGAAAAGTTCTTAAAACAACCTCTGACATGGCTCAAGTTGTTCAGAGTCAAGAAATTGTAAGTTCTGATATTCAGAAGAAGCAAGTAACCTCTGACAGTGCTCAAGTTAACTTGATATCAGAAAATAAATCTAAAACACTCCTACCAGGATTCACTAAAGCAAAACAGACTCAATCTTTGAAGACTACTTCAAGTGGTTTTGAAGCAAGAGTAGTTACTGGAAAGGAAGCTAGAGATAAAACTGGATTGGGAAGTGCTGATGAAAGAAGAGTACACAACACTACTGATGATCCAACTTCCTTGTGTGAACCAGGTATTGGAGCAACTCCTGAAAGATTGAATCAACTAGAATCTGTACAGATGGTTTACCATACCTACTTGAAAGAATACATCATGTTGTATTTCATGACAGATGGTAGGGTTTATCATATAAGACAAAATGCCATTCCGTTGAAGTATTTTGAAGAATTGGAGCATGTATTGTTCTTACTTCAAGTGGATGACAGAATAACAGAGACTGCTGCAAACTACTTAAAGGAACAGATTCAGAGACAGAAAAGACTTTATTCTGTTAAGTCTGACAGCAGATATGTTCCAAAGTACAGAAATCACAATGGTGATATTGTTGATATGAATCCTAATACTGCACAGATCAGAACATATCTTGGTATTAAGGGGCTTGAATTCAATCTAGAGTCTAATAAAGCTTATGTCATAAGACTAGATCGGGAGTTGAGAAAAGCAAAGATTAATGATCTCAGAGCTGCAATATTTCAAGTTGGTGAAGATACTGCAGAGCTTAAAGATGTCAAACGGAGAATGATTGATGAACTCAGATATGCTGAGAAATGTTTGTTGAAGAATTATCTCAGAACAACTCCTGACATCAGAGAGATCAGAAAATGATGAAGCCAAGTCGAAGATCTACAACTGCTTAAATTCTGATATTTATACAGATTGAAGTTGTTATCAGAAGTTGAATTGGTAAAAACTTGAAGGACTGTAAGTTGTAGTTATCTTGTCTATTTCTCATGCATTTGTACTTAATGTTTTTGACATCATCAAATATCTGTTAAACTTGTATATTTTGTTAATTTACAAGTTGGGGGAGATTGTTAGATATATTTGATAATGTCATGGCTAATATGTTTTATGTTTAGATTTCAGATCTTATTTGAACAGAACAAATCAGTACTTAACTGATCAGTACTTATACTGGAAGTCAGAACTTAAGGGATATCAGTACTTATGTTATCAGGAGATAGATATCAGAACTTAAGTGCTGAAGGACGATCAGATAAGGACAGTAGCTGATTAAAGTTAAGAAGATCAAGATAAACATAAGAAGAGATATGCATGAAGAAGGAATTCCGTGAAGAATGGAATACTTGGAATAGAAGATATCTGATTGATATATTTTAGGAAGCAGAATTATATTCCATATCAATTAGCGAATATCTTGTAACTGTGTAGTATATAAACACAGAAATAGAGTTTACACTATATGTGTTATCATTATCGAGAATATTATTTAGTATAACTCTAGCAGCTCTCGTGATATTTTGTTCATCACTGAGAGATAACAGTTCCAGATTGTAACAGAGTTTATTGTTTAAATAAAGTTTGTTTTCTGTTACATAAGTTCTTGAAGTTCGATTTGATTGTGATAAACACTGTATTCACCCCCTCTACAGTGAAAGTGTGACCTAACAATTTCTATGGCTCAATTTTTGGCCGGTAATAATTGTCACTTTTCTAACATGAAACCACTTGATAAACCGATCCGAATCACAACCCAAGTCATAGATCCAAAAAAAGCCCCAATATCTAAAATCACAGTTACAATTGTTGAAATCCAAATACAAAAAGTTAACCAAGTCTCAAATAACTACGAACAAAATGGTGTTGTATTAGTTAACATAATAGACACTGATCAATAAAGATAATAGTATTCATAGCGATGTTGGAAAAGGGTCTTTCATGTAGCCTTCATATTATTGACCTTTTCAATCCATGAAGTTTTCTCCTGAGAAAATAATTAAATAGGGGAAATTTGAGATCATAACAAACTTGCAGCATATCTAATATTTAATTTTAACAAAAAATACTTACAGATTCACTCATGTTAATCCATTCATTAAATCCAGATTTTTCGGCATCATCTGGAATCTTTGATGAAAAAAAGAGAAATAACTGAATTAACACTAAGGATGTCATATAAAAGGGTTGGATAGAAACTAGAGATGTTACCAGTCCAGTGGTTGAGCGTGGATGATTCTGGTAATATCGTTTCAAAAAGTCCGTAATCCTATAATCATGCAAGATAACAGAATCAAATCAAAACCTTTGGTGACACCTTTTCTTAAATAAGAAAAAAAGGTTAAAAGTTACATGAACATAGAGTAAGCGTTCATCTCTCTCGCCAACAGAGTTTCTCTCCTTCGCTTTTTCCTCCTTAATCATTGAGGAAAAAGGGGGGAAAGTTGTCAATTGAGAAAATAAATTCGAATCAACTTAATAATAGAATAAAATTGAATCAAAAATGTACTTGTCATCAGTTTTCTTAGTCCTAGTCATGAATGTGGTTGCCATCATAGTCTGTTTAAACAACAAACATATAATATAAATTGCAGGGGCTTATGCTAGCAAATTGGAAAAATAAAAGTTGACAAATAAACCCCAAAATCTGAAAGCAAATTCGATATAAACAAACCTTATTGGCTTTTCCCTTTTTCCTAGGGAAAATTAAAAAAAACTTGTCAGTTGAGATTTATAGTTTATGCGTTCAAACCAGCAAAGTTCATAGGGAAAAAAAATTACTTGGTATCAGTTTCCTTAGTCCCAGTCATGGATCTTGTTATCACCATCGTATGCTTAAACTAAAAAAAATAAAAGCCCAAATAAACTAAGATGAGAAATTACACGATAAAGCTGTTGAAGGAGACAAGTAGGTCTCTTCTGACTTGTATATATATGGGTGTTTGGGAATCAAATAAAGAAGCCAGCCCAGCCCAGTTCTCCTTTATCTATCACCCGTTTGGCTAAAATTTTCTCTAGGTAAGCGAAAAATAATATATCATAATTTTTATATTTTTTCAAATAAAATATCTTCCTTTATGTCACAAACAAGTCTATCTAAATATTATTATATAATACTGACTTATAACTTGTACAACGCACGGGTTTTAATTTTTTTTCCAATAAATAAATAAATAAATGAATGAATTATTTATTTTATATCGAGTTTAATATTTTATTGTCAAAAAAGATGTTCATTAATTTAAATAAATAAAGTTCATATAAATAAAATAAATAAATTTATGTTTTTTTTGCATTTATTTTGAAATCTATCTTCGGTTCTAGAACATATATTTTGATGATCGATTCTACAATCCACGTAAAATTCACGAAATAATTTTTAATTAGTGATAGTTTAAAAAGTCTTATTTATTTAAAATTATTCTAAAATTAAAGAGAAAATGACATATACAAATTTCGCATAAGTATTCTAGTCATATTAAGATACATGCTTAAATATTTAATTCAATTTTCGAAATTTACTTACATATAGTTTGTTCCGGCAACAGGGTTTTAATTGATTTTATTTCGACTCTATTTGAGTTCTACAAATAAGATTCTGACGATACAGCCCACTCAAAACTCACGAAATAAACTTTAATTCAGTGATTGTTTAAAAAGTATTATTTGTGTAAAACTATCCCAAAATTGAAGAAAAAGACAATCATGAATATTATATTAAGTATTTTATTCAAATTAGGATATCTACTTAAATATTGTATACAAATTGGAATACCTATTTAAATTTGATTTAGAATACCTACTTATATTTGGATATACTTAAATATTGTACTCAATTTAGAATAACTACTTATATTTGATCTAGAATACCTGCTTATATTTAGATATACTTAAATATTTTGTTTAATTTAGAATACCTGCTTATATTTCATTTAGAATACCTCCTCATATTTTGATGTACTTAAATACTCTATTTAGTTTATAATATCTATTTATATTTGATTTAGAATACCTACTTATATTTGGTTAGATTATGAACTCATTTACAACCGTTTGAAGTATAACCGAAGGTTTTGTTTGGGCTCAAGTCTCTTCTGACTTGGATATATAGCTATATGGGTGTTTGGGAAATCAAATAAAGAAGCCAGCCCAGTTCATCTATTTATAACCCATTCGGCTAAAATTATTCGGTCTCGAATCGAGCTTATCTCATGGTAAGCGAAAAATAATATATCACATTTTTTATATTCTTTTTCAAATAAAATACCTTCTTTTATGTCACAAACAAGTCTATCTAAATATTATTATATAATACTGACTTATAACATGTACAATGCACTTAAAATAAATAAATGAATGGATGCATTATATTTGTTTTATATCGAGTTTAATATTTTATTGTAGAAAAAGATGTTCATTAATTTAAATAAATGAAGTTAATACAAATAAAATAAATAAATCTATGTTATTTTTTTGAATTTATTTTGAACTCTATCTTCGGTTCTATAACTTATATTTTGATGATCGATTTTACAGTCCACGCAAAATTTACGAAATAACCTTTAATTAATGATAGTTTAAAAAGTCTTATTTTTTAAAAACTATTCTGAAATTAAAGAGAAAGACACTTACAAATTTCGCATAAGCATTCTAGTCATTTTAAGATACATACTTATATATTTAATTCAATTTACGATATCTACTTACATATGATTTGTTCCGGCAACGGGGTTTCATTTGATTTTATTTTGACTCTATTTTGAGTTCTCTGTAAGGTCCCGTATGAGGGTTATTTTAAGCTAGAGGGAGGGGGGTGAATAGCTTAATTATCAATTTAAAAATTGTTATGGCGTTTTAAAATAATTTTTCCCTTTTTAAAACTTTACCGAGTGGCTATGCAGTTTATATGTGCGGAAAATAAAGTGCAAGGAAAGAAAATACCACACGGTGATTTTATCCTGGTTCGCGAAGGCGCAACCTCTAATAGATTCGCTTACCCCTACTCCAGTCCCCGAGCTCCTCTCCCGGACTCGGGATTTTCCCTTATAATAAACTCGCTCCTTTAGTAGGCGGAGAACCCTTTACACCCTTACAAGTATTTGTCTTGGTGCGTAACACAAGGGTCACCACCTCAAAATAAATGTAATACCTACACAACTTATCTTAGACAATAACTCCCCACTATTTCTTCAAAGTTGTTGTAGAGCCTTTGTGTGGACTTGGCTTCCTTAGCTTTTGTTGGTCTTGGATCTTAGTGATCCGGTCTTGGGTCTTTCCTCTTCTTCACGGTGCGAAGACTACTAACTCCCCGTTAGTACGTCTAGGACTTGGGTCTTAGAACGAGAATCATCTCACTTCACCTCACTACAAAACTAATAAGATAATCCGCGAAACAAACCAAGTATAGAAAAGATGGTTTGAACTAGTATGTTACTGTACTGGCCCACAAATAGTATAATATTCAAATAAGAATATTAAAACTAAATAAGAATACTTGACTTAAGATAATAAATAGTAGTCCAAGTATTTTTATGATTACTCCTTTATTGATTAAATAGATAGGTGGAGTAATCTGAGAAGTCTTTTTATATTAAACACTTATGGCTTATGACTTCTTTAGTATTCTTCTTCTTTCGATTATAAATTTATAGATCGAAGAATACTTTTATTACAACCTCGGAGTTGTAATTTTACCTTTATGTATATCAACTTAAGGTTTTAAGGTATACTTGTATATTGACGTTTATAAGGTCAAAGTATACTCTTTTAACTTCAAGCACGTTTATAAGATTTACGAGTAAGCCGTGTTAAATGGGCTTCTATCTTTGCAAACTTGAACGAACCTACGGTAATAACCGGCCCATCCTACCTCTAGTAGTCGCCCTAACCACGGTCATCAATTTCTCGGCAGTCCTTTTTTCATTCTAGTCAGGATCCTCCATGCGGTCCTTCTCAGCAACAATCCCTTTTGGGATAACATCCTTAATTGCTACATCCTTAATATGAACATCATATGGTCCCTACTTAGGGTGCTCTATTGGATCCACAATCTGATCCCCAACATATAATAAAACATCATCGTATTATTACTCTTGAACTTCAGGGTTCGGAGTCTCACTACCATATACGGTAACGGACTACGCTTCTATCACGATATTTATAAGGGTTCCAATAAGGGTTTTAACTGTCAGTACTATGTTAGGTAGTCTGACTATGAACTTGGCAAGAGTTCTTATTATCTTAGTGAACTTCTTATCTTAACGTCGCATCATCTTTGAGGTTTATAACGCTTAGCTTTGATACCATTTCTGTAACACCCCTAAATACGAGGTCGGGGATCTGGGTTGTCACGAGTTCCATTTCCCTAAACAAAACTTAATCAAAATAAACAACCAATTACTGCGTACTGTGACCCCCATAATATACACACACACCACAATTTATAGTTTCAGAGATGAATACCAAAATAACACAAGTCATTTTATTCCATAATTATAAGCCACTACACCTCAATAGGGTTTCTGAATAAATTTACATATTCTTCGCCATTATTAAAATTCATAAATATACATAAGTCTGGTACATCAAAAGTTGAAAGCCTAGTCTATTGGTAGTTCCTACCTCAGCTACAACGGCATTAACGCCTATAGGAAACTGCAGAACATTTCCTATCCGCTCGCGAATTAGGAGCTTGGTCCTGTTCATCTTGTCTAGCTGTTGTTGTGTGATGAAAGAATAAAGCAAGGGTGAGCAACAAGCCCACCGAAATAACATGTATAATAATTAACAATATATGAGCATTCTCATAATACTCATGAAAGTCTTGGTCAAGAAGAAATGAACCAAGTTTGATATCTTAATGCGACAAAGTCACAAAATATTCAGTATATATATACATATATACTTTTCAAAATCTTTGAAATCCTCTGACATGTATAATATACACAGATTTCCAGTTTATAACTGTATTAAATATTGTTGCAAGGTAATCTCATATATCTAACCTTGTCTCAACATTTTTCTGAAAATCTTAGTCACGCATAAGATAATCATTAACTAGATATAAGTTGAAAAGATGAAGTTATAAGATACTCCAATATACTTATATCTTTTTCGAATACTACTCGACTACCACCGTTCAAGCTATAATCAGTTTTAAAAGTTAATCCCATAGATGAGACTATAAGATAAGACTTGAATAGATTCAATCTTTGAAATATCATTTGAAAGAATGAAGTTACGAGATACTTCATTACTCCCGATATATATAAATATATATATATATATACACTTATATATATACATTTCATACACTCTTCTCTTATGGAAGTATAAGCAGAGTTGTCATTCCCAAGAATTTTGGAAAGAAGAAACTTTGGCATAAACCTGATATCTTGCTGATCAGGAAAAGATACCAATTAAGTCACCTTTCTTACTAGTAGATGGATGAATTCTCCACTGGTCATCACCCTGGCCGCATTAGGACCTTATGCTGGACTGCCACTCAGCCACTTACGCTTTTATGGACTCCCACTGAGCCACTTATACTTTGATGGACTCCCACTGAGCCCATGTCGCCTATGCCGACGCATTTTGATTGGACTTACTTCCCGAACGTTGGGCAAGTAATCAAATTCTCTTATCAAATTAGCAACTTCGTTGTGCCAAATATACACCACAGAGTCGGATCCCTTAGGTTTTGAGCGAGTATTTAAATCCCCTTCGAAAGGAAGATCTTAAATCTGAAAATGAGTTTTGGGATCCGATCTAAATTTTAAAATCATTTTGAAGACTCGAAAACATTTTAAAAAATGTTTAGAGTAATGGTGATTCAATAAAATAAATAAGTCCTGATATGATAGAAAATATCTGAATAATATTATTTAAATAATATTCCCATAAAGGATAATCTTTATAAAAATAATTGAAGTAGAAGTTTTAAAACTCATACTTGACACGAATAATAAATAACAAAAGATATACTTATACGAAAGTACGATCTTTATTTGAATAATCGAAAATAAGTTTGATTATTAGTCAAAACTATCGAATATACCTTATTCGATTAATAATTATAGAAAACTATATATATATATCCATATATTATACTCGGGAACATAGACTCTCGGTTTAGAAAAATGTTCACCTTTGGGTCCCCTATACTAAGGGTATACGCAACTACTGCTTATCTCTAGCACATGTATTATGCAGTTTATAAGAATTTGAATTGATAGTAGAATATCAAGATTTCACAACATGCATATATATACCATATCAACATGCTCCAATATATCGCAAGATTTGCTAATAACAGTCATGCACTTATCTCAAGATAATGCATCAATATATTTACATCACAACAACAGTATAACGGGTAGAAAACTTGCCTGAGTGTTCCCGGATAGACTTAAGCTTAGAGTGGGTCCGGTAACCTATGAACAATAACATAATCCGGAATTAGACCACGATCACTTAAGAAACTAGTCAAAACTCACTCATACCCTAATGGTCGCTTATACGCTTATCGATTTGCATTAATGGCTTGCGTACCCTCAGCTCCACCAATTTTAATAAATTAACCGTTACGAATTTTAAGGCGACTCTTTCGCGAGAACTTTACTAGCTTCCTTATTTACTTGACATAATTCTCTCGTGTTTCGATTAATCATTTAAGGGTCTCAATTATGGTCTCAAAGTTACTCGAGGTTTTGGGGTTCGCTCGCGAAATGCCGATACTTAAAATGGTCGTTTCTCATCGCTCGCAACTCGGATTTAGGAGAACGACATATCAAAACGAAGCTCGTAACATGACCTATCTAAACATGGCAATGGTTAAAATCTTACAGTGAGTTCACGGGTCCTAAAGTTAAGAACAAAAACAGTCTAAGGTAAATCGGGCATTACGACGGCTATATTTACGTGATTTCCCAAAATTTTACCAAATCAATTCAACACCAAACCACCATCAATCAATCCCAATACAACCATATGATAATATCACTCATCAACCAACTTTAAACCATTTAAACTAAGCCCAAATCATACCATGAATCATCAAGAACAACTAGTGCTACTCTTAACTCCCAAAATCAACAAAAGCACTCATCAACTAAGATCTCAACATGACAAAACAACTAATACCCTTAATCTATCATTACATCATCATAATCATTTATACCAAACAACTTAATACTAAGATCATGAAGAGTTATACCTTCCTTGAAGATTTTAATCAATGAAAGATCCTTGAAATGCCCATGGAAGCCTTGATCTATGCTTAAGCTACCTTGACCTTACAAATAAAATCAAGAAATCAAAAATCTATTCTTGAAAGTTACTATTCACCCTAAAATTTTAGGAATTGTTTAACTAGGTAAACCTTGGAATCTTGGATCCAAACTTATAGCATAACTAAGTTATGAATTATGGAAGTTAAGGAAACAAACCTTATAATTTTTGAAGGTATGTAGCTTGAGTTTTGAAAAATCCCTCCTTGTTTTAAGAAGAAAGGTCGAAGCCAATGAAGGAGAAGAAGAAGAAAATACTTGCTTGATTCTTGAATTCTAAAGTTTGTGAAATGATTTGCTTGGCTAGGATTAATCCTTGGTAAATATCTTCCTTTAACTTTAATAAAGTGATGACATCACCTCCATTACATCATCAAAAGGACACTTGTCCAAACCTTATGGTTGGATGATGTCATAACCCAGTAATCCCATCTGATTAGTGCTTAATTACTTGGCTAATGGTCGTTATCTGTTTTACGGTTCGCTTAACTTTCGTTCTCGTTCGTCATTTGGGGGATCATATCCGGGATCTTATTACTTGGGTTCCCTTAAATCTTTATAAATATTTTAGATTCCTTTTATGATCCTCTCTTATAATCTTTGAATTTAGATCCTTTTAATCATGTTACCTTATCCTCAATTCTTTCGGTATCTGGTGGATTTTCGGAAAAAATCAAAGTGTTCAAATTTGGATGCTGACGATCTTTACATATACTCATATACTTTATGGAGTACTAATACGATCTTAGAATTTCCATAATAGTACTCCTATATAGCATAGTATGATAATTTTCCTTAATTAGCATCATCAGCAAAAAGTTACTATTCGTCAGTGTTTCAAAAATTCCAAAAATTGGGGTTATTACAGTCTCCCCTCCTTAAAAGGATTCCGTCCCGGAATCAGATAGAAAATGAATAGGGATACTTTCTTAGCATTGCACTTTCTAACTCTCAAGTCAATTTTCCCACATTATGGTTCTACCACCAAACTCTAACTAGTTTGATAACCCTTCTCCTAAGCACTTGTTCCCTTTTGATCTACAACCCTTCCTGGTTGCTTCATATAGGTTACGTCTGGTTGCATGTCTCTGCGCTCATATGCCCCTATTTGTCTGGCATACGGATTACACTTCCTTAACATTGATATGTGGAACACGTTATAAATTTGCTACAGGTTCGGGGGTAGGGCTAGCTCATATGCTAACTTCCCAATACGTCTTTGTTATTCCTAGAAGACTAACAATGAGATTTACAGAAGGGGGGTTGAATGTAAATCTCAAAACTTTTTCAAGTTTTGAGCAGTTTATAAAGTTGTGTGTTCAAGAAGAACAAGTGTGTGAATTGCTTTAAGCTAATACAGACAGATATATATTCAAGCACAAATGTAAAGAACACAACAGACCTTAAAAACTTTTCTGGTGGATTTGTTGTTCCACCAGAGATGGTATATTAGAAAATCTGTGTTCAACAATGTTGATCACAGCTGCATCCTAGTACAAACTAGATGAATTTTCTCTCAAGATATTTCTTAACAGCTCTGGAAAAATCTCTCTAATTACTAGCTTCTTCTTGGTTCATATATATTACCAAG
The DNA here is from genome assembly GCF_009905375.1 of Apium graveolens. Classification (NCBI taxonomy): domain Eukaryota; kingdom Viridiplantae; phylum Streptophyta; class Magnoliopsida; order Apiales; family Apiaceae; genus Apium; species Apium graveolens. Next base: position 95,478,500 of record NC_133653.1, read on the forward strand.
TGTACAAGTGAAAAACAATATAAAATTACAATAGTAAAATAAGTTCTTCACTTGCTTCTTTTCCTGTTCACTCAAGTACTTTGTTGACTATTGCAACTTTGTACAAAAGAAGAACGGCTGCTTTTTCTGTTGATCCTGAAATTCGGCTACCACATCTCAGTTTTCTCTGTCAACCCACGTGCCTCTGCTTGTAGGTACAACTACCACTTATCAACGGCTGATTAGCAGAACATCCGTTGAAGCTTTCATCCGTTGATGACTTCATCCGTTGAAGGATGTTATCCGTTGAAGCTTTCATCCGTTGATGCTCTCATCCGTTGAAGGATGTTATCCGTTGAAGCTTTCATCCGTTGATGCTCTCATCCGTTGAAGGATGTTATCCGTTGAAGCTTTCATCCGTTGATGCTCTCATCCGTTGAAGGATGTTATCCGTTGAAGCTTTAGAGACATCCGTTGAAGCTTAGCTTCTCATCCGTTGAAGGTCTTTTAAGTCATCCGTTGATACCACTTCATTTATACAAAATTACAAGGCATGAAATATTTACAATTGGCCTTCCTATCTGCATATCATCTAGTAGTCAACATGACTCATAGTTTCTCTCAACTTCTAAGAATTACAATTTTAAATACAGAGACTGAAATATGCTACAATACTAGACTTATTTCTAAGTAAAGCTACACCATCAACGGATAGCCAAAGTGGTCTTATCCGTTGAGGCTACAGACACTAAATTTCTACTTAAGTGTTTTGTTAAACATATCATCAAACTAATGCACATATATTCCTAACAATCTCCCCCTATTTATGTCTATAAGAACTGTAGGCATAAATTCAGAGTTAACTTGATGATAACAAAACACTTAACAAATATTTGAATTGAAACTAAGTAGAAATATAAAAAGTGCTGCAAAAGTGTATGTACTAGGAGGTAATTGAAGATTTACAGTATTTCCAAGGGTGCTCCTCTAGCCTGAGCAAAACATCATTTTCTTCTTTGTTCCCTGGTTTTCTTTCCTAGCCCTTTGTCATTTCCCTCAATTTGGAGTTGGAGTTTTCTGAAGAATTCAGCTTCATCTTCATCACTGATATCCAACTTAGATTGCATTTCCTTGAGAGTTTCATTGCTGGCAATCTTGAGTTGGTCTTCAAGTCTGAAAAATCTTCTGACTCCTCTGTCATCTCTAAATTCCATCAACCAATGAGGTGATTTGTGAATTTTAGTTCCCCTTTCTTGTATGAGTAAGGTTCTGGGCAAAGCATTTGGTTCCCTCCAAGTCTTCCTTATGTTGGCAATCTTGTTGAGAATTTCAGTCTTGGCTGTTCTGGTAAAGCCAGAATCCTTTTTGATGGCTGAAAAGACTCTGATCAAGGTAGAGTAGCCTTCATTTAGAATCCTGTGGAGAGGCCATGTTCTTTCCCCAGCTCCTTTATATCTGAACACTAATCTTTCTGGTAACTGTCTGTAGGCAGCTATTCCCCTTACATCCTCCAGCTCATCCAGATAGAGTTCAATGTCTGAAATTTCTTTTATGTCACAGATGTGAACATAATCATCTTTAGAAATGGGTGACTTAGGTTTAGGTTTTTGTTTTTGAGTGAATTTCTTAGAGGTTGTGGGAGGTGTAGATTTTGGTTTTCTTTTCTGTTTCTTTGGTGGTGGAAGAGTGGTTAGAAAGGTAGGCAATGTGATGTTGTCCCAATCAATAGGTTCCTCTTTTGGAATGATTGGTTCACCATGGATATTTATAGAGGGATCAGTAACAAAAGGTTCAGGTATGGAAGGTAGTGGTTTAGATGTAGATTTGGTATCTTCAGGGTTATCTTCACTCCTTCTGTGTGCCTTGGCCTTTCTTCTGTTTCCCTTCTGCCATTCCTCTCTTTCCTCCATATTTTCACCAAATATGCTCCCAAGAACCTCATCTAAGTTAGCAATCTTTTCTTCACCCCTGACTTCAATTCCTTTCATTTCTTCAACTTGGCTTGACTTTAGCTGTTTTTCAAGCTTTGCTTGTGCTCTTTTGTCAGCCTTTAATTGCTTGGCTTCTTCTTTCTTAGCTATTGAGAATTTGGGATGTCCTTGCATCACACATATGCTCTTTCCCTCTCTAATGATAATAGCTCTATTTCTCCTTACAGCCTCATCCATGGACTTTTTGAGATAGGCAATACTCCTGCCTAAGATCTTGTTCTCATCATCTTTTGAAGGAGGAAAGTCCACTTCTTTTAAAGGATTCTTTGTTGAGTCCTTATTGGATCTTTCATTGGGCTTGAGGATTATAGCTTGTAGCTCTTTGGAAGAAGCTTCTCCATCCTTAAGACTCCCTACTGGCATGAGCTCCATGTTGATTGGTTCAATCTTTGTGCTAAATTTCACAGATGTTGATTTGTTTTGTGTAGAACCAAACACCAATTGCAACCTTTCATCAATTCTCCTCCATTGTTCTTTCATTTGTATTTCAGCTGCTGCTAGCTGAATCAAATCAATTCCATCAGATTTTCCCTTGATTTGAATGATTGGAGAGGTAGTGATGGCAGGAACTAGCACTTTAGATATCTGAATCTTTGTAGAGGGCTCTCCTTCCCCTTCCCTGTTATTCTCCCCCTTTTTGTTATCATCAAGGAGAGGGGTCAAGCCTTGTGCTTTTGCCAGCTGCATTAGGAGATTGGTTTGAGATTGTTGGTTGAGAAGAAGGGTGGCCACAGAATCTTCAATTCCTTGAACTCTGTCTTCCAACTTGGCCAGCCTTTGTTCAGTAACTGATTCCTTTTTCAATCTCGAAACCAAGTCCTGCAAAGTACCATAGGGCATGACTGAATCCAATTTTTCTGAAGTGAAGGATTTCAAGTCAGCAATATCTTTCCTGAGATCATTTAGACTCATATCTTGCTTTACTTTCTGCAACTTCATGAGATGCAGTGAGTCCAGGTGAGCTTGGAGGATAGCCTTGATATTTGCATTTGAAGTGTTCTGAATGGCCTGTTGAATAGTGATGATTTGTTTGACCAGGTGGACATTGAATTCACCTGTTCTATGCTCCTTAGTCAGGGCCCATTCAGGTAGATTAGAAATGGAACTAGGGTCTTCATCTCCCCCTATGTTCATGCTTCCATCAGAAGAAATAGAGTCATCATCATCAGAATTTACTCCAAATTCCTCAGATGGCTCACCAGCTGTAGAAGGCATCCTGTTAATAGCAGCTTTATCCCTTTGAAGAGATTCTGTTGAGTGCACTAGATGTAGTGTCCTCTCTGCCTCCTCATTGCCCTGAGCAGCCAACAGTTGATAGGCTGTCACAGGATGAGTAAAAGTGTCAGCATCCAAGGAAATGTTATCAATTACAGCTTTGTAATGTTGCTGAAATTGTCTTTCCTTTTCAGCATCATCCACAATCATTGACTCATGAGCAATGGCTGGTTCCACCCTTGTATCAACTGTACCTGCTTTTCTCTCTTTTTCTCTATGTTCTTGCATCAGGGGCTCCCCCTGGCTCACACATCTCACTCCCTCACCTTCACCTTCTAAGGTGGTACTCCACTCACTGACTTTTGCCATGCTGGAAGAAATAGCATGCATTTTTGTGCTCTCAATCTCTCCTTTTGCCTGGGAGCAACCCAGCCTCTCACTCAAATTTTCACTCCCTGCCCTCAATCCTAAAAGTGATTGCACAGTATTCATGTCTTCTACACTTGGAATCATTTCAGTTGTTTGTGTAGAGACTATCAACGGATGTGGAATATCCGTTGAAGTTGAAACTGTTGTTATCAACGGATAACTGCTGTTAAGCTTATCCGTTGAAGAGCAACCACTTGTCAACGGATGAGTGATATCCATTGAAGAAGGAAAAGAAGATGAAATTGAAAGTGATATAACTGTTGAATCTGTATAGATTGATTTGATATGTGTTGATACAGATCCTTCAATTATATCTGAAAGAATTTGCGGGTGATCCAACAAATCATCTAAAAGATGATGATCACCTGTATTTGAGTGGGGCTCCTCCCTGAGTTGTAAAGAGGGAGAATCAGGAATTGATGGGAATAGCATATCCACATCCAGAGATGGTGAAGAAGCATTTGGTGATTGATGTGTAGTTATTGTGAGAGAATGGGGCTGTGACTCCACATTTATTGGAGTCACATCAAACTGAGTTTGAGAAGGCACAGAGACAGATGGATGTTTCTGTGCAGTGTGTGCACCCTGTGTAGAAGATTGGGTTCTAGCCTTCTTTCTTCTAATAAAGGCTTTTGTAGGTGAGTGTTTGGCTTTAGTGTCCCTCCCTCTTTTGTTCTGTGTTCCTGGATGGGAACTCTTTTCAATAGTAACATCCTTTTGGGAGGATGCTACTAGGGATGTGCTAGAGAGCTTTTCAACCACCACAGCTTTTTGAGAAACTGGGGCTTGGCTAGCTTGGGAAGCACTCAACTCTCCTTCCTTATCCTGGGGGTTTCTTTGATGTTCACCCCTCCCCTCACCACTCACACCCTGATCACTTCCCTCAGGGTTAATGGTTGTTGTTACAACTGTTGTCTTTTGAGAAACAACAGAGGTGGTTTTCTTTGTCTTGGATTTTGAAAGTTTGGATTTGGTGACTTTGGTAGAAATCTGTTGGGGCATTGACACAGATTTCATGGCCACACTAGAAGATAAAGAAATAGAGGGGTTGGAAGAAGTAGGAGTTGTAGAAGCAATTACCTCACCTACCTGGGGTGCATTCATGATTGGTAAATATACCAATTGCACACTGCTGTTAAGATCCATTCTCTTCAAGTCTGCAAGAACTCTTTTCTCTTGTGCCCAGCACTTGAGTTTATTATTCTCATTGATTATGACTAAACCTTCAGCAACATGGTTAGCCAATAACATAAAGAATCTAGCATAATAGATGTTATTAGGTCTATTAGCTTTGTTACCTAATCTAGTACCTAATTCTAGCATCACATAGTTGCTAAAGTTAAAGTACCTATCAGAAACAAGCATATAGAACATGTTAACAAGAGATGAAGTTATGGCATCAAAATTACTAATTTTCCCAGAGAAAACCTTTATGAAGGCATCCCCAAGAAAACTCCATTCTTTCCTAAGGCCTTTTCGTCTAATACCCCCTAAATTAGCAGAGTTAAGAGAGTAACCTATGGAATCTAACATGCTGGATACATCACTATCAGTGTGTGGTGTCATGGCATTGTTCTCAGGTAATTTAAAACATGCTTGTAAGTCATCACAGTTTATACAGTGATTTTTACCTTTGAGAGTGAAGGAGATAGTCATATCCATGGAGTTGAACTCAGCAGTTGTCCAAATCTCCTCAACTACTTCACAGAAAATCGTTGGGGCTTCCAGCATTGCATAGCTAAGTTTACAGTTTTTGATGAAGTCCATCATTTTGTGATAATCTGAGTGGGCTTCATTCTTCTCTACCAGAGCTATGAAATTATTCTTCTCGTAGATGAACCCAGATTGAGACATAATCTTCACGACTGGTGCCATTGTTGTGAGTAGAAATTGCAGAGAATAACTTGAGGGTTTTGCAGAGAGAAAATGGTAAATGCTTGAAATTCTAAGAAAGCGTAAAGTAATAATGAACAATCAGAAGGGCTTATATGCTTTCAAAAAAAAAAAATAAATAAAGGATTAATCAATAAATAGGTGTTAGTGAATTTCAGCCGTTTAAGAATAAACTGTAAGTATTCTAATAACTACCTTTAAAACCAATACATACAGATGTATGTATGGTATCAACGGTTAAGAAAATAGAATCAACGGCTGTGAAACACCTCAAACGTCTGATGTGACATTTCAACGGATAATGTAAATTGTCATCCGTTGAAAGGTACTTCAGCTTTATCCGTTGACGGATAAAAGTTCCAGAGATATACTTGTCTTTCAACGGATAATGAATATCCGTTGATAGAGCAATTTTGACTTTCAACGGATAGGGAACATCCGTTGATGGAATAAACTTTGTTAAAAGTCAAATTTGTTCTAGCAACTAATATATTTCAGGCTCCACATCAAATTGCAAAGAAGACATGAATTTTAAGAGTAATTAAGCATACCTAGCTCACTTACCAATCTTGTGAATGTTGATTCATCAAGTGGCTTGGTAAATATGTCAGCAATTTGTTGTTCACTTGGAACAAAATGTAGTTCTACTGTACCATTCATGACATGCTCCCTGATGAAGTGGTACTTAATATCAATGTGCTTGGTCCTTGAGTGCTGCACAGGATTCTCTGTTATGGCTATGGCACTTGTGTTGTCACAAAAGATAGGTACTCTATCAACATGAAGTCCATAATCAAGGAGTTGATTCCTCATCCATAACATTTGAGAACAGCAACTTCCAGCAGCAATGTATTCAGCCTCAGCTGTAGAAGTAGAGACTGAATTTTGCTTTTTGCTAAACCATGATACAAGCTTGTTTCCCAGGAATTGACAGGAGCCTGTTGTACTTTTCCTGTCTATTTTGCAACCTGCATAGTCTGCATCTGAATAACCAATTAGATCAAAGCCAGATTCTCTAGGATACCAAATTCCTAAATTTGGTGTACCCTTGAGATATCTGAAAATTCTCTTGATAGCAATTAAGTGAGACTCCCTAGGATCAGCTTGAAATCTCGCACACAGACATGTAGCAAACATTATATCTGGTCTGCTAGCAGTTAAATATAAAAGTGAACCAACCATGCCTCTATAACTTGTAATGTCCACAGACCTTTCAGTCTTATTTAATTCAAGTTTGGTGGCAGTGGCCATGGGAGTTTTTGCAGATGAACATTCCATTAAGTCAAACTTCTTTAAAAGATCATGAATATATTTAGTTTGACTAATGAAAATTCCATTACTAACTTGTTTAATTTGTAAACCAAGAAAATAGGTTAGTTCTCCCATTAGGCTCATTTCATAATTGCTTTGCATTAGCTTAGCAAACTTCTTACAAAGATTATTATCTTTAGAACCAAATATTATGTCATCTACATAAATTTGAACAAGTATACTAGAGCCATTAACATTTCTAAAGAAGAGAGTTTTATCAACAGTACCTCTAGTGAAGTGATTCTCCAAAAGAAATTTTGATAATGTTTCATACCAGGCTCTAGGTGCTTGCTTCAGTCCATAGAGTGCTTTCAACAGATAATACACATAGTCTGGAAAATTTGGATCTTCAAATCCTGGAGGTTGACTTACATAGACTTCTTCCTCTAATTTCCCATTTAGAAATGCACTCTTGACATCCATTTGATAGACTTTGAAATTGGCATGGGCTGCATAGGCTAGAAAGATTCTGATAGCTTCAAGTCTTGCAACAGGAGCATATGTCTCATCAAAATCTATTCCCTCTTGCTGAGAATAGCCTTTAGCAACCAATCTGGCTTTATTCCTTATGATAATGCCATTTTCATCCATCTTATTTCTGAATACCCATTTTGTATCAATAGGACTCTTGTTCTTTGGTTTGGGTACCAGCTTCCAAACTTGGTTTCTCTCAAATTGGTTTAGCTCTTCCTGCATAGCTAATATCCAATCTGGATCCAATAAGGCTTCTTCCACTTTCTTAGGTTCCTCCTGAGATAGAAAACTACTATACAGACATTCATCTTGAGTAGCTCTTCTTGTTTGCACTTTAGATGATGCATCACCAATGATCAGTTCAAAGGGATGATTCTTGGTCCATTTCCTTTGAGGTGGAAGATGAGCTCTAGATGAGGTGATCTCAGTATTGTCATGATGTGAGATAGAGTTTTGATTAGTTGAAACTCCCCCTGAGTTGTTGGTCCTTTGCAGGGAACTTGGAGTTCCATCAATTAATGATGTAAATTGATTATCAGTTGATGAGCTATGATCAACGGATGTTTCATTAAGTACTTCAACGGATGATGCACAATGTCTTTCAACGGATGCTGAATTTTGTGCATTATCCAGGAGCAAATTTTGTATTCCTTTTGAAGTGTCGTCTCCATCAATCTCTTCTTCACTATCATCACAATATATTTCAATATTGTCAAATTTGAGTCTCTCATAATGTTCCTCATCTGTTAGTCCATCAATCTTTTTATCATCAAACACAACATGCACAGATTCCATAACAATGTTGGTTCTTAGATTGTAGACCCTATAAGATTTTCCAGCTGAATAACCAACAAATATTCCTTCATCAGCCTTTGCATCAAACTTCCCTTTATGGTCAGATTGATTCCTTAGTATAAAACATTTACATCCAAAGACATGAAGAAAGTTTAGAGTTGGTTTTCTTTTCTTGAACAACTGATAAGGAGTCATGCCTTTAGCTTGATTGATCAGAGAAATATTTTGAGTGAAACAGGCACAATTAACAGCTTCAGCCCAAAAATATGTTGGTAACTTTGATTCTTCAAGCATTGTTCTGGCAGCCTCAATTAAAGATCTGTTCTTTCTTTCAACTACCCCATTTTGCTGAGGTGTTCTTGGAGCTGAGAACTCATGCATGATTCCATTTTCTTCACAGAACAGCCTTAATGTCAAATTCTTGAATTCAGTTCCATTGTCACTCCTGATGTTTCTTACTTTTAAGTCAGGATGATTATTGACTTGCCTGATGTGATTGATAATGATTTCACTTGCTTCATCCTTTGATCCAAGAAAATAGACCCATGTGAACTTTGAGAAATCATCTACAATCACTAAACAATATCTTTTTCTTGCTATTGACAATACATTGACTGGTCCAAACAAATCCATATGTAACAGCTGTAATGGTTCATCAATTGTTGTTTCAAGCTTCTTCTGAAATGATGCTTTCCTTTGTTTGCCTTTCTGACAAGCATCACACAGACCATCCCTTGAGAATTCAACAAGAGGAATTCCTCTTACTAAGTCCTTTTTGACTAGATCATTCATTGTCTTGAAATTCAAATGGGATAGCTTCTTGTGCCATAGCCAACTCTCAACTGAACTTGCTTTGCTGAAAAGACAAGTAATAGATTCTGCATCTGTAGAGTTGAAGTCAGCTAAGTACACATTTCCTTTTCTAACTCCAGTTAGAACCACTTTGTTGTCTTTCTTACTAGTGACAACACAGGCTTCAGAATTGAAGGAAACTGTATTCCCTCTATCACATAGTTGACTGATACTCAGTAAGTTGTGCTTGAGACCATCAACTAATGCAACTTCTTCAATGATGACATTCCTTGTTGAAATCAAGCCATATCCCATAGTAAACCCTTTGCTGTCATCTCCAAAGGTTATGCTGGGGCCAGCTCTCTCTTTAAACTCTGTGAGCAGGGAGAAATCTCCAGTCATGTGTCTTGAACAGCCACTGTCCAAGTACCATAGATTTCTTCTATTTTCCTGCACACCACAAAATCAATCAATTTGATTTTGGTACCCAAGTTTCCTTGGGTCCATTCTTGTTAGCCTTTCTCCTAGACTTCATTCCTCCTGCATCTTTAGACTTAGGTGAGTTTGAGTCAACCTTGGTCTTAGATGTGGTTGGTTGAGGTGTAGGGTTAGTCACAACATTATCCAGCACATTTATAGTATTATTAGGCATGGATTGTGCATACATGTTATTCCACATTGGCATATTGTATGGAAATTGAGGCATACTGAATGCAGCAAGATAAGAATTGTTAAAATATGGCATGTTTGCAAAATGTGCATAAGGATTTTGTTGAGACATAACAGGCAGAGCATGTAGAGGTGATACAGACATGTTAGGCATGGAAGAGGGTACAGTTATGGGAGATTTCTTAATAGATTTACAGTTAGCAGATAGATGATTAACACTACTACAATGCACACAGCTTTTTCTAGGAGCATACTTGTCAGGTGTGTAATTGTTATGTTTGTTAACTCCTACCTTCCCATTTCTGTTGGATTTCCTTTTGGATTCCTTTTTATCCTCAACCATCTTGAGCCTATTGTTTAACTGTTCTAAGGTCATGTGCCCTACATTCACCTTTCTGACATCTTTGGATGTGCTTGCTCCTTCTTTGACAAAGTTCTTTGAAGTTGAACCAAACTTTTTGTTGAGTTTCTTTAGATTTTCTCTTTTAGAAACATCTGCCTGTTTTAATTGAGGAACCTTCAACGGATGTTCCTTTTCTTCCTTCAACGGATAACTTTCATCATCCGTTGATTCCACATCCGTTGACAGTCCATCAATTAATTCCAGTTTCTTTTTATTTTTATCCCAGGCAGTTTCACAGAATGATTCAATTCCTTGGACTTTGGCAATTTGAGCACTTACATCCCTAGATGTTTTCCAGGCTTTAATCACCTCTTGCTCTTTCTCTAATTGATTGGAAAGTATTTCTACTTTCTTAATAGATTCAGCTAGTTCATTTTCAACAGATACACAATGCAGCTTAGTCTTTTCTAGGTCAATTAACTTATCTTCTAACACAGCATTTCTATTACTTAAAAACAGATTGTTCTCTTTAATCCTACTATTTTCTTTAGCAAGAGATTTAAGAGATACACGCAAATGATACAGTTCAGTAGACATGTCATTAAAAGCATCATTGCACTCTTCTTTAGTAAGCTGTGTTATATCAGTAGTAATTACCTGGTTGCTTGATGAACTAACTTCATTCTCCTCAGAATCAGCCATGAGAGCCAAGTTAACATATTCCATGTCTTCATCCTCTTCTTCTCCATCAGCTGCCCAGTCTCTTTCTTGAGTAATGAAAGCCCTTTCCTTCTGTTTGAGCAGATCAAAATATTTCTTTTTGTAATCTACTTGTTCAAATTTCTTCTTTTCAGAGGTTGGCTTTCTGCACTCACTTGCAAAGTGTCCACTCATACCACAATTAAAACACTTGAACTTGGATTTGTCCACCATGTTCTTATGGGGTTTAGTGGCTCTAGTGTTTTTCCTGAACTTCATCTTTGCAAATCTCCTGGACAGAAATGCAAGATGCTCATCAATACCATCAGAGTCATCTTGACTGGAGTTGTCTTCATTTTCAGCAACTTGCCCTTTACCCTTGTCTGATTCTGGATTTCTTACACCATCTTTGGAGCTTGATGTAGATCTCACAGTTTCTTTTCTGCATTCTTTCTCATTTTCAGCTACCAATGCAACTGAACCTCCTTTCTTTCTCCCCCTCTCCAATACCTCATCCTGTTCCAACTCTAGTTCATAAGTCTTCAAGATTCCATATAATCTTTCAAGAGTAAAGTCCTTATAATCTTGAGAGTTTCTTAAGGAAACAGTCATGGGTTTCCATTCCTTTGGTAAGGATCTCAAAAATTTAAGATTTGAATCCTTCACCTGGTACACTCTACCATACAGCTTCAGTCCATTCAACAGTTTTTGGAATCTATTGAATGTGTCATTTAAAGATTCATTTTCTTCAAAATGAAAGTGCTCATACTGTTGAATGAGAAGCTGCATTTTGTTCTCTCTTACTTGTTCTGTACCTTCACACAGCAGCTGAACTGTGTCCCAAACCTCTTTGGCAGTTGAACAATTTATCACATTATCAAACATATCCTTGTCAAGACCATTAAACAAAATGTTCATAGCCTTCTTATCCTTGTGGACTTCTTCTGTGTCTTCCATTGTCCATTCTGCTCTGGGTTTTGGAATGGATTGACCAACAGCAATTGTGGCCGTAGCAACTGTGGCTACTTTGTGGGGAATGTGAGGACCATTCTCAATGCAGTTTACATAACCTTCATCTTGGGAGAGTAGATGAAGGTGCATTTTCACCTTCCAGTGGTGATAACTGTCTTTGTCAAGAACTGGGATCTTTACTCCAATATCCTTCTTACTCATCTTTGTTAGATTCCAAGATCTTTAAACTCTTTGTGTGTCAAGAGCCTGCTCTGATACCAATTGTTATTCCTAGAAGACTAACAATGAGATTTACAGAAGGGGGGTTGAATGTAAATCTCAAAACTTTTTCAAGTTTTGAGCAGTTTATAAAGTTGTGTGTTCAAGAAGAACAAGTGTGTGAATTGCTTTAAGCTAATACAGACAGATATATATTCAAGCACAAATGTAAAGAACACAACAGACCTTAAAAACTTTTCTGGTGGATTTGTTGTTCCACCAGAGATGGTATATTAGAAAATCTGTGTTCAACAATGTTGATCACAGCTGCATCCTAGTACAAACTAGATGAATTTTCTCTCAAGATATTTCTTAACAGCTCTGGAAAAATCTCTCTAATTACTAGCTTCTTCTTGGTTCATATATATTACCAAGTGTACAAGTGAAAAACAATATAAAATTACAATAGTAAAATAAGTTCTTCACTTGCTTCTTTTCCTGTTCACTCAAGTACTTTGTTGACTATTGCAACTTTGTACAAAAGAAGAACGGCTGCTTTTTCTGTTGATCCTGAAATTCGGCTACCACATCTCAGTTTTCTCTGTCAACCCACGTGCCTCTGCTTGTAGGTACAACTACCACTTATCAACGGCTGATTAGCAGAACATCCGTTGAAGCTTTCATCCGTTGATGACTTCATCCGTTGAAGGATGTTATCCGTTGAAGCTTTCATCCGTTGATGCTCTCATCCGTTGAAGGATGTTATCCGTTGAAGCTTTCATCCGTTGATGCTCTCATCCGTTGAAGGATGTTATCCGTTGAAGCTTTCATCCGTTGATGCTCTCATCCGTTGAAGGATGTTATCCGTTGAAGCTTTAGAGACATCCGTTGAAGCTTAGCTTCTCATCCGTTGAAGGTCTTTTAAGTCATCCGTTGATACCACTTCATTTATACAAAATTACAAGGCATGAAATATTTACAATTGGCCTTCCTATCTGCATATCATCTAGTAGTCAACATGACTCATAGTTTCTCTCAACTTCTAAGAATTACAATTTTAAATACAGAGACTGAAATATGCTACAATACTAGACTTATTTCTAAGTAAAGCTACACCATCAACGGATAGCCAAAGTGGTCTTATCCGTTGAGGCTACAGACACTAAATTTCTACTTAAGTGTTTTGTTAAACATATCATCAAACTAATGCACATATATTCCTAACAGTCTTAATATCTCCAAGGGTCCAACAAATCATGGACTTAGCTTTCCTTTCTTTCTGAACCTCATCAATCATTTCCAAGGCTTTCCAAGAGGATACCTTTCACAATACTAGGTCCCCTACTTCATACTCCGTGTCCTTTCGAGTCAAATCATCATACTTCTTCTGTCCATCCCGGGGTTGCTACCAGCCATCCTCTGATTAGATCCACTATATCTTTGGTCCTTTGGACCACTTCAGGTCCGAGCATCTTGCGCTCTCCAACTTTATTCTGATACAAGGGAGATCGATATTGTCTTCCCTAAAGGGCCTCATAAGGCGTCATCCTGATACTGACATAAAACCTATTATTGTAAAAAAAACTCGATACGTGCTAAGTGATCTTTCCAAATTCTTTCAAGTCCATCACACAGACTCTCATCATAGCTTCTAGCGCTATAGTTTTTGCTTCTCAATACCCACTCTTTTCCAGTTCGTATTCGTTACTATCTTTCGTACATAATACCATAATGGTTACATTTTTGGTTGTTAGCGTTCGATAACCTTTTAATAAATGCGTCAACCTTAGTATCACGAACGCGTTTCCATTCTGAATACCATCATACTTATACTACTACTTTTCTAGCTGTTTCTATCTTCAAAAGTTTGATATATCATATAGAAGGAAAAGAATTTATTGAGAGATCACTATGATCATGAACACTTGTTCTATTGCATAGTTAGTACAGAAGGTGGCCAGCCTTTAGTACTTGACAAGCAATTAAACAACATATGATATCCTACTAAGCTTCTATCACACAGATAGATAGTCATTCGACAATACCTCCCCTTATGGAAAGGTTGTCCTTCTCAGTTTATATGAAATAAAAGGAGAGAAATAGAACGAATTCAAGAGGATTATATCAAAATTATATGGTCATAAAATATGTGGCTTGGAATGTACCTCTGAACTATAGAGGTTTATCACCAGAGAACGAAACATATATATATATATATATGTATATATATACATATATGTATATATGTCAATATCAAGTATTATTGCATCGCAATTCACGTGCCTGAATATTTTTGTTATTCCGTCCATCATTCTATGAACCCATGCTCTTGTTCGAGCTTATAAATAATCACCGTTGAAACTCCCTCGATAACGAAAATTGGATCTGGGATCTCATTCTAGACATCATCGTAACTAGAATTCTACACTTTCCCCACAACCTTCCTTGTATAGTAATGCGACTCTATGTCGAAAAGAAAGGATAAATATTCAATAGATAGATAACCCACTAGTTAGTCTATCAATGATAACTTATACATCACCACAACCCGATTAGTGGTACTCAATCTCAACATCCATTACAATACAACTCTCCCGGTTGTTATTGTCTCATTATTTAAGGAATCGTTGATTCATTACTATAGTCCAGTGCTGACCTACTGTAGTCATTTATTTTCCTTGGAATCTTAATAGCTAATCATACGGAGTCCATACCTGCCATACCGAAATCTTCTAGAGAGGCAACATAATTACCATTTCACGATTCAAGAAAAACACTCCCAAGGTTGGCATACATATGACATGAAACAGATAAAATTGTAGAAGAGTTTCAATCAAAGAAATGATAGCAGGTTAACACCATTATTAACCATATGTCTTTATTAGGAGACATGAAGCTCAAAGTTTCATTTAGTCCTTTCATAACATGGTCCTGGCTTATCTCAAGATAGGACCTTCTACGATAGATAGCCCGCTCACGGCGATTACATGAATTAAATCTTTACCAAACTACTATTACGGTTGAGTATCGCACAGTCATCAGAAGGAATGTCAATCTTTCACACCATAATACAACGTTCACGGCTTTAACCATCATCACTGTATTCCTCTGGCATGAGCGCCTATAATTGCTCTCTTATACTTAGAGTGTCGGCCACCTCATTGGCCTTTCTTGATAGTAATAGTTCCTTATAATCAATGTCTTTAGAACGATCTTCAAATAAATTTTCTACCTCATTTCCAATCACTTCTTGTGTGAAAATTCTCTTCCTTAAGCTTTGGTGAGAAAAAAAAATATCACCATTTTTCCATAAGTTATTGCCTCGGTCTTTAGAGGCTAACATTGTCACGACTGACTCTCGATCATACTTAGGACGTCTCTTACCTTGGGTCCTTCTCGTTTTCACCAATCTCGACCTTCATTGGGTCAATCTATAGTTTCTTATGGTTCAACACGTACCCACCTGGCATTATTATAATTACGCCATATTTCCTTTATTAATATTTTTATTCTTCAGAACTTTGAATATTACCTTTCTTCTTATAAAACCTCTAAGGTTATCCTTGAATCGTTCCTCCTGTATTCCCTAGATAGAGGGCATATCAAAATACCATTTACTAATACTAGAACCATTGTCTATGTACTTCTAAAAAATTTCTCCACTGATCCTTAAAGGTTGTTGTTGCCTTAATCCTTCATTCTGTATTACCCAAACTCATAATGTCCCTATTAAGGGTGAAATGCCAACCTTTATGCATTCCCCCAATGTTCATCTCAAGTTATCGAGGTTTTATCCTTAATTCTACCCTTAAAAGGTACTTGCATCCTTCCATTGATAAATCAAGTCATATATCCCTAATAAGGGTATCTTATTCAATCATTCCCACCTCGATAGTTTATACCAAATTTCACAATAGCATCCTTATTCAAACTGAGGTCAACCCATATGGCCTTCAAAAGATAACAATGGTTATCCGCTTTTCTTGCCTGATTTGGTAATGATAACAGGGATGTATTGGAAGATATTGGTCGTGTTCAACGTGAACTTCTTTTTACTAAATCTTCATTTAGTTTTGTTGTTTATCTCAACAGTCATCTCAATGTTGAGATATCTTTTATACCTGACGTCTCCCTTTCTGGGTATCAAGCCACCGGTCTTACATACACTTCACATTCTTGAAGGTCACTTCCCTTATCCCATTTCTTAGTTTCTTGCTTTCCTGTCTCCTTAGCCCATCCGTGTTCCCTTATTAATCCATCGATCTATCTCGGAGTTTCATCGAATACTCCCAACTTAAAGGGGATAATATATATATATATATATATATATATCATTTATGCCTTCAACCATCAACTTTAACTCATGGTGAATCACCCTCATCCTGATGATCACATAATTTTCTATTTCTATTACTACGAGTCTTTAGGGTTTCCTCATACCCAACTCCCTTATCATTCCACAAACTCTATTACCTATATATTCCTTTCCATTTCAGTTTCTTTTTATTTTCCTTTCTATTACAATAATTTCATGAACCCACTAATCATTGACTTCAAACATCACATCATTCTGGGATTTATGTCCTCAAAACGAATCTTGACAACTTTTACAACTTAGATTCATAATTCATCACACTCGTCCACCTTTGTTCTGGCTCTAAAGCTTTTACATTATCTCCATAACCTTGGGAAGTACTTTCCCAAAATTAATTGACTGAACTTTAATCAGTTTATTATAACCTCTGACTCCGTGCCTTTCTTGGCCTTTCACCAGCGGGTGGCCTCTCTCTTAGGAAGGTAAGTAACAAAAATAGTATTTTGCACTTTGTCAATTATTTAGAATCTCAAATGATTCCTAATATTTCCTTTAGCCAGGCTCTTGCCTCGACTGGGTCAGCTTGTTCCTTGGAACTCTGAAAGCTTAGCGACTTAAAGGTCCTGAAATAATTTCCCGCCGCATTGTTTCCTCAGGGTGGTGGTTGGGGATAAAAGTATAAGATTTGTTTAGGCAGGTCCATGCATTTCCCCATAGGAGTACCGTCATGGGTCTCCTTTCCTTAATCGACATTTATTTTCTTAGTATGACATGTTCCATCATTCTTGTTGGACATATGTTATGTACTTGATGATGACATAAACAAAACACCTAAGTAGATTTTACTTAGTGAGATAATGTAGCACTTGACGGATAAGAATTATAGTCCCGACGGATAACTCATTATAGTCCCGACGGATGATGACTTATTATCCATTAAGTGAGTAGCTTATGTAATAATAAGTCTGTAGCACATTTCTGCATACACCTTTGTATAAATTCTGTAGTAGCATATAAGTCATGTTGACTTTAACTAGATATGCAGAATAGGTTGATTAATTGTACATAGATGATGTCTTATAATTCTGTATAAATGAATTGAAGTCAAGTGCCAAAATAGCTACCGACAGATGATTAACAAAGCCATCGATGGATGATCAAATAGCTATCACCGGATGTTCAATATAGCAGTCGACGGATGATCAATGAAGCCATCAACGGATGATCATAAAGTCGACGGATGATCATTTACTCAACGGATAAAGAATTCAAATATCAGTTGACAGTGACAGCATAGTCACATGCGTCGAAGTGTATGCGAATGGAATGAGGAAGCTTATTAACTGGGTAATAGAGAACAAAGTAACAAAGCATTAGACCCGATAGTTTTTATAATGATCCTGTCTTTTGACTTTGTAATCTTGGTAATATATAAACCAAGAAGTAGCAAATAGAAAAAAAAGATCTGAGATACAAAAAGTGAGAAACATTTGTAAGCAGAATTATTAGCATTTCTCTGTATTCTCAGTAGTTCATATTTGCAAGCAGCTGTGAGCATTCTTGCACACAGAGTTCTCTCGATATAATATATATATCTCTGGTGGAATTGTTTAAAACCACCAGAAAGTTTTTAAAGACTATTGTTTTAAATTACTTGTGTTTTGGTTCACTTAAGTTTTTATTCCGCATTGTGCTAATCAATACACTTATATTTATATTCGAGTTTGAACATTTTTATTTTAAGAAAAAGGTTCAAGAATTCCATTCAATCCCCCTTCTGTAATTCTTGCTATATTGTTAAGGGACTAACAATTGGTATCAGAGCAAGCTCTTAACTTATAAAGAGTTTAAAGATCAAAACAATTCAGCAAGATGAACAAGAAGGATGTTGGAGTCAAGATTCCTTTTCTAGATAAAGACAATTACCATCATTGGAAGGTAAAGATGCATCTTCATATGCTTTCTCAAGATGAGGCATATGTGGACTGCATAGAAAGAGGCCCTCATGTTCCAGTGAGAGTTGCAACAGAAAACGAGCCATCAGTCCCCAAGCCAAGGCATGAATGGTCTGATCCTGATATTGAACAAGTCAGAAAGGATAAAAAGGCCATGAATATTCTGTTTAATGGAGTTGATGCAGACATGTTTGACAACATTATCAACTGCAAAACTTCCAAGGAAGTTTGGGATACTATACAGATAATCTGTGATGGCATTGAGCAAGGTAGAGAAAATAAGATGCAACTCTTGATTCAGCAATATAAGCATTTTCACAATGAGGAAAGTGAGTCTCTCACTGACATTTTTAGTAGGTTTCAAAAACTACTAAATGCTCTCAAGTTGAATGGAAGGGTCTATCAGACTAAAGACTCTAATATGAAATTCCTTATATCTCTTCCAAAGGAATGGAAACCAATGACAGTCTCATTAAGAAACTCACAAGATTATAAGGAGTTTACTTTGGAGAGACTGTATGGCATCCTGAAAACCTATGAGCTTGAAATAGAGCAGGATGAAAGGATGGAGAGAGGAAAGAAGAAAGGAGGATCCATTGCACTAGTTGCTGAGTTGGAAAAGGAGAAGGACGTGAAGATGGAAGCTGTTGAATCAACTTCAAAGGTCTGTGAGAACAAGGGCAAGGGGCTTGCAGTAGAAAGTGAAGATTCATTGAGTCAAGATGACATGGAGGACATTGATGAGCACCTAGCATTTCTTTCCAGGAGATTTTCCAAGCTCAAGTTCAAGAAGAACTTTGGAGCAGCCAAGCCAAATAGAAACATGGTAGATAAATCAAAATTCTAATGTTTCAAATGTGGCTTGGCAGGGCATTTTTCCAGTGAGTGCAGGAAGTCAGATTCCAATAAGAAAAAGTTTGAGTCTGTGGATTATAAGCAAAAATATTTTGATCTACTCAAGCAAAAGGAAAGGGCTTTTATTACATAAGAAAATGACTGGGCAGTAGATGATCTGGATGAAGATGAAGATGTCGGCTATGTCAATCTAGCCCTAATGGCCAAGTCTGATGAGACAGAGACAAGTTCCTCAAGCAATCAGGTAATTACTACAAACCTTGCACATTTATCTAAAGCTGAGTGTAATGATGCCATAAATGACATGTCTGCAGAATTATATCATTTGCGTGTTACACTTAAGTCTCCTACTAAAGAAAATGCCAAAATCAAAGAAAACAATTTGTTTTTGAGTGAGAGAAATAATGTGCTTGAGTCTCAGTTTATTGATTTTGAGAAATTAAGAATTGAGTGTAAGATTGCTAAGGAGGAATTAACTGAGTCCTTAAAGAAGGAAGAAATTTTGAAGAAGCAGCTCGAGCATGAACAAGAGGTGATTAAAGCATGGAAAACATCCAGAGATGTTCATGCTCAAATCACCAAAGTTCAAGGAATCGAGTCCTTCTGTGATGAAGCTTGGAAAAAGAACAAAGAGAAACTAGAACCTAATTTGGTAGATACACTGCTAAAAGATGTAGACTCGACAGATGATAAGGACTATCCGTCGGATAACAAAAAGTGTTATCCGTCGAATGATGAAAATCCTCATCCGTCGGCTGTGAGCAAGCCCATTAGTAAAGCCAAACTAGTTAAGCTGAATGAGAAGTATGGGTCTGTTTCCAAGAACTTTGTTTCAGGAGAGTCGAGTCAAATTAAGAAAGGGAAAAAGGCTAATGTTGGTCACATGACTGTCAAACAGTTAAGTGATAGACTTGAAAAGATTGAGGTAAAAACAGAGACTAAAAGGAAAAATAATAGGAATGGTAAAGTAGGGATTAACAAACACAATAACTACACACCTGATAAATATGCTCCTAGAAAAATCTGTGTCAAGTGTGGTAGTGTAAATCATCTGTCTGTTAATTGCAAATCTGCCATGCCTACTTCCATGTATGTTCAACCTCAATTTCCTATCATGAATGCCATGCCTCCCATGCCTGTTAATGCTATGTCTACATAGAACATGAATGCACAGTTTGCTAATATGCCATTTGCACCTAATCCTTATTATGCTGCATATAGTATGCCACAAATGCCATTTAGCATGCCTTACTGGAATAACATGTTTACCCATAGCATGCCATTTTCTGTTAGTCAGAATATGCATGATAAATCTGTTGTAATGAATGGTTTCAAAGGCCCAACTCAAATGACTAAGGATGAATCTGAAATTCCCAAGTCAAATGAGATAAAGCCTAAGAAGCAGAAAAAGAAAGCTAACAAGGCAGGACCCAAGGAAACTTGGGTACCAAAATCAACTTGATTTGATTTTGATGTGTACAGGGAAACAGAAAGAATCTTTGGTACTTGGATAATGGTTGTTCAAGACACATGACTGGTGATTCTACCCTGCTCACGGAATTCAAGGAGAGAGCTGGCCCAAGTATCACTTTTGGAGATGACAGCAAGGGTTATACTGTGGGATATGGCTTGATTTCCAAGGACAATGTCATCATTGAGGAGGTTGCCTTAGTGGATGGTCTCAAACACAATCTGTTGAGTATTAGCCAGCTTTGTGACAAAGGCAATTCAGTAACCTTCAACTCAGAAGCCTGTGTTGTGACTAATAAAAGAAGCAACAAAGTGGTTCTCACTGGTGTGAGAAAAGGAAATGTGTACCTAGCTGATTTCAACTCATCCAATGCAGAATCCATAACTTGTCTTCTCAGTAAAGCAAGTCAGGATGAAATTTGGCTATGGCACAAGAAGCTATCCCATTTAAACTTCAAGACCATAAATGAGCTTGTAAAGAAAGAACTGGTCAGAGGCATTCCTCTAGTGGAGTTTTCAAAGGATGGACTGTGTGATGCCTGTCAAAAAGGGAAGCAGATTAAAGCATCATTCAGAAAGAAACTTGATTCAACAATTGAAGAGCCTTTGCAACTGCTTCACATGGATTTGTTTGGACCAGTCAATGTATTGTCCATCTCAAGGAAAAGATTTTGCCTAGTAATTGTAGATGATTTCTCAAAGTTCTCCTGGACATATTTCCTAAAATCTAAAGATGAGGCTAGTGAAATCATCATCAATCACATAAGGCAAGTCAATAATCATCCTGATTTCAAGGTTAGAAGAATCAGGAGTGACAATGGAACTGAGTTCAAGAATTCTGTCATGAGAGCATTTTGTGAGGAAAATGGGATTCTGCATGAGTTTTTAGCAGCAAGGACTCCACAACAGAATGGAGTAGTGGAAAGGAAGAATAGATCACTTATTGAAGCTGCAAGGACAATGCTTGAAGAATCTAAACTGCCAACATATTTCTGGGCTGAAGCTGTAAATACTGCATGCTACACTCAGAATGTTTCTCTGGTTAATCAAGCAAGATGCATGACTCCCTATTAATTGTTCAAGAACAAGAAGCCAACTCTAAACTTTCTTCATGTCTTTGGCTGTAAATGCTATATTCTGAGAAATCAAACTGACCAAAATGGGAAGTTTGATGCTAAAGTACATGAAGGAATTTTTGTTGGATATGTTGTTGGTAAAGCATATAGAGTCTACAATCTAAGAACCAACATTGTTGTGGAATCAATACATGTTGTGTTTGATGATAAAAAGATTGAAGGACTGAAAGATGGAGATTACCATGAGAGCCTCAAATTCGACAATGTGGAGATAGTTAGTGATGACAGTGATGATGAAAGTGATCAAGAAACAGTGTCTAAGGATAATGCAGATAAATCTACTACCAATGAAGCACAAAACTCAACATCTGTCGAGTTGCATAATGCTTCATCCGTCGGAAGGCAATCCGCGTTATCCGTCGGGAGACAACCAGCTTCATCCGTCGGTACTCAAAATTCACCATCCGTCGGGTTATCAAAAGGAGCAGGAAGTCATGATAGATCACCTATAGAAAGTTTCCCTTTCTCAAATCAAAGATCCACAAACTCAGGGGGAGTTTCTAACAGTCAAAACTCAATCACACATCAAGACAACAATGAGGTTTCTTCATCTAGAGCTAATCTACCTCAACAAAGGAAATGGATAAAAGATCACCCCTTTGAGCTTATCATTGATGATATTTCTTCTAGAGTTCAAACAAGAAGAGCAACTGAGGAATAATGTCTATACAACAGCTTTCTTTCCAAGGAAGAACCAAAGAAGGTAGAAAAAGCTTTGTTGGATCCTGATTGGATTTTAGCTATGCAGGAGGAGCTAAACCAATTTGAAAGGAACAATGTATGGAAGCTGGTACCCAAGCCTAAAGGAAAGAACCCAATAGACACTAAATGGATATTCAGAAACAAGATGGATGAAAATGGCATAGTAGTCAAGAACAAAGCTATATTAGTTGCTAAGGGCTATTGTCAGCAAGAAGGAATAGACATTGATAAAACATTTTCTCCTGTTACAAGACTTGAAGCCATCAGAATCTTCTTAGCCTATGCAGCCCATGCCAATTTCAAGGTCTATCAAATTGATGTCAAAAGTGCCTTTCTGAATGGAGATTTGGAGGAAGAAGTTTATGTCATTCAACCTCCTGGTTTTGAAGATCTAAATTTTCCAGAATATGTTTATTATCTTTTGAAAGCACTTTATGGACTGAAGCAAGCACCTAGAGCCTGGTATGACACTTTATCAAAGTTCCTTTTGGAAAATCACTTCACAAGAGGTACTGTAGATAAAACTTTATTTTTCAGAAATGTTAATGGCTCTAGTATACTTGTTCAAATTTATGTAGATGATATTATTTTTGGCTCTATAGATGAGAAACTTTGCAAAAAGTTTGCCAAATTGATGCAAAGTAAGTATGAAATGAGTATGATGGGAGAACTAACTTACTTTCTTGGTTTACAAGTTAAGCAAGTTAGTGATGGCATATTTATTAGTCAAACTAAATATATTTTTGATCTTTTAAAGAAGTTTGATCTAATGGATTGCACATCTGCAAAAACTCCCATGGCCACATCAACTAAGCTTGGATTAAACACCAATGAAAAGTCTGTGGATATTTCAAGTTATAGAGGCATGGTTGGCTCACTTCTGTACTTAACAGCTAGTAGGCTAGATATAATGTTTGCTACATGTTTATGTGCTAGATTTCAGGCTGATCCTAGAAAATCTCACCTAATAGCTATTAAGAGAATTTTCAGATATCTCAAGGGAACACCAAACCTTGGCATTTGGTACCCTAGAGATTCTGGTTTTGATCTAAGTGGTTATTCAGATGCAGATTATGCAGGTTGTAGAATTGATAGAAAGAGTACTACAGGAACCTGTCAATTTCTAGGAAACAAGCTTGTGTCCTGGTTCAGTAAAAAGCAAAATTCAGTCTCTACTTCCACAGCTGAAGCTGAATATATTGCTGTTGGCAGTTGCTGTGCACAGATTTTATGGATGAGAAATCAATTGCTAGACTATGGTTTGCAAGTTGAGAGGATTCCTATTTTCTGTGATAACACAAGTGCAATTGCCATCACTGAAAATCCAGTACAACATTCAAGGACAAAGCACATAGATATCAAGTACCATTTCATAAGGGAACATGTAATGAATGGTACTGTGGAGCTACATTTTGTTCCAAGTGAGAAGCAACTTGCAGATATCTTTACCAAACCACTGGATGAATCCACCTTTTCAAGGTTGGTAAGTGAGTTCGATATGCTTAATTAATATTAAATCAATCTGAGTTATTTTGCAAGTTGATATGCAGCCAGAAATTTAATTGATTTTTCAGTCTTGGATGAAATGTTGACTAAGTCAAAATTTACATCTCGACGGATGACCCTTATCCATCGAGTTTGGTCATCCGTCGATATACGATTTGCTAATAAAAATCAATTACTTTTCTGGAATATTTTATGTCTCGATGGATAACAGTCTATCCTCATCTGTCGAATTGTCTTAATATCAGTTGTTATTCTCTGTACATTATCCATCGAGTATACTTACAGTTTGTAAGCATTACACGACGGATAATGGGTGGAATTTTTACAGTTTATTTTTAAACGGCTATTTTTGGCAATTACTATTGGTTACTTTATTTTACTTTATCATTTTTATCAGTTATTTTTGAGATAGTATAAAAGCTTATTTCATTGCAATTGCTTTTCTTTTATCATTCTCAAATTCAACTGCTCTAATTTCATTCTCTCTCAAGCACCTACTCTCATTCTCTTCAAGTTCTTATTCTCTAACAATGGCACCTGTAGTAAAGATCATGTCTTAAACTGGGTTCATTTATAGGAAGAACAATTTCACTGCATTAGTTAACAAGGGTATTCAGCAATCAGATGACTATCACAAGATGATGGAATTTGTGAAGAATTGAAAGCTCAATTATGCCATGCTGGAATCACCCACAATCATCTGTGAAGTTGTTGAAGAGATGTGGACCACTGCTACCTACAACTCTGCAGATAAGACCATCACTCTAACCATCAAAGGTAAAGAATTCTGTATCAATAGTGATCTGATAAAAGCATGTTTTAAAATTCCTGATAATAATGTGACTTCACCACACAATGACACTGATATTATAAATATGCTTAATTCCATGCACTATGCACTTCCTACTTCTAAACTGAGTGATATTAGGAGAATGGGTCTTAGGAAGGAATGGAGTTTCTTGTGTGATGTAATTACAAAGGTTTTCTCAGGAAAGATCAGTAATTTTGATTTAGTGAATATTTCCATGCTTAACATGCTATATATGCTAGTTACAGATAAATTTTATAATTTCAGTGACCTTGTTTTATTTGAGTTAGGTTTTAAATTAGGTGAGTTAGCTAAAAGAGGTAAGAATGTGTATTATGCTAGATTTCTTATGTTATTGGCTAACCACCTCTATGAAGAGATTGTGCTTGAGAACTCTTACAACAAACTGTATTATTGGGTTCAAGAGAGAAGGCTCATTGCAGATTCTGAACAGGGCCAATCATCACAAGGATGTGCCAATGTTCTACTTCCCTGTAATGCAAGCACCTCAGGTAAGTGAGGTAAGTTCATCCATCCCTACAACTCTTCCAACCTCCACAATTTCTTTGAGTTCAGGAGTAGCTATGGAAACTGTGACAATGACCAAACAGTTGCCTACCAAAGCTGCCAGACCTACTACTATTTCCAAATCTAAATCAAAGAAAACCCCCTCTGGTATCTCTCAAAAGATGCCAGTTGAAAAATCCACAAAAGCCAAAGAGGGGAGTGTGAAGGAGGGTAAGTCAGGTGAGGGAAGGGGTGAACATAAAAGAAACCCCAAGAATAAGGTTGGAGAGTTGAGTGAATCCCAGCCTAGCCACACTGCAGTTTCCCAACAAACTGCAGTGCTTAAAAAGGACAAAAGCTCACTTCTAGCTACATCCTCCCAAAAAGATGTAGCTATTGAACAAAGCTCTCAACCAAGAGCACATGCCAAGAGGGTTAGGGACACAAGCTCACCCCAAACTTATGCCAGAAAGAAGAAATCAAAAACCTCTGGGGATGCACAGGGTACACACACAGTGCAAAATGGTGCTAAAGACACAGTCACTGCACCTTCACAAATTCAGCTTGATGTGGCTCCAATAAATGTGGAGTCACAACCAAAATCTTTAGTTATAGAAGCACCTCAAACACCATACTTACCAACAAATTCTCTGGATGTGGATATGATAAACACATCAATTCCTGATTCCCATTCTTTAACTCTGTTGGGGAAGCCAAAATCTAGTGCAAGTGAGTATCATCTTTTAGATGATTTGTTGGCTCACTTGCCAATTCTTTCAGGAACTGTTGTGTCATCTGTGCCTAAAATATCTTCAATCAGCATAGAGTCAACAATAGTTTCTATTCCCACCTCATTCATTTCTACTCTCTCGACGGATATTGCTCATCCGTCGAGTAGTGATTGTATCCCGACGGATAGGCCTAACAGCAGTTATCCGTCAGATAGCAAAACCACTAACTCGATGGATATCACTCATCCGTCGAGTATCTCTGCACAACTTCAAACTTCAATTATTTCAAGTGCAGAAGATTTAGTGGTTGTACAGTCACTCTTAGGATTGAGAGAGCAGAGTGTTTTGAGTGAGAGGCCGGGTTGCTCCCAGGAAAAAGGAGAGGAAATGAGTGAAAATCTGCAATCTATTTTTTCAGGATTGGCAAAAGGGAGTGAGAGGAGTCCCACCTTAGTAGGTGAAGGTGAGGGTATGAGGGTGGGGAGCCAGGGTGAGACCCTGATGCAAGAAAAGAGAGAACATTAGAGAAAAACAGGTATAGAGGGTATAAGGGTGGATCTAGCCATTGCTCATGAGTCAATGATTGTGGATGATGCTGAAAAGGAAAGACAATTTCAGCAACATTACAAAGCTGTAATTGATAACATTTCCTTGGACGCTGACACTTGTACTCATCCTGTGTCAGCCTATCAACTATTGGCTACTCAGGGCAATGAGGAGGAAGATATGACTTTAAATCTAGTACATACTTCAGAATCTCTTCAAAGGGATAAAGCTGATGTCAATTTGATGCCTCCTACAGCTGGTGAGCCATCGGAAGAATTTGGAGTGAATTCTAATGATGATGACTCTGTTTCATTTGATGGAAGCATGAACTTAGGGGGAGATGAAGGCCCAAGTTCTATTTCAGATCTACCTGAATGGGCATTGACAAAGGAATCTACACCAGGACAATTCAATGTATCCTTAGTCAAACAAATCATGTCTATCCAAAAGGTTGTTCAGAACACCTCAAATGCTAGTACCAAGGCTATTCTTCAAGCCCACCTAGATTCTCTACATCTCATGAAGCTACAATAATTAAGACAAAATCTGAGTGTGGATGAACTCAAAAAGGATATAGCTGACTTGAAGACCTACAATTCTGAGAAGCTGGACTCAATCATGCCCTATGGTACCATGCAGGATCTGCTACTGAGACTGAGAAGAGAATCAGATGATGAAAAGAAGCTGACCAAATTGGAGGACAGAGTTCAAGTTATTGAAAACTCTATGGTCACCATTCTTTAAAATCAACAGTCTCAGACCAGTCTTCTAATGCAACTGGCTAAAGCACAAGGCTTGACCCCTCAACTTGATGATAACAAAATGGGGGAGAAAGGACCAAGTGAGGGGGAGAAGCTTCAGATACAAATCAGTAAAGTATTTGTGCCTTCAATTACTGTCTCAAAGCGACCAGTTACAGATGGTATAGATCTGATTAAAGCAGCAGCAGCCAACTTGAAAGTTGCTGAGAAGGAAAAGTTGAGTTTGATCAACTGGGAGAAGATTGATGAGGAGATACAGAAAAAGTTTGAACTTGTCAAGGAGCCAGTTAAGTCAGCCATCCATCACTCTCAAGTCAAGCAAATTAGTGTGAATGAAATTAGCATGAACTATCTGGAAAGAGGACAATCTTCCTGCATCAAGTCTCCAAAGGCTGAAATGATTCTTAAACCAAGGGCAAACTACTCAAAATCATCCGTGAAGAACCCCATGGACATTGTGTATGAGACACCCAAGCCTGATGAAAAGAAGCTTTTGTCAAGATCAATTATTTTCTATAAAGATCCAACTGATTCAGCTTCTAAAAGGAGGATTGCTAAGATATTCAAAAATGGGAAGGAAATTTGTGTGATAGCTGGACATCCTCAATTTGCTCAAGCAAAGAGAGAAGAAAAAGCCAGATTGAAGCAGGAAAAGAAGCAAGCTGCTCTAGATGCAAAGAAGTCTAAACAAAAGAAAGAGCAGATTGCTATCCTGGCCAAGCTACAGGCTGTGAATTCATCTCAACAAATTCCCTCTCAACCATCTGAAGCTACTGAATCAAGGGAACAAGTTGAAGAACAGAAGAAATATTCAAGAAAGAAAGAACTGGCTAAAAGAACTAAAAGGAAACTGGATATTGTTGACAAGGAATTGGAAGATCAATTTCCTAAGGAATCCACACCAACTACAACTCAAGCATCAAAGCCCTCCGTGGTATTTGAAGACATAAGGGTGGTGGATCCCTACAGGAATATTCATGGTGAACCTATTGTGCCCAAGGATGAGCCAATAGAATGGGAGAACATACCAATTCCAGACTTCAATCTACCAATCCTTAGCAAGCCAAAAAGGACAAAGTCAAGAGCAGTCAAGAAAGTGAAGCTGTCACCTCTAAAATCCAAGTCTGTAGTCAAAGCTCAGCCCAAAGTCAATAAGGGAGACTGTTAGGGTGAAAACACGCGCTAATATTCATGCAAGTATATGCGTTCGCAAGTAGTATAAGATATAAATCAGATTCGTTCCCACAGAGACTGGTTTAGGTTAAGTTCAATTTATGCACCTATGCAACAATGTATGGTTATCGCTCAATGCTAATACAAATAACAAATTGGGTTTTTATTAAACTAAGAGATTATACTAAATAACATTAACTAAGAGAATTGAGGTTGAATTACTATATATGACAAACATGGGATTCTAACTTTATTACTACTTTATTCAATAGCCTTCTTGTTCTTAACCTTAGCATGTGATGGTGAGGACACTAATCAGATAACACGAAACTGATAAACGCCAACTTTCGTTGCACGAGTACCATTCTACCAGACATCCACAAAAGAGATAGAAGCTGAATAGGCACCAATTATATTGAGACCCTATATGTCTATAGAATTTGACAACATAACGGTTTAAGAACAAGTTATCTATCTTGATTACATAGGGCAAGTAAAACGGTTAGAGTTACCTACGAATCATGTATACACATACAAGAACCTATGCTAGCATGGCAAGTTCTAAACCTCTATATTCACTGTCGCTTCAATAGAGATTAACACGCTATCTTATATGTTAGCTACGTACATAAGACGAATAAGCACAACCAATACTAGGATATCATACAATCACCACACACCAAGATATCGAAACAATTAACTATTGAAATCCATAAGTAAATCCGCTAGAATCCCATGACAACGATTAGCCCATAATCGAACTCATCGTCACCATGGGTTCCAATGAAAACATGGTATGAACAAGGTCTTAATAAACTAAATAATAATCAAAGTACGAATAAACGAGATCTAGGTTCAACAAGAACGAAAACGAGCATCCAAACTTACAACTAATTCAAAGAATCACAAGTTGAAAACAAGATCTTCTTTTTCGGAGTTGTTCTGTGCTTCTAGGCCTTCTCCTTGGTATCCCAATCTTCCCGGATGATGAAAACCCTTTTTTTTAAGTATATATACGCCCCTAGTGGACCTGGACCCTTAAAATCGTCAAATTCTACTCAAAAAAAGCTTTTTCAGCGAAATCAGCGACCAGCCGCCCCCTGAGCGGCCGCTCAGCTCTCTGAGCGGGCGTTCAGCTCTCTGAGCGGGCGCTCAGCTCTCTGAGCGGGCGCTCAGCTCTCTGAGCGGGCGCTCAGCTCTCTGAGCGGGCGCTCAGCTCTCTGAGCGGGCGCTCAGCTCTCTGAGCGGACGCTCAGCTCTGCTGAGCGGGCGCTCAGCTACTGACTGGGAAAAATATTCTGATGAATCTTGTTTTGGCCATAACTTGAGTTCTACTCGTCAGAATTAGGCGATTCAACTGCCCACGCGAAGCTATTGAGATTCTCTACAACTTGACAATGGCCTTGGCTTCCAATTCTGATCACTTTTCATCATATTTCCTTTAAAAGCTCTTTTCTTCATTTAACTGACACCTGAAATGCAATAACACAAAAACACATCAAAATACCAACAACTTGAGTCCAAAACACCAATTTAAGCTTGTAATAAAGCATTCCAAGTGGATATAAAATCCACTTATCACACCCCCAAACTTGAATCGATGCTTGTCCTCAAGAATAAACAGACTCAAAACTACAAAACAAACCTAATGCATGAATGCAACTACGTGAATACAACTAAATGACAATGCAATCGATCCCCTCAGAATAACCATAACCAAATGAATAAGCCAATGCCTCTAAGAATGCAATAACTTGAAATAGAGTTTGAATAAATCCCATAAACCAACTCACAAACCAGAAACGTGCGAGTGTGATGCTTAACAGATATACTCTCGATACTAGATCAATAACCCTAACTTATTTATCATTGAAACAATCAAAAGTTTATAAACAGAATAGACAATAAACGCATTATGACTCACAACACCTCCTTTCTACTAGAGTTATACAAGGATTCACACTATTATTGAACACATAGCAAAGATGCTTATTTGATCGTGCAATGAATGAGGTCCCAAAAGACTTATACTATAATACCCATGTAGCGAGCGTTAGGTTAGCGGATCCCAGACTATAAAAGCCTTAGGTCACTAGGCACAAAGTCCCCTAGAACTTAATAACTCGAGTATTAAAGAGCTCACTCTTGATCAATTGTGCATAAACACATACTTTTTTTCTTTCTTTTTTTTTCTCTTTTTTCTTTTTTTTTCTTTTTTTTTCAACAATTTCTGAATGAGTGCGTTTCGCTCCATCTCATTCAACCCTAGACTACTCATAAAAATATGAGCCGGCTACTAGCCATTTGACACCTAGCCTTACAACAACTAGCAATGAAATCCAAGTTTTTCTCCAGATAAAAAGAATCAGTATTTTTACGTCACTACGAGAATATCACAAATTCTAAATATAACCAAGTGATTAAATCTCAACAACAAACAAGTATGATCATGATCTAGATCAAAAGCAACCCTATAAGACTTTGTGAAAATATTTGTTTCTGGCATGCAAATCAATTCATTAGGACTTAAACATCCCTCTATTCATCATCACCACACTGAACTCAACATCAACTTATCAAATATCATAGTTCATCTTAAGGGATCATGCTAAATATGCATGCAAATGCAACTATATGAAATTACATAAAAACAAACAAATATGTCCTAAATGAACAATCATACAAAAATATGAATGAACTACAACTAAACATGCAACATGAATCTATATGAATCTATATGGACACACACTACTAATCCTTACATTATCACCCCCAAACTTAAAATTTTCAATGTCCTCATTGAAGGTAATAATAAGGATTTCAGGCATACCTAGTCGTCGGAAAGATCACCCTCTTCGGGTGGAGGATCAGGTGGCCAATCAACCTCGCCACTAGTGTCTCGGAAAATAGTACCGAAAGCGTGTGTCAAATCTTCAGCAAAATGATGGTGAATGTCGTGCATGGCCTCCATACGCCTAATTACTCGCCTGTACTGCTCATCACCAACACCAGTCCTATCAACTACCTGCTGCACATGAGAAGAACCCTCTATAGGCACTGGAGGATCCGTTCGGCTACCCTCTACATCATCAAAGATATATCCCAACCCCTTGTCAGGGGCTGCACCTAAGAATGAATAACTCAAGTGATTTGGTAGTGGGTTGAGCTCAAGTGTAGGAGCATCTTCAATAGACGACTCGAGACGATCCTGAAAAATTTTCAGCTCTGCTAACCCAAGAGAATCGAATGGCACATCCAACTTCCTCTTCCACAGAGGTGCATTCAAAACTTGAATTTGCTCTACTTTAAAGCACTCCTCTTTAGTTGTGGGTAATTTTATTTCCTTGAACACATTGAAAGTGACCTTCTGATCATTAACCTTCATCGTAAGCTCTCCTTTTTGCACATCGATCATAGTTCGGCCTGTAGCCAAGAATGGTCTTCCCAAGATAATGGGAATCTTCTTATCTTCCTCGAAATCAAGAATTACAAAGTCAGCAGGGAAGAAGAGTTTATCCACCTTGACCAAGACATCCTCCACTATACCTCGTGGATAAGCGATGGAACGGTCAGCTAGTTGCAATAACATGAATGTTGGTTTCGGCTTAGGCAGACCAAGCTTCTTGAAGATAAATAAGGGCATCAGATTGATGCTAGCTCCTAAATCACATAAACACTTGTCGAACGACAAGTTTCCGATGGTGCAAGGAATAGTGAAGCTTCCAGGATCTTTAAGCTTCGGAGGCAACTTCTGTTGCAGCACAGCACTGCATTCCTCCGTTATAGCAACGGTCTCTAAGTCATCGAGCTTCACTTTCTGAGAGAGAATACCTTTCATAAACCTCGCATAGCTAGGCATCTGTTCAAGAGCTTCAGCGAAAGGTATGTTGATATGAAGTTTCTTGAACACCTCCAGAAACTTCTCAAACTGCTTATCCAGCTTTTTCTTCTGCAGCCTTTTAGGAAAAGGAGGTGGAGGATAGATCTATTTCTCCCCTGTATTACCCTCAGGAGGAGTGTGTTCCACAGTATTCTTCCTTGGTTCCACCTCTACTTCCTTCTACACATCTTCTTCAGCCACAACTGCATTTTCTGAATCTTGAGATTTTTTAGGCTCTTCGTCTTGCTGAATTTGGGGGCTTGCAACCTTTCCAGACCTTAAGGTGATGGCGTTCACATATTCTTCAACTTCCCTCTTGCCTGGATTTGTTTCTGTATCACTAGGAAGCGTTCTTGGTGGTCGATTCAATAAGGCATTAGCAATTTGCCCTATTTGGTTCTCCAGATTCTGGATAGAAACAGCCTAACTTTGGCATATAAGAGCCTGGTTTTTGTACATAAGCCTCAACTCCTCCAATTCATATTTTTCATTCGAAGATAGACCTGCATCATTAGTTTGTTGTTGAAGTTGGAGTTGTTGTCTTGGTGTAAATTGTTGCTGAAAACCAGGAGGGTTAAATAGCTTATTTGTAAACTGCTGGAATGGCTGTTGCATCGCATTCTGATTGTTGCTCCAGCTGAAGTTAGGATGATTCCAGTTTTCAGGATGATAAGTGTCTGAAACTGGTTGCTGCGATCTCTGAAAGTTGCTCACAAACTGAGCTGAGTCGCTAGATATAGCGCATTGTTCTGTCACATGCGGACCTGCACACAGCTCACAAACACTAATTATCTGCTTAACACCATAGTTAGCCAGAGAATCGATCTTCATAGACAACGCCTTTAGTTGAGCAGTGATAGCTGTAGCTGTATCCACTTCAAGAACTCCTGCTACCTTGCCCTGTGGATATCTCTGGGTTGGATACTGATATTCATTAGCAGCCATCAGTTCAATTAGATCATAAGCTTCCTTATAGCTCTTTGCCCATAATGCTCCGCCTGATGCTGCATCGAGCATGGGTCTGGACTGTGCTCCCAACCCATTGTAAAAATAAGTGATGATCATCCAATCAGGAATTCCATGATGAGGACACTTCCTAAGCATCTCCTTGTAGCGCTCCCAAGCTTCACTTAGCGATTCTCCCGTTTGCTGCGCAAATTGAGTAATAGCATTCCTGAGTGCAGCTGTCTTCACCATAGGGAAGAATTTAGTAAGAAACTTCTGAGCAAGATCTTCCCAAGTAGTAATCGAACCAGCTGGTAGAGAGTGTAACCAGCTCTTAGCCTTGTCCTTCAGAGAGAATGGGAACAGTCTCAGCTTCACAGCATCTTCAGAAACACCGTTGAACTTGAAGGTGTCGGATATTTCAATGAAATCCCTAATGTGTGTATTGGGATCTTCCGTTGGAGAACCCCCAAACTGGACTGAAGTCTGTACCCATTGAATTATGCCAGGCTTGATCTCAAAGGTATTAGCTGTGATAGCTGGCCGGATAATACTAGATTGAATGTCATTGATCTTGGGTTGAGAAAAGTCCATCAAGGCTTTCGTTCGTGCTGCTGAATCTCCCATTGTAATGAGTACCTGAAACACAAACAAATAAACTGTGAAAGTAAAAGAATCCGAGTCAGTGAACTTTAACGACCACTGATGACAAGCACATAAACTAAAAATTAACACCAAGTCCCCGGCAGCGGCGCCAAAAACTTGTTAGGGCGAAAACACGCGCTAATATTCACGCAAGTATACGCGTACGCAAGTAGTATAAGATATAAATCAGATTCGTTCCCACAGAGACTGGTTTAGGTTAAGTTCAATTTATGCACCTATGCAACAATGTATGGTTATCGCTCAATGCTAAGACAAATAACAAATTGGGTTTTTATTAAACTAAGAGATTATACTAAATAACATTAACTAAGAGAATTGAGGTTGAATTACTATATATGACAAACATGGGATTCTAACTTCATTACTACTTCATTCAATAGCCTTCTCGTTCTTAACCTTAGCATGTGATGGTGAGGACACTAATCAGATAACACGAAACTGATAAACGCTAACTTTCGTTGCACGAGTACCATTCTACCAGACATCCACAAAAGAGATAGAAGCTGAATAGGCACCAATTATATTGAGACCCTATATGTCTATAGAATTTGACAAAATAACGGTTAAAGAACAAGTTATCTATCTTGATTACATAGGGCAAGTAAAACGGTTAGAGTTACCTACGAATCATGTATACACATACAAGAACCTATGCTAGCATGGCAAGTTCTAAACCTCTATATTCACTGTCGCTTCAATAGAGATTAACACGCTATCTTATATGTTAGCTACGCATATAAGACGAATAAGCACAACCAATACTAGGATATCATACAATCACCACACACCAAGATATCGAAACAATTAACTATTGAAATCCATAAGTAAATCCGCTAGAATCCCATGACAACGATTAGCCCATAATCGAACTCATCGTCACCATGGGTTCCAATGAAAACATGGTATGAACAAGGTCTTAATAAACTAAATAATAATCAAAGTATGAATAAACGAGATCTAGGTTCAACAAGAACGAAAACGAGCATCCAAAGTTACAACTAATTTAAAGAATCACAAGTTGAAAACAAGATCTTCTTTTTCGGAGTTGTTCTGTGCTTCTAGGCCTTCTCCTTGGTATCCCAATCTTCCCGGATGATGAAAACCCTTTTTTTTAAGTATATATACGCCCCTAGTGGACCTGGACCCTTAAAATCGTCAAATTCTACTCAAAAAAGGCTTTTTCAGCGAAATCAGCGACCAGCCGCCCCCTGAGCGGGCGCTCAGCTCTCTGAGCGGGCGCTCAGCTCTGCTGAGTGGGCGCTCAGCTACTGACTGGGAAAAATATTCTGATGAATCTTATTTTGGCCATAACTTGAGTTCTACTCGTCAGAATTAGGCGATTCAACTGCCCACGCGAAGCTATTGAGATTCTCTACAACTTGACAATGGCCTTGGCTTCCAATTCTGATCACTTTTTATCATATTTCCTTTAAAAGCTCTTTTCTTCATTTAACTGATACCTGAAATGCAATAACACAAAAACACATCAAAATACCAACAACTTGAGTCCAAAACACCAATTTAAGCTTGTAATAAAGCATTCCAAGTGGATATAAAATCCACTTATCAGAGACTACTTGTCCTTATGTGACATCAAAGAATTTTCTGATCTAAATCTCTATCTGGATGAACTAGATGAAGTAAGAGGTATTGGTACATACAGGAACCTACATGAAAGGTTAGTGTTCAAGTACAAAGGAGGAAAGAAGATTCAGTGGCCACTTCACATGATTCTTCAAGAGAGCCAAGCTGTACTAATTAAAGTTTATTCATCCTTCAAGAAGAACTTTGGGTTCAACATCACTGCAAGAAGACTAGTATTGAAGAAGATTGAAGAACTAAGGAGTGTTAGAGCTAAAGATGCACTCCCAAAGACTCTAATCATCCCATACACAGGGAGAAGAGTGCATCTAAGGCCCTACTGGCTGATGAGTTCATAGATGACAAAGGGGTGAGAAGATTCTTCAGATTAGAAGACCAATTGAGCATCTCCAGCAATGAGACTCTCTTGGAAATGCAAGGAAAGCTAAATCTCTCAGAATCTGATGAACTGAAATTCCACAGACAGCTCCAATATCAGATTGATGAAAACAACAGAAAGCTTGGAAGAAGATCCAGACCTTCAAGAACCTAGAAAAATCTGCTCAGGCTAGAGGAGCATCTTGAAAATGACTGTGAGCTAACCTTTGTACACTTTGATTAATTGAAGCACTTTTCAATATTATCTACTTTTCTATAAAGCTGTATGTTTAGGGTGTTTTGTTATCATCAAGTATCTCTTAATTTATGGCTACAATTCCAGTAGACATAAATTGGGGGAGATTGTTGTGCATATGTTGTGTACTTGATGATGCCATAAACAAAACACCTAAGTAGATTTTTACTTAGTGAGATAATGTAGCACTCGACGAATAAGAATTATAGTCCCGACGGATAACTCATTATAGTCCCGACGAATGATAACTTATTATCCATTGAGTGAGTAGCTTATGTAATAATAAGTTTGTAGCACATTTCTGCATACACCTTTGTATAAATTTTGTAGTAGCATATAAGTCATGTTGAATTTAACTAGATATGCAGAATAGGTTGATTAATTATACATAGATGATGTCTTGTAATTCTGTATAAAAGAATTGAAGTCAAGTGCCAAAATAGCTACCGACGGATGATTAACAAAGCCATCGACGGATGATCAAATAACTATCAACGGATGTTCAATATAGCAGTCGACGGATGATCAATGAAGCCATCAACGGATGATCATAAAGTCGACGGATGATCATGTACTCAACGGATAAAGAATTCAAATATCAGTTGACAGTGACAGCATAGTCACATGCATCGAAGTGTATGCAAATGGAATGAGGAAGCCTATTAACTCGGTAATAGAGAACAAAGTAACAAAGCATTAGACCCGATAGTTTTTATAATGATCCTGTCTTTTGACTTTGTAATCTTGGTAATATATAAACCAAGAAGTAGCAAATAGAAAAAAAAGATCTGAGATACAAAAAGTGAGAAACATTTGTAAGCAGAATTATTAGCATTTCTCTGTATTCTCAGTAGTTCATATGAATATCATATGGTCCCTACTTAGGGTGCTCCATTGGATCCACAATCCAATCCCCAATATATAATAAAACATCATCATATTATTGCTCTTGAACTTCAGGGTTTGGAGTCCCACTACCATATACGATAACGAACTACGCTTCTATCACGATATTTATAAGGGTTCCCATAAGGGTTTTAACTGTCAGTACTACGTTAGGTAGTCTGACTATGAACTTGGAAAGAGTTCTTATTATCTTAGTGAACTTCTTATTTTAACGTCGCATCATCTCTGAGGTTTATAACGCTTAGCTCTGATACCATTTCTGTAACACCCCCAAATCCGGGGTCGGGGATCTGGATTGTCACGAGTTCCATTTCCCTTAACAACACTTAATTTAAATAAACAACCAATTACTGCGTACTGTGACCCTCAAAATATACACACACCACAAGTTATAGTCTCAGAGATGAATACCAAATAACAAAAGTCATTTTATTCCACAATTATAAGTCACTACACCTTAAAAGGGTTTCTGAATAAATTTACATATTCTTTGCCATTATTACAATTAATAAATATACATAAGTCTGGTACATCAAAAGTTGAAAGCATAGCCTATTGGTAGTTCCTACCTCAGCTACAATGGCATCAACGCCTACAGGAAACTGCAGAACATTTCCTATCCGCTCGCGAATTGAGAGCATGGTCATGTTCATCTGGTCTAGCTATTATTGTGTGATGAAAGAATTAAGCAAGGGTGAACAACAAGCCCACCGAAATAACATGTATAATAATTAACAATATATGAGCATTCTCATAATACTCATGAAAGTTTTGGTCAAGAAGAAATGAACCAAGTTTGATATCTTAATGTGACAAAGTGCAAAATATTTAGTATATATATACATATATACTTTTCAAAATATTTGAAATCCTCTAACATGTATAATATACAGAGAGTTCCAGTTTATAGCTGTATTAAATATCGTTGCAAGGTGATCTCATATATCTAACCTTGTCTCAACGTTATTCTGAAAATCTTAGTCGTGCATAAGATAATCATTAACTAGATATAAATTGAAAAGATGAAGTTACATGATACTCTAATATACTTATATCTTTTCCGAATACTACTCGACTACCATCGTTCCAGCTATAATTAGTTTCAAAAGTTCATCCCATAGATGAGACTACAAGATAAGACTTGAATATATTCAATCTTTGAAATATCATTTGAAAGAATGAAGTTACGAGATACTTCATTAGTCCCGATATATATTTACACCTATATATACACATTTCATACACTCTTCTGCTATGGAAGTATAAGCAGAGTTGTCATTCCCAAGAATTTTGGAAAGAAGAAACTTTGGCATAAACCTGATATCTTGCTGATCAGGCAAAGATACCAATAAAGTCACCTTTTCTACTAGTAGATGGATGAATTACCCACTGGTTATCACCCTGGCTGTATTAGGACCTTATGCTGGACTGCCACTCAGCCACTTACGCTTTTATGGACTCCCACTGAGCCACTTATACTTTGATGGACTCCCACTGAGCCCATGTCGCCTATCGCCTATGCCGACGCATTTTGATTGGGCTTACTTCCCGAACTTTGGGCAAGTAATCAAATTCTTTTATCAAATTAGCAACTTCGTTGCGCCTAAAATACACCACGGAGCCAGATCCTTTAGGTTTTGAGCGAGTATTTAAATCTCCTTTGAAAGGAAGATCTTAAATCTGAAAATGAGTTTTGGGATCCGCTCTAACTTTTAAAATCATATTGAAGACTCGAAAATATTTTAAAGAATGTTTAGAGTAATGGTAATTCAATAAAATAAATCAGTCCCGATATGATAGAAAATATCTGAATATTATTATTTAAATAATATTCCCATAAAGGATAATCTTTATAAAAATAATTGAAGTAGAAGTTTTAAAACTCATACTTGAAACGAATATTAAATAACAAAATATATACTTATACGAAAGTACGATCTTTATTTGAATAATCGAAAATAAGTTTGATTATTAGTCAAAACTATCGAATATACCTTATTCGATTAATAGTTATAGAAAACTATATATATATACATATATTATACCCGGGAACATCGACTCCCGGTTTAGAAAAATGTCCACCTTTGGGTCCCCTATACTAAGGGTATACGCAACTACTGCTTACCTCTAGCATAGGTATTATGCAGTTTATAAGCATTTGAATTGATAATAGAATATCAAGATTTCATAACATGCATATATATACCATATCAACATTCTCCAATATATCGCAAGATTTGCTAATAACAGTCATGTGTTTATCTCAAGATAATACATCAATATATTTACATCACAACAACAGTATAACGGGTAGAAAACTTGCCTGAGTGTTCCCGAATAGACTTAAGCTTAGAGTGAGTCCGGTAACCTATGAACAACAACATAATCCGGAATTAGATCATGGTCACTTAAGAAACTAGTCAAAACTCACTCATACCCTAACAGTCGCTTATACGCTTATCGATTTGCGTTAATCGCTCGCGTACCCTCGGCTCCACCAATTTTAATAAATTAACCATTACGAATTCTAAGGCGACTCTTTCGTGAGAACTTTACTAGCTGCCTTATTCACTTGACATAATTCTCTCGTGTTTCGATTAATCATGTAAGGGTCTCAATTATGGTCTCAAAGTTACTCGAGGTTTCGGGGTTCGCTCGTGAAACGCCGATACTTAAAATGGTCATTTCTCATCGCTCGTAACTCGGATTTAGGCGAATGACATATCAAAACGAAGCTCGTAACATGAAATATTTAAACATGGCAATGGTCAGAATCTTACAGTGAGTTCAAGGGTCCTAAAGTTAAGAACAAAAATAGTCTATGGTAAATCGAGCATTACGACGGCTACGTTTACGTAATTTCCCAAAAATTTACCAAATCAATTCAACACCAAACCACCATCAATCAATCCCAATATAACCATATGACAATATCACTCATCAACCAACTTTAAACCATTTAAACTAAGCCCAAATCATACCATGAATCATCAAGAACAACTAGTGCTACTCTTAACTCCCAAAATCAACAAAAGCACTTAATAACTAAGATCTCAACATGACAAAACAACAACTACCCTTAATCTATCATTCCATCATCATAATCATTTATACCAAACAACTTAATACTAAGATCATGAAGAGTTATACCTTCCTTGAAGCTTTTAATCAATGAAAGATTCTTAGAATACCCATGGAAGCCTTGATCTATGCTTAAGCTACCTTGACCTTACAAATAAAATAAAAAAATCAAAAAGTTGTTCTTGAAAGTTACTATTCACCCTAAATTTTTAGGAATTGTTTAACTAGGTAAACCTTGGAATCTTGGATCCAAAACTTATAGCATAACTAAGTTATGAATTATGGAAGCTAAGAAAACAAACCTTATAAGTTTTGAAGGTGTGTAGCTTGAGTTTTGAAAAATCCCTCCTTGTTTAAAAAGAAAGGTCGAAGCCAATGAAGGAGAAGAAGAAGAAAATGCTTGCTTGATTCTTGAATGCTAAAGTTTGTGAAATGATTTGCATGGCTAGGATTAATCCTTGGTAAATATCTTCCTTTAACTTTAATAAAGTGATGATACCACCTCCATTACATCATCACAAGGACACTTGTCCAAACCATATGGTTGGATGATGTCACAACCCACTAATCCCATCTGATTAGTGCTTAATTACTTGGCTAATGGTCGTTATCTGTTTTATGGTTCGCTTAACTTTTGTTCTCGTTCGTCATTTGAGGGATCATATCCGAGATCTTATTACTTGGGTTCCCTTAAACCTTTCTAAATATTTTATATTCCTTTTATGATCCTCTCTTATAATCCTTGAATTTAAATCATTTTAATCATGTTACCTTATATTCAATTCTTTCGGTATCTGGTGGATTTTCGGGAAAAGTCAAAGTGTTCGAATTTGGATTCTAACGATCTTTACATAAACTCTTATACTTTATGGAGTACTAATACGATCTTAGAATTTCCATAACAGTACTCCTATATAGCGTGGTTTGATAATTTTACTTAATCAGCTTCATCAGCAAAAAGTTACTATTCATCAGTGTTTCAAAAATTGGGGTTATTACAGCGTAACCAACGCTGATGCCCGGATCTAGAAGTTTGTAGAAACCAAAGAGAAGACAAAGTTTGAACCCGCTCAGCAGGAAATGAAGGTAGAACTTGAGCCCTAGAACCCCACCCGGAAGATTAAAATTGGTAAAGGCCTAGAAACAGCTTTTCAGAAGGAACTCATTGAATTGCTAAAATAATATGCCAATGTGTTCGCTTGGACACCGGAAGACATGCCTGGGATCGACTAATCAGTTGCGATGCATAGCCTGGATGTGGATCCAAAACAGAGGCCGATCAAGCAAAGACGAAGAAACTTCGCCCCAGAAAGGCAACAAGCAATTGATGAAGAGGTAGAAAAGTTGTTGAAGGCGGATATCATCTGTGAAATTAAGTACCCGGATTGTCTTGCCAACGTGGTGCTGGTCAAAAAGCCCAACGGGAAGTTGAGAATGTGTGTCGATTACAAAAATCTGAATTCGGCCTGCCCTAAAGACTCCTACCCGCTACCCAACATAGACTAACTGATTGATGCAACTTCGGGCCATGTTATGCTAACATTTATGGATGCTTTTTCCGGATACAACCAAGTCAAAATGAATTCGGAAGACATTTTAAAGACAACCTTCATCACACATCGGGTCGTATATGCCTTTATTATAATGCCGTTCAGGCTTATCAATGCCGGGGCCACCTATCAAAAGATGATGAACACCATTTTCAAGAGCCAGCTAGGGGAAACATGAAATCCTACGTCAACGACATGATATCTAAGTCGATCACGGTCCCAGACCACATCAAAGACATCAAGGAATGCTTCGACAACTTAAGGAAGTACAACATGAAGCTGAACCCGGAGAAGTGCGCTTTTGGAGTCCCATCTGGAAAGTTTCTTGGTTAGTGAAGGGGGCATCGAGGCCAACCCATAAAAAATTAAAGCAACAATGGAAATGGCAGTACCCCGGACCCAGAAAGACATTCAAAAGTTGACAGGATGCTTGGAAGCTCTTCGTAGGTTTATCCCAAAACTAGCAGAAAGATGCCTGACTTTCTTCGAGTTGCTGACAGGAGCCCAGAATAAAAAGCTCATAGAATGGACCCCGGAATGCGGCTCGGCTTTTGAAGAGGTCAAGCAGCATCTGATGAACCACTAATACTATCAAAAGCTAAGCCCGGAGAACCCCTATCTATCTACATTATGTCCAGACCAAGGGCGGTCTATTCGGTTCTCGTTCAGGAAGAAAAAGGAACCCAGATCCCAGTCTATTATGTGTGTCTGGTCCTCAAGGATGCAGAAACCCGATACCCAAACTTGGAGAAGTTTACCTTAGCCCTCGTACATGCAAGCAGGAAGCTAAGGCATTATTTCCAATATCGGGATTTCAAGGTAACCACTGATCATCCACTTCGGAGGATCATTCACAAACTAGACGCGTCCGGAATACTGGTCAATTGGGCAATAAAGCTAAGTCATTTCAATATCAAGTTTGTTCCCCAGATGGCAATAAAAGCCAAGTCTTTAGTCGAATTCGTCATGGAATGTACCTTTGTTGAAGCCCCAGGAATCCCAACAAACCAATTCGAAGAAGAAAAAGAAACCTCTGGCAAGAACGCATGGATGTTAAATGTCGATGGTTCAGAAACAGTTGACAAGTCTGGGCCGGGCCTGATCCTTTCAAGTCCGGAGGGCTTTACGATCCAACAAGCTATAACTTTCGCCTTTGAAGCAATAAACAATCAAGTTGAATATGAAGCATTGCTCTCCGGACTCAAGCTAGCAAAATCTCTGGGGATAACAAACCTGATCATCCACAGTGACTCCCAAATTATGGTTAAACAGACCAATGGGGAGTATATTACAAAAGACCCAAAGCTGGCACAATACCAAGCAATGGTGCGAAGTATCCTGGAAACCATCCTGGATACGAAAAATCTGCAGATAAACAGAGAAGAAAACTCCAAGGCAGATGAGCTCTACAAGCTTGTACATAATACTTTAGATCTAAGAAGTTCGGTCTACTTTAAAGAGCTTGGGGCACCTAGCACAGACCGAGCCGAAATCTTATGCAACAGCAGCCCGGATAACTGGATGACTCCTTACATAGCCTACTTGAAAGATGGGACCCTACCAGAAGATCATAATAAGGCTCGCTACCTCAAGCATAAAGCTGCTCGTTTCTTCCTTGAGGACAATGAGTTATATAGGCGAACCTTCTAGCACCAACACTCAAATGTATCGATCCGGACGAAGCTGATTATTGTCTTCGGGAGGTACATGAAGGGATTTGCAGGGATCACTTAACAGCCAAAACAATAGCCTACAGAGTCATCAGACAAGGATATTACATGCCAACTATCCACGCAGATTCAGTGGCATATGTAAAGAAGTGCAGCAAATGCCAAAAATTCAGCAATGTGCCAAAACAGAGTTCGAGTCTCCCGACATCAGTACTCTCCCAGGTCCCCTTTGTATCATGGGTCCCTTCCCCCGGTTCAAGGGAGACTTACGGTACGTCCTAGTGGCAATTGACTACATGACTAAATGGTAAGAGGCTAAAGATATGTGAACCATCAATCAACAGGATTGCATAAAATTCATGGATTCAATTGTGATGAGGTTCGGGATCCCGATGGACTTGATCTCGGATAACGGACCGCAGTTTGTCGGATCAGATTTTGAAGCATACTTGAAAGAGCTCGGCATCAAGCATAAAAGAGCATCCTGGCCCACCCCCAGGGGAACAGAAAGGTTGAAGTAACCAACGGGAACATACTCCGGGGCCTGGAGAAAAGATTGGAAGAGTCCAAGAAGACCTGGCCGGATGAACTCCCGAATGTCTTATGGTCCTACAGGACCACCCCTAGGACAGGAACCGGAGAGACTCCTTTCAGACTTGCCTACGGTATCAAAACTCGACTACTAGTTAAAACCGGATCGCCCTCCCACAGAGTGGTGAATTTCAATGAAGTCTCAAATATTGAAGGCCTTAAAACTAACCTGGACCTTTTAGATGAGGTAAGAGACCGGGCTGTGCAAAAGATGGAAAACTACAAAGATAAGACAAAACTCTATTTTTCAAAAAAAAGAAGTCAAGGTCAGAGAGTATGGAGTGGGAGATTTGGTACTCCGGGACGCTGAAGCTTCAGACCCTACAAATCAAGGCAAACTACAACCTAACTGGGAAGGACCTTACACGATCAAATAGGTGTTGCACCCTGGGACATACAAACTATGTTATCTCAATGATACTGGGGTCCCGAACACCTGGCATGGAGCCCGATTAAGGAAATTTTACCAATGATTAAAAGGTGCTCATTCCGGGATCAACTCTATCTTAGAACTATTATATCCTTATTTCCCAATTAAGTGATTTAAAATCTGTATTTGTTCGACCCAAAATGTACTCTCTACCTTATTTCTATATAAATGAAAAACCTTACTTTGAGCATCTCATAGCTTAGAATAGTTTTATTCTCTTGATTAATTATTGTTATTATATGCACACCCAAATTCATGATTTAGATAAATTCATGACTTGAAAAAATTTCTAAAATCTGAAATTTTACCCAACTCGGGGTCAGAAAGAAGTCATAATCCATGTGCACTTAGAGAAATTTCTAAAAATTGAAATTTCACCCCAACCTGGGGTCAGAAAGAAGTCACAAACCATGTGTACTTAGAAA
Source organism: Apium graveolens (assembly GCF_009905375.1). Taxonomy (NCBI): domain Eukaryota; kingdom Viridiplantae; phylum Streptophyta; class Magnoliopsida; order Apiales; family Apiaceae; genus Apium; species Apium graveolens. The sequence goes on from NC_133653.1 coordinate 95,523,084, forward strand.
AATTTCTAAAATCTGAAATTTTATCCAATTCAGGGTCAGAAAGAAGTCACAATCCATGTGCACTTAGAAAAATTTCTAAAATTTGAAATTTCACCCCAACTCGGGGTTAGAAAGAAGTCACAACCCATGTGTACTTAGAAAAATTTCTAAAATCTGAAATTTTCCCCAACCCGGGCTGAAAAAGAAGTCACAAACCATGTGTACTTAGAAATATTTCTGAAGTTCTAAGTTTCAACAAAAACGAAAGACAATAGAATGCAAATAAACCAAGCATAGAATAAATTACCCCGGGGAAACCGACCCCGAGTGAAACCAACATACATACAAGTTAAGAAAGCAAATGACTTAGTTCAAAAATACTTAAAACATTGAAGTCAAATTACAAGGCACAAGAGCCAAACATATCAATCTTCGGCTGCCGGCTCGGGAGGAGGAGAAGAAGGCTACTCCGGAACATCTTGGGGAAGCGATGGTTGCTGGGCTAGAGGAGGCTCGAAAACAGGAGGAGCATTAGTTGACGGTCTAGCCTCGGACTCTCTGGCCAAGATGGCAATAACTTCATTCTCCAGCCGGGTCTCCTCCTCAATGTATATCTCAAGGAAGACATCGATGGTCCCTCCGGGGTTGTCGGCAAGATACCGGGAGGCAACCCTCCAGCAGATCTAATTCTTCTCTAACGCCTTCTCATTTAGCTCTTCAAAATAGGTAGGAGTTTCCTGGAAGCTGGGCAAAACCTCATACAGAGTAGGCCTTGTAACCAAACTTCTCTAAGTTTCTGGTTCTCTGCCCTCATCTCCCGGACAAAGGCCTCAGCCTGATCTTGCCTCACCCTGATTTCATCCAAGAGCTTCTTGTGAGCCTCGGATTCCTTCACATTGGCCTCTTTCAACTCCTTCACCTCCCAGGCCAGATTCTCAACTTCATTCTTGGCAATCTCCCCAGTGTCAGCCTTTGCCTTTAGAGTCTAGACAATAGCCACCAAGCCAGCAATCCGGGAATTGGCCTACAAACAATTACACGTCAAAACTGAAAAATATAAACGCAAAAAAAGAAAAGTACAAAAAACAAGGAAAATACTTAAATCGGTAACATCCTCCTGCATGGAAACAAAAAAGTCCTCGAGAGACTCCCTCCGGTACTTCCTCCTCTCGGCAGTGGTGGCATAGTTTTCAAACAGCTCCTTCTGGCGAGTCTCCGGAGTAAAACTAGCCAGCAGCGCCTTAAGGGTCTCCAGAGTGTCCGGAGCCAACTCAGTAGCAACCTTCTTTGAAGCTCTTCTCTCGGACCCCTCAACATTTTCCTCCCCGGTCTCCATGGAGCATTCTTCCTCTTCCTTGGAGCCTTGCCCTTCTCCTTCTCCTTTTCTTTCACCCCTTTCGCCCGGGGCTCATTGATCTGGATAGTAATTCTCCTCGGACGTGTAGCCGTGGTATGTCCAGCTTCGGAACCAGTACCACTATCTTCATCTTCACCAACCTTCTTCTTACTGGTGTCCAGACTGTTCAGACCCCCGATCCTCCTATACCTCGCAGCCAAATCCTTCAATTGTGCAGACATATTGCTTGGATACGGTATCAACTTCGGAATACCTAAAGTAGTAATAATTTAAACATTAGGCCCGGATAAAAGAAGAAAATAATAATAAAACGTAAGGAAAAAATTAAGGAAAGGCGACTTATATCCGGCAGCATGCATATTCACATTATTGTTAAAAGTGTCACGGGTCCACTGCGCTCTGAGTGCCCCACAGAAGGCATACACCATCGTGAGAGCGCCTTGTCCGAGCCGCTGGACCGGAAATTTATCTATTTTTAAATTAAATTTATGGAGTGGCATGAACTCCAAATCCCCACCCCGAACAAATACGAACTCCCTGTGCCAACCCTTAAGGGAGGTTAGCATGCTTACCGGGAGAACCATCTTATCGGACGGAAACCCGCAATCCTCAATCTGGAATAGTAGCTCATATATCGGCCTACTTGTAGATTTTTTTATCCTAAAGAGATGGTGTAAGAGTCTAAAGCTGGGCACGTAATCTTTGGCGTGACTAGGGCTAAGCATTCGGTCGGTTCGGTCAGAAACCGAACCAAACCGAATTAACCGAAAACCGAATTGCTGATTTTTCATAACCAAACCGAACCGAAATTCTGTATAAAACCGAACCGAAAACCGAACCGAAATATTTCTGTTTATTCGGTTCGGTTTGGTTAACCGAAATATTTTTTTTTTAAAATATTTTTGTCAAGTAATACCGGTATTAACAAAACGAGCATATACCCTGAGCAACCAGAAAAGAGGGGGAACAAAACTCCAACTCTAGTCACTACATCAACAAGTAACAGACAATCACAAGAACTCAAACAACTAAAGTGAGAGACTACAAAAACTAGAACTATAGACTAATTAATCAAATGTCTGAAGCTATAAGTCTTTTAATCTTTTCACAAGAAAAGACTCATTCTTGCACCACACTTTTTATGATCTTAAGAGGGACTTAAGAGCTGCTATGTTGTCCACCGTGCTATCTCATATTACGTGCAGTCCAAATGTAGTACGTTGCAACAACATAAACAGTCGACCCAATTGAGCTTCAATGATGTTACCAGACAAGGCATGGAAAGCCCCCTCCCTGATAGTCTGTATAGTCTGTATCTATATAATGTACCAACTGTATAGTTTGTATCTAATTATCTATAATCTATTATATATAAAATATAATTAAAAAATAAATATTTATACTATTCGGTTAATTCGGTTAAAACCGAATTAATATTTTGAAAAACCGAACCGAACCGATTTTATTTCGGTTAAAATTGAAAAACCGAAATAACCGAAATTTTCAAAAAAACTTAAACCAAACCGAACCGAATTTTACTGGTTCGGTTCGGTTTTTCGGTTTCGGTTCGGTTTTGCTCAGCCCTAGGCGTGACAGCAAGCCCTGAACCAACTAATCCACTTCACCGAGTTCGGGGCCAACTGAGTGAAGGGAATCCCATACACATCCCAGTTGAGGGATTTGGTGAACTGATGCAGGCCTAAGCGCATACCCCATAGATGCTCTAAGGGTATCTCGACATAACCCCACGCCGGTTTGTGATAAACCCTCTCATGGGCCTCCGTCCACCTCCACTCATACTCATCCTCGAGGTTAAATGCGAGCTGAAGTGCACTATCGACCTTGGAATCAGTATGCTTCTCCCTGGTCTCTTTATGCACAGGGCCACACTCATATCTTGTCCTCGGGGAGTTAAAGAACTGCATGTCCATGGCCGCCATATCATACGGCTCTCTCCCATCTAAGCCCTCCGGGCCCTCATAAATCTCAGATAAATCTCTGTAATAAAAACCCAGGGGCCTGGGGTCTCTCCTACACAGGAAAAAATAATGGTCCACGTCCTCCCAGGACCCATCGTCGTTGGACAGGGTATCCCCGGGCCCCATAACTAAGGTTTCAGCTAACAATTGGACTGGTCTCTCTGCACGAGGAGGCATTTTTAAGGAATCTCTACTGGAAGATGAAGAGGAAGAGCTAGGCATTTTTAGGCATTTTTAGTGGCTTTATGCTTAAATCTTCCACTGTGCATATATTATAAATATATATATATACCCACCCCGGAGTCAATGCCACACCCGAACCCAAACACAAAAACAAAAACAAAATAAGAGAAATTCATAAACATATTATACAAAAATCAAAGATCAAAAACAAGATCTACATACCATACATACAACTATCACCAAAAGCACAAGTCAAGAACATACACAGGATTCAACTTAACTTTACAGCACCAAAAATCCATTTTTACCGCATACAAATCGTACAAAAATAAGGTTCTCTACACGAATCAGACACAAAACTACCGCAAAAACTCCATACAAGCCCACAATAATACAAAATCAACGCATAAACTACAAACCCTTCACAAGAATTGAACAAAACTTATGGCTATTGATAATCTCATAATTTTGCATTAATTAATACTTATTTATTGCTAACTCACGAATTTAATAATTTAATAATTTGCTTTTATAGGTATTTTGTACAAAAAAAGCAGAAAAGGAGAAAAAGAAAAGAAAAATGCAAGAATGGCAAAAGTGGAAGCAGAAAAAGAAGAAAAGAAAAGAAAAGAAAAGAAAACGGGAGTTGGCTACATTCAAGGGTCAAGATTCTACCAACACATATGGCAAATGTATGGCTTGGATTTAGCCAACACCCCTAAATCCCTAATTCTTATCCTATAAATACCCACCCCTTGTCTTGTAAACCACGCCAAGTAGCATATAGCCAACCTAGTATTTTCCATTTTTAGTTGTAACCTCCTTTCCTTAAAAGTTGTAGATCTACTTTTCAATTTGCAATCATTCTTCATCATTGTAAACACTCTTTTTTATATTAATGTAAGTTTGTTCAATTTTATTATCCTATTTAATCTTTAAGCTATGATATTTTTCTAACTCCAACAAGTAATAAGCTTTGGGATATAAAAGGAGCTAATTTAATTCTTGTTCTTAGATCTACTTTCATTTAGGTAGCATAATTTTAAGATCTAAATTTACACTCTCAACTAAAATTCCTACATTAAATTAATTTATGTTGGGAATTTGGTTGATTAAATAAATTTTAATTTATTGTAGCTTAATCTTTAATTAGTTAATTTTCAGCATTTAGTTTAATTTTAGAGCTAGGTTCCATTTCGCCTATAAATTCAGGTATGTCTGGGTTCCGTTTCTTAAGGTTAGCTTTATGCTTAAATCTTCCACCGTGCATATACTATACATACATATATACCCACCCCGGAGTCAATGCCACACCCGAACCCAAACACAAAAACAAAACAAGAGAAATTCAGAAACATATTATACAAAAATCAAAGATCAAAAACAAGATCTACAAACTATACATACAACTATCACCAAAAGCACAAGTCAAGAACAGACACAAATTCAACTTAAATTTACACCACCAAAAACTCATTTTTACCGCATACAAATCGTACAAAAACAAGGTTCTCTACGCGAATCAGACACAAAACTACCGCATAAACTCCATACAAACCCACAATAATACAAAATCAACGCATAAACTACAAACCCTTCACAAGAATTGAACAAAACTTATGGCTATTGATAATCTCATAATTTTGCATTAATTAATACTTATTTATTACTTAATACCGAATTTAATAATTTAATTATTTGCTTTTACAGGTATTTTGTACAAAAAAAGCAGAAAAGGAGGAAAAGAAAAGAGAAATGCAAGAATGACAAAAGTGGAAGCAGAAAAAGAAGAAAAGAAAAGAAAAGAAAAGAAAAGAAAGGAAAAGAAAATGGGAGTTGGCTACATTCAAGGGTCAAGATTCTACCAACACACATGGCAAATGTATGACTTGGATTTAGCCAACACCCCTAAAACCCTAATTCTTATCCTATAAATACCCACCCCTTGTCTTGTAAACCACACCAAGTAGCATATAGCCAACCTAGTATTTTCCATTTTTAGTTGTAGCCTCCTTTCCTTAAAAGTTGTAGATCTACTTTTTAAGTTGCAATCATTCTTCATCATTGCAAACACTCTTTTTTATATTAATGCAAGTTTGTTCAATTTTATTAGCCTCTTTAATCTTTAAGCTATGATATCTTTCTAAATCCAACAAGTAATAAGCTTGGGGATATGAAAGGAGCTAATTTAATTCTTGTTCTTAGATCTACTTTCATTTAGGTAGCATAATTTTAAGATCTAAATTTACACTCTCAACTAAAATTCCTACATTAAATTAATTTATGTTGGGAATTTGGTTGATTAAATAAATTTTAATTTACTGTAGCTTAATTTTTAAATTAGTTAATTTTCAGCATTTAGTTTAATTTTAATCTTAAAATTTAGTCTCAAAATCGTAGTTTTTCATTTGTTATTCATTCTTTACTTTGTTTTATATTTCCTTTTTATTTTTCCATTATCTCCTTGTTATCCACCTGCAGAACGAAGCTCTCCATTTCAACCCTTTCGAAGATAAACTAAACCCAGTTTGTTTTATTTTCCTCTTCCATTTGTTTATCCAAAAACATAGCCCGTCTCCTTTCTCTTTACAAATCTCCAAACCCCCTTTGTTTCTTGTTCTTCTTCTTAATTCAGAACAGCCCGAGTCACGCAGCGAGTTTACCATCGAGTCGCGGTGAGTTAGCTCGAGTCATTCAAGTGTAGCCCCTGTCTTCTCCGCTAATTCGACTCGCCTCCGAGTTCATGTCATCACGAGCTGTGTCGTTGATTTATTTTTGTCAGTTTATCTGCTGAGTTCAGTTCTTTTGATTTTGTATTCCTGAGTCACGGCTAGTGTATTTGTTTCTTCTCCTGAGTTGCAGCGAGTTGTTTATCGAGTTTATGTTCTTATTTTTTTTAGTTGAATTCGTCTGGGCCCTTACTGCTTATTTTATTTGTTTATCTAGTTTAACCAAGTTTTCGGTTGAGTCCGAGTTGAGGCCGAGTCACGGATTCTGTTTTGATTCTTTGTTGAATTGTGTTTTGTTTTTCCGAATTAGTCTGCACGTTCTTGTCGAGTATCGAGTGTGTGGTATTGAGTGGAGTTCAGAGTTGGGGTCTGAGAGGTTTTGTTTTTACCGAGTCAATTTCCTTTCACCGAGTCACTATGTTATTGATTGTTAGCCGAGTTGAGCTTCCTGTTCGTGTGTCTGTTTAGCTAAGTCGCGTCTTTTTTCCTTTGTTGCCTAAGGCAATTGTTCGAGTCTGTTCTTTTGTTTGTTGTGTAGTTTCTGGCTGTGTTAGCCTTAATGTTTAGAGTTTGTATTAAGTTGTATCAAATTTTCCCAGTCAAGATAATTTGTTTGTTAAATTAGATGATATAGTTAATCTGTTTTGGATCGGTTATTTGAGATGCAATTTATTTTTCGTAGTTAGCAAGTGATTGTGTTTTTGGCTAGTCGAATGAACGAACATGTCATGTCCAATTTTTTGTAGAACTTTCTGTAATTGTTAGTTTTGATTTAATTGAAAAAAATGTTTTAGTTATAATTAATTTAATTAGATTTTAAGTAGTTTAAATTAATTTAGTGGTAATTAATTAGTTTAATTAGAGTAAATTCTCTTTTCGACTTTGTAGACTTAAAATTAGTTTTAGAAAAAAAATTATCACCTCCCTCTTTAAAGTTCTAGTTCCCCTACATTAAGAATTAAGGATCGCGAAAATTATATAGTCTCTGTGGAATGAATCTAAAATATTAAAACGAGAGTTATGTGCTTGCAATTTAAAATTTATATTTTTGGCACATCAAGTTTTTGGCGCCGCTGCCGGGGACTATAATTATTTTTTGCGCCTTAATTTTTAATTTTTCGAATTAGCTTTACTATGCTCTATTTGTTTAATTTTTCTAGAAAATTGAAGATTTAGAAAGCTCGTTGGAACTCCGAAAATTGCCAAGGCTCGAAGGAATTTTTGGAAGCTTGCTTGGGAAAACCGTATTTCTCTCTTTTTGTATTTTTCACTAGTTATAAAAAACAAAAAAAAAATTAAAACTTCAAAAAAATAAAAAAAATAAAAAAATAGTTGGTTAAATACATAATTGTTGCATCATGCATTTGTTCACCTAGAAGCACATCATCTTAGATTTTATTTTCTTGTTATTAATTTTTCATACCTTATAAATTGTGGTGATTGCTGGAGGACCCAAGGTACGTTAAATTTCTTCTTTTCTTTAGTTAGGACACGTAGTTTAGAGCATCCATAATTGTTTATCGCTTTTATATCTCGTTGTGTGTTGCATCATTTAAATAAACTTTAATGGCAAAACCACATCACAAAATAAGGGGAGAGATTTCATCACTCTTTCCTTGGCCCACAACCATTAAATCCATCATTTTGCATACCATAGCCTTTTTAATAAAATTAAGTAGACATTAGCCCATAGGACTTCGCGCTCAACTAGGAAGAAAACCTGAAATGATCAAATCTCTAAGTATTCATTCTTTGGTATCTAGGCTAGCGAAAGCTTACCTGGCCATTTAAATTGGTGACTAGGCTGGTGTTTAGCCTCTTGGCAATGCTTGCATCTACCTGGCCAATCAGAAATAATACTTTTAGTTTTGTGAATTTTAGTAATATCTTTTTGTTAGGAGCAAGTCTAGAGTTTTTTAGGGAACCATAGATTTAGAATTTTTCTTTCGATTTTTCACCCTTTCTTTTGCGTGTTTTAAATTCTTGCACTTCTTTGCTACTTGATTCCTATCATGTTTATGCGTACTACGTGGATTAGAGATAATTCATCTAGATTAATGAGACCAATTGAGCGTACTTCCTCATCGGAATCCGAACCCATAGAAATTCTTGAACCCGTAGTAAACATGGCAGTTTCCCTTAAGGGTTGTTCTTACCCCCCCCCCCCCCGTTTGGCCCAACCTTCTTGTATTACTCTTCCACCGGTTAATGATAATAATTTTGAAATTAAAGGTCATCATATTAGCATGTTACCTAAATTTACCGGGAGTGAAGGTGAGGATCCGTACCTTTTTATTCATGAATTCGAGGAGGTTTGCGCCTTACAAAAAATCCAGCAATTGATCGAGGATTCCATTAGGCTTAGACTAATCAATTTCACTCTTAAAGAAAATGCTAAAAAATGGTTATATAGCCTACCGGTTAATTCTATTTCAACTTGGAAGGGATTCGTAGTCATTTTTTTTAAAAAATATTTTCCAAACCATAAGACTACGAGACTTACAAATGAGATTAATCAATTTCATCAAAAGAAAAACGAGTCTTTTTGGAAATATTTTGATAGATTTAAAAATCTTTTGTCCCAATGTCCCCACCACGGAATAGAAAAGTGGAGACTTTGTAAGATTGTTTATGAGGCCTTAGATAGTTCTACAACCGCGTTGTTAGAGTCTATGTGTCAAGGCAAATTCATGGAAAAAGACGAGGATCAGATTTGGGAGTTTTTCGAGGAACTAGCGGAAAAGACCATGTTGTGGGAGTCTACTAGGGAGCTGAATAGGGAGCCTAGTAAACACAATGAAACACTCAGTTCATTTGCTAACAAAGGCTTGCATTTAGAGGGTAATTCTATAGCAACCGAAGCGAAGTTAGCTACTCTTACTAGAAGATTAGAAGCTTTAGAAACCACTAATGCCCCTTCCCAAGTGTCTATGTGTGCGAACTATAACCTTCATAGTCATGGACCTCAAAACTTTCAATAGTTTGAGCAAGTGAATGCTATGTTTCAACCTAGACCTAGGAATTACCCTTTTGCACCCACAGACAATCCCGGGTGGAAGAACCACCCGAATTTTTCATGGACCCAAGGCCAAAACTACCAATCTCCTCAACCCACTTTTCAAAATCCTAATCCAAACTCTTACCCCACTTCTAGTCAAAATCCTTATCCAAACCCAATTCAATCACCCTTGAATCCTCCCGGGTTTAATGATTCGGATAAGAGACTTAATTCCTTAGAAAAGAGTATTGAGGCTTTGCTAAAATCTCAAACTAATTTGACTCAATCTCAACAAGCCTTTATGCAAACCATGACCCAAGATAGGCAATTATTGAATTCCAATGCCCAAGCCATATCTAAGTTAGAGGTTCAAATGAGTCAATTAGCTAACACGATTTGTGAGCGCGAGAAGAATAAGTTTCCAAGTCAACCCGAGGTGAATCCTAAATTTCCGCTTAATCAAAGACCTCATGATGTGAACGCCGTCATCTCTCTACGCTTAGGAAATCAAGTGAGAAATAGAGTTGGTGTTGATGCTAACGAAGAAGAGAATTCGAGTTCAGAACCTAATCCTTCACCTTTGAGTTCGAGTCTAGATCACTCGAAGTAACCCGAGAATTTCGAGTCTAGCGAAACACCTCATTCGATTGCACCACCTTCGAAACCTAGCCCCAATTTGTCTAACGAAATAGTCTTTACGCCGAAAGCTCTGTATCCTCAACGACTTATTTCGAACAAACAATCGGCTCAAATAGACAAGATCTTGGAAGTTTTCAAGAAAGTTATGGTCAACATTCCTCTTTTAGATTCCATTCAACAAATTCCTTCTTATGCTAAGTTTCTAAAAGAGTTGTGTACTTATAAACGAACCACTTATGTTCCTAAGAAAGCCTTTTTGACATCTCAAGTTAGTTCAATTCTCTGAATGAAATTCCCGTGAAATATAAGGACCCCGGCTGTCCTACTATTTCTTGTGTCATAGGCAACACTTTTGTTGACAAATCTTTACTTGACTTGGGTGCTAGTGTGAATCTTCTTCCATATTCTGTGTACCAAGAACTCGGTCTAGGTGAACTTCAAAAGACCAATGTCACATTTCAATTAGCCGACCGTTCTATCAAAATTCCTAAGGGAATAATTGAATACTTGTTGATTAAGGTTGGTGATTTTGTTTTTCTCGTTGATTTTGTGCTCCTAGAAACTGAACCAGTCAAAAATCCTAAAAGTCAAATTCCAATCGTTCTAGGAAGTCCTTTTCTAGCCACATCCAATGCCTTGATTAATTGTAGGAATGGTTTAATGAAACTAACATTTGGAAATATGACCATTGATCTCAATATTTTTCATGTCGGGAACCAACCCAATGACTATTTTGACCAACACATGGAAATTAATTTAATTGATAAAATGCTTGATCATTAAACCATGAGTGTCGATGATGCTCTTGACTTTTTCTTAAATCATTTTGGTCAAAATTGGGTTGATTCTGATTACACTAATGAGGTCAATGAGATGTTAGAGTCCACCATTCCTACAACTAACCAAGAGCTTGAACCACTCCCTTTGTCCCTTTATCAAGCTAGTGAACCAGTTGAGCCAAGTCCACCAGAATTAGAACTCAAACCTCTTCCTAACACTCTTAAGTACAAGTTTCTTGGTCCTAATAAATCTTTTCCCGTCATAATTGCTTCTAATTTGACCCCATCTCAAGAAGAGGAACTTTTAAGTGTGCTTAAAGAGAATAAGGAAGCCATAAGTTGGAGTATTTCTGATATTAAAGGAATTAGTCTGGAAATTGTCCAACATAGCATTCACTTGGTTGATGATGCTAAACCAGTTAGGGAGCCACAAAGGAGGTTGAACCCAACTTTGATGGAAGTTGTTAGGAAGGAAATTCTTAAGTGCCTAGATAATGGGATCATCTTTCCCATATCCGATAGCTCGTGGGTAAGTCCGATTCAAGTAGTACCTAAGAAATCGGGTATTACTGTAGTGACCAAAGAGAATGACGAGCAAGTTCCCACTCGCGTTCAATCTGGTTGGAGAGTGTGTATAGATTATAGGAAACTCAATTCTGCCACTAGAAAAGATCACTTTCCTTTACCATTCATCGATCAAATTTTAGAAAGGTTAGCGGGTCATTCCTATTATTGTTTCCTAGATGGTTTTTCCGGATATTTTCAAATACCCATTGCTCCCAAAGATCAAGAAAAGACCACATTCACATGTCCTTTCGGAATGTTCGCTTATCGTCGTCTAGCTTTTGGTTTGACCACGGCCCCTGCTACATTTCAACGATGCATGATGAGCATTTTTTCTGATATGGTAGGTGAATTCCTAGAAATTTTCATAGATGACTTTTCCATCTTTGGTTCTTCTTTTCATCAATGTCTAAACAACCTTGACCTAGTTTTGAAAAGGTGTAAAAAAACGAATCTCGTTCTTAATTGGGAAAAATGTCATTTCATGGTTAAAGAAGGAATCGTCCTTGGTCATAAAATCTCAGAAAAGGGAATTGAAGTTGATAAAGCTAAAATTGATCTCATTGCTAGTCTCCCTCCACCAAAATCGGTCAAAGCAATTCGCTCATTTTTAGGACATGCGGGTTTTTATAGGCGTTTCAGTAAGGATTTTAGTAAAAAGGCAAGACCCTTGACCAATCTTCTTTCCAAATATGTCAAATTCGAGTTCAATAGTGATTGTTTACAATCTTTTGAACACCTTAAGAAAGAATTGACTTCATCCCCAATAATTAAATCTCCTGATTGGAATGAGCCTTTTGAGTTGATGTGTGATGCTTCCGACTATGCAGTTGGGTCAGTTTTAGGGCAACGAATCAATAAGATACCTCATGTCATATACTACACTAGCAAGACCTTAAATGATGCCCAACTTAATTACTCAACCACCGAAAAAGAGCTTCTAGCCGTAGTATTTGCCCTCGAGAAGTTTAGGTCTTATCTTATTGGTTCAAAAATCATTGTTTACACCGATCATGCCGCCCTTCGATATCTTTTCTTGAAAAAGGACTCAAAAGCTCATTTGATTAGGTAGATCTTGTTGCTTCAAGAATTTGACCTAGAAATTAGGGATAATAAGGGGTTTGAAAATGTCGTTGCCGATCATCTTTCTCGATTGGTAGTAGAGTCAACCGTTGACTTGCCTTTGAATGAATCTTTTCCGGATGAACACCTTCTTTTTATCTCTACCCTCCCTTGGTTTGCCGACATTGTTAATTACCTTGTCACCGGCAACATTCCGACTCATTGGTCCAAGCAAGATAAATCCAAATTTTTTTCACAAGTCAAATACTTCTTTTGGGATGACCCTTATCTCTTCAAGTATTTCCCGGACCAAATCATTAGAAGTTGTGTCCAAAATCATGATTTTAGAAGTGTCCTTTCCTTCTGTCATGATCAAGCTTGTGGAGGTCATTTTAGTGCCAAAAAGACGTCTGCCAAGATACTCCAAAGTGGTTTCTATTGGCCTAGTTTGTTTAAGGATTCCGTAGTTTCTGTGCCGCTTGTAGTAGGTGTCAACACTTAGGAAAGATCATAAGATGTAATATGATGCCAATGAATCTGATCCTAATTATCGAAATTTTTGATGTTTGGGGGATAGATTTTATGGGCCCATTTTCTTGCTCATTTGGCAACCTCTACATTCTCTTAGCGGTCGATTATGTGTCTAAGTGGGTCGAGGCCATTCCAACTAAGTCTAATGATAACAAGGTCGTTCTTAAATTCTTAAAATAGAATATCTTTTCTCGATTTGGTATACCTAGAGCTATCATTAGTGATCAAGGCAAACATTTCAAGAACCATTATTTTGAGTCTCTCTTAAAAAAGTACTCGATCACTCATAAATTTGCCACCCCTTATCATCCTCAAACTAGTGGTCAAGTTGAAGTCTCAAATAGGCAAATCAAACAGATTTTAGAAAAGACTGTCAATTGCAATAGGAAGGATTGGTCAACTAAGTTGATAGATGCTTTATGGGCCTATAGGACCGCGTTCAAGACTATCTTGGGTATGTCTCCTTATCGGCTTGTGTTTGGTAAAGCTTGTCATTTGCCAGTTGAACTTGAACATCGAGCCTTATGGGCCATTAGGGAGTTGAATTTTGATTTACCCACTGCTGGTAGTCATAGGAAGTTGCAATTGTCTGAGATAGAGGAAATGAGAAATGATGCTTATGAAAATGCTAAAATCTATCAAGAAAGAACCAAAGTTTTTTATGATAAACAATTTTGAGAAAATCCTTTTCTCCCGGTCAAAAGGTTCTTTTGTACAATTCTAGGCTTCATTTATTTCTCGGAAAATTGAGATCTAGATGGGAGGGACCTTACATTGTTAAAGTAGTTTTTCCTCATGGTGCTATTGAAATTGAAAATCTTAAAAATGGTGAAATATTCAAAGTTAATGGACAACGTCTCAAACTATTTTTAGAGTTGCCAGTTGATTCCGAGGAAGAGGTCATCCACCTCTGTTAGGTCACACACACACTGTAGAGGGGGTGAATACAGTGTAAAGTACAATCCAATTGAACTTTAATAACTCAAGTAACAGAAAACAAACTTTATTGAAACAATAAACTCTGTTACAGTATGAAACTGTTACCTCTCAGTAATGAACAAATATCACGAGAGCTGCTAGGGTTACAATGAATAATCTTCTCGAATATGATGACACTTATAGTGTAAACCCTATGTCTGTGTTTATATACTACACAGTAACAAGATAATCGCTAATTGATATGGAATATAATTCTGCTTCCTAAAATATATCAATCAGATATCTTTTCTTCCAAGTATTCTATTCTTCATAGAATTCCTTCTTCATGCATATCTCTTCTTATGTTTGTCTCGATCTTCTTTCCTTTAATCAGCTGTTGTCCTTATCTGAACGTCCTTCAGTACATAAGTTCTAATATCCATCTTCTGATGATTATCTCTTGATAATTATAAGTACTGATATCCTTAAGTCCTGACTTCCAGTAAGCACTGATTTATTCTGTTTAAGTAAGATCTGAAAACTAAACATAAATCATATTATCCATGACATTATCAAATATATCTAACAATCTCCCCCAACTTGTAAATTAGCATAATATACAAGTTTAACAGATATTTGATGATGTCAAAAACATTAAGTACAAATGCATGAGAATTAGACTAGATAACTACAACTTACAGTCCTTAAAGCTTTACCAATCTTTAACTTCTGATAACAACTTCAGTCTGTACAAATATCAGAATCTAAGCAGTTGTAGATCTTGACTTGGATTCATCTTCTGATCTCTCTGATGTCAGGAGTTGTTCTGAGATAGTTCTTCAATAAACATTTCTCAGTATATCTAAGTTCATCAATCATCCTCCTTTTAGCATCTTTAAGCTCTGCAGTATCTTCACCAATTTGAAAGATTGCAGCCCTGAGATCATTAATCTTAGCTTTTCTTATATCCTGATCCAGTCTGATCAAATATGCTTTATCAGACTCAAGATTGAATTCCACAGCCCTGTAACCCAGAAAGGTAGTTATAATCTTAGCAGTGTTGGGCTTCATTTCAACTATATCACCCTTGTGATCTCTGTACTTTGGAAGATATGTGCTGTCAGACTTAACAGAATAAAGCCTTTTCCATCTCTGAATCTGATCCTTTAAATAGTTTGCAGCACTTTTTGTTAATCTGTCATTCACTTGAAGTAAGAATAGTACATGCTCCAGTTCTTCAAAATACTTCAATGAAATGGCATTTTGCCTTATATTATAAACTCTACTATCTGTCATGAAGTACAACAAGATGTGTTCTTTCAAGTAGGTATGTAAACCTTTTGTACAGATTCCAGTTGATTCAATCTCTCAGGAGTTGCTCCAATACCTGGTTCACTCAAGGAAGTTGGATCATTGGTAGTGTTCTGTATTCTTCTTTCATCAGCACTTCCCAATCCAGTTTTATCTCTTGCTTCCTTTCCAGTAACTACTCTTGCTTCAAAACCACTTGCAGCAATCTTCAAAGGTTGAGTCTGTTTTGCTTTAGTGAATCCTGGTAGGAGTGTCTTTGATTTATCTTCTGATATCAAGTTAACTTGAGCTATGTCAGAGGTTACTTGCTTCTTCAGAATATCAGAACTTACTGTCTCTTGACTCTGAACAACTTGAACCATGTCAGAGGTTGTTTTAAAAACTTTTCTTGAAGTCAGAGCAAGATCATCATTTTCATCAGTGATTTCTTCATTCTCAGGCGACACATAAACCTTGATAGGTTCACCAACTTTTTTTTTACCCTTGGATCTTGGATCTATCTGCGGTTGTGATTTAGCCAATGTTGCTTCAGTATTTGTCCTTTCATTTATTACAATGCCTTTGAGTTTTGGAAGTGTCTTTTTACCAGAAACTTCAGATTTAGATGTGACTTTTTCTGATTTAAGTCTGGCTTCTTCTTCCATTAAACTCTCCAAGTCCATTCCTGGATTTTCCTGAAGAAATAACTGTCTTGACATTTCTTCATCAAGATCTAAAAGTTCATCAGAACTTATCCTTTTACCAGTAGTAGAACTAATTCTTTTTCCAGTATCCGAACTTGTCCTGTGACTTATGATTTCAGCTTTTCTTGATGAGAAACCTCTACCTTGACTATGACCTCTACCCATTCCAGGGTTTCCATGATCATCCTTTTGATCATCCTTCCCCTTTAGTGTCTTATCAGTTTTGCATTTGGACTTAATTACTTTCTCCCCCTTTTTGGCATCAGCAGGTAAGAGAAGAGAGACAAGCAATTCCACTGAGGCTTGGATTTCATTAAGTTGAGATTGCTGAGAAGCTTGATTTTTCAGAATATCATCAATTTGAGCTTGTTGTTTCTCTTGAGTCTTCTCAATATAAGCAACTCTGTCAAAGGTAGGTTGGAAGAATTTTTTCTTGTCAATCTTCTTAACTTGTTCTTGCTTAATGAATTCTTCCTAAATCTTATGTAACTCTGCATGAGTAGTTGAATGAAGACCTTGTAGATGTTTAGTACTCAATGCAGTGACTCTAAGCTGTGTTTTGAAATTATCAGTAATTAACATCTCATCAGCTTTAGTCAAGTGCTCAGCAAGATGCTATGCAGATGGAGCACAGGTAACTAAGTTCCATTCCTTGGTCCACTCCTGTCCTGCAGGAGTTTCACTCCAAGGCACTGGTGCTTCTCTCGTAACAAACTTCTTAACAAGTTCAGATTTAAGAACAGTTTGTTGAGGAGCATGTCCTGAAGGACCTGCTTCATCAGCATCTTCATTTGGAGCAGCATCACCAGTATCTCCAGCATTTGCAGCATCAGAACTTACAGAATCAGTATCTTCTGATAAAACAACAGTATGAGTAGCAATGGAGGCTTCAGGATCATCCTCTAATTGCTGATCCGGTTCCAAGTTCTGATCAACAGCCATATCCCGATGCTCACCTATATTCTGATCATCAGCATCTAGATGCAGAGAAGGTGTTGTAGATAATTCTGGAGTTTGAGCAGCATCAGTAACAGGTGTTGTTGACGGATTAGTTGCTGTTGGAGCTTCTAAGTAAAGTACTTCAGGCACAACCAAGTTCTGGATATCAATATCAGCACTTGTGCCTGAACTAACAGGAGATACAGTCCTAGGAGACACAGAAGGTGTGTTGGCCTTTTCAGTAAAAGCTTCCTTAGTTAAAGTTAATGGAGAAGCAGGGGCCTTAGCAGAAACTGGTTCTTGTGAGATCAGAAATTCTTGATCTCCTTCCTTAGTTGCTGCTTCCTCATCATCTGAAACTGGCCTTTTTTCCCTCTGTTTCTTGTATCTCTTTGAAGATATGGATTCCTTAGGAGTTTCATCAACAGTCATTCTTCTAAGCCTTTTGAGAAGCCTAGATCCCCCAATTACAGAATCCTTCCGAGAAGGAACTTTCTCAGCTTCTTTATTAACAGGTTCTGAAGTAGAAACCTATTCCTCACTATCAGATTCATCTCTCAAAACAATCCTGCTTCTCTTCTGAGGTGTTTGAGAAACAGTCTTTGTCCTCTTAGCCTTGGAAGATGAAGGCTTCACAGTAGGTGCTGAGGATGAAGGTTGAACTGTCTGTGAAGTGGAGATATATGATTTGAGATATTGACTGAGGGTAAGTTGAGTAGTATGAGTGGTATGTTCTGATGGTTGCTGTGGTGTTTGGGAGGTGGTGGTTGGTTGGACATCAGGATAAACAGATCTGTAGGTATCAGGATCAGCATTTACTAAGATCTGTGTAACACCCCCAGATCCGGGGTCAGGGATCCGGGTCGTCACGGTCTTTCTTTCCACAATATCACTTCACTTAATTAAATAATAGTTAACCTTATGTTGTGACCCCACACTAACACACACCACAACCCGTTATAGTCTCAGAGATGAAATTGAAATAAGTACAAGTCTTTGAATCCACAATTTAAAAGTTATTACAACCCAAAATGATTACTTGATAAGTTTACAATTAATTGCCATTATCTGCCACAAGTTATAATTATACATAATTGATTCCCAAAAGTAGAAGGTCTGATCTACAGATAGATCTACCTCTGCAGCTATAGCAGCTATGATCTCAACGGGAAGGCACGGGGCGCTTCCCACGCTCTTGCGCTGGGTCTGCTTGAGTCTGGCCATCTTTCCTAACTGTTGTTGTGTGATGAAGAAATAAAGCAAGAGTGAGCATTACAGCTCGCAAGATAATATATAATGTAAACAATAATGTAAGTATCTAAAAGGATAACTTACTAGAATCCTTTATCAAGTGCAAGATAATTACTTACTGGATATAAGTAAAAATAAGGGATGAAGTTACCAATTACTTCACTATACTTATATCATTTATAAAGCTACTTGAACTACCGCTGTTCAAAGTATAATGAGCTTTCAACATTTCATCACACAGATGAGACTACAAGACAAGATTTGAATAGATTAAATCTTTGAAGTATTATTGAAGGAAATGAAGTTATGATATACTTCATTAAGTTCCGATATATGTATCCCCATATATACCTTCTTTATACAGTTGCTGAAAACCTCTGTCATGTAAAGTATGAACAGAGTTTGTAACATCCAATAAATTTTTGGAAGGGAAAAGAATTGTGGCATAAACCCGATATCTTGCTGATCAGGCAAAGATACCAATAAGTAACCTTTTCTACTAGTAGATGGACGAATTCCCCACTGGTCATCACCCTGGTCACAATAGGACCTTATGATGGACTGCCACTCAGCCACTTACGCATTTGATGGACTCCCACTGAGCCACTTACACTATCATGGACGCCCACTGAGCCCATGTTGCTTATGCCGACTCGATAGATGGACTTACTTCCCGAACGTTGGGTAAGTAATCAATTCATTTACCACAACCGCAACCTTGTTGCGAATATAAAATACACCACAGAGCCGGATCCCTCTGGTTTTGAGCGAGTATTTAAATCCCCTTTAAAAAGGAAGATCTTAAATATACAAAAAAATGAGTTTTGGGATCCGCTCTAACTTTTCAAAATCATTTTAAAGACTCGAAAACACTTTAAAGAGTATTTGGAGTAATGTTGATTTAATAAAGTAAATCAGCCCCAATATATTAGAAAATATCTGAATATTACTATTTAAATAATATTCCCTTAAAGAATAATCTTTATACAAATAATTGAAGTAGAGGTTGTAAAGCTTATACTTGAAATGAGTATTAAATAACCAAAGATATACTTATACGAAAGTACTATCTTTATTTGAATAATAAAAAATAAGTTTGATTATCGACACCTTATTCTTTAATAAAATAAAGAATATATCTCAGAAAATAATCAGAATCATAGGTCCTCATATGAATATTCAAATAATATTCATTAAATAATATAAACTGGGTCATAAGTCCTCGAATGAATATTCAAGTAATATTCATTAAATAATATAAAGTGAGTCATAAGTCCTCGAATTAATATTCAAGTAATATTCATTAAATAATATAAAGTGAGTCATAAGTCCTCGAATGAATATTCAAGTAATATTCATTAAATAATATAAAGTGAGTCATAAGTCCTCGAATGAATATTCAAGTAATATTCATTAAATAATATAAAGTGAGTCATAAGTCCTCGAATGAATATTCAAGTAATATTCAATAAATAATATAAAGTTATCGAATAAACCTTATTCGATTAATAGTTTTAAAAACTATTCATATATATATATATATATATTATACTCCGGAGCCTCGCCTCCCGGTTTTAGAAAAAGTTCACCTTTTGATCCCCTATACTAAGGGTATACTCAAATACCGCTTATCTCTAGCATAGGTATTATGCAACTAATAAGCATTTGAACCAACAGATATAAATCAAGAATACGAAACAGGCATGCATTTATACCATATCACATGCTACAATATATCGCAAGAATTGGTAATAACAAATATGCATTTATCACAAGATCATGCATATACACATATACATCACAACAATAATTATACGGGTAGAAAACTTGCCTGAGCGACTGGGGGTTACAAATGGCTTGGGATGAGTCTGGTAACCTATAAACAACATATAGTTGGAATTAAACCAAAGTCACTTATAAATCTATACTTTAACCAATTTAGACTCTAACGCTCGCTTTGCGCTTAACGATTCACTTAAGTCGCTCGAGTACCCTCGGCTCCACCATTTTTAATAAATTAACCATTACGAGTTTTAAGGCGATTCTTTCGCGAGTGCCTTACCAACTGCCTATTAAAATTCACATAATTGTTTCATACTCCAATTAGTCCTTTAAGGTCTTTAACCAAGGTTTCAAAGTAAGGCGAGGGGAAATGTTTCGTTCGCGAAATGCCGTTACTTAAAATGGTCGTTTCTCCTAAACCGTATATCGGAATCAAACGAACCACATATCAAAACGAAGCTCGTAACATGAAATATCTAAAAATGTCAATGGTCAAAACCTAGCAGTGAGTTCACGGGTCCTAATGTTAAGAGCAAAAACAGTCTAAAGTAAATCGGGCATTACGACGGCTATATTTACGCGATTTCCCAAATTTATACCATTCCAAATCAACCACCAAGCAACCCCAATTCATTCATACAACCAAAATCCATCCATACCATACTACAACAGCCCCAACACCTCAAGTTCTCCAATTTATGTTATTCTCAAACATGAATTTAAAACTATACTTAAGTCCTTTAACTAATCAATAAGATTTCAACATCCAATTTACTACAACTCCAACCCAAACTCTAAACATGCATGCATCAAGCTACTCTTTTACCATAACAATCAAAATCATCCTAATATACAAAGTAAAGCTAGGGTTTGGAGATGTTATACCTTCCTTGAAGTGATGTGAGTAGCTAGGAAGCCTTAAGAAGCCTTGAGATGTCTTAGGGATGCTTGGATCTTAAAGGAAAAACAAGAAAAATCAAGTTAAAAATCTTGAAATCACTATTCATTATCTTCTTCATTGATTTCTTGGAAGAGATTGAGAATGAATTGGAGGCTTAAACTTATAGGATAGCCATATCTATGCATAAGGAGTACTAGATAATTACCTTACTAATTAAGGAAGCTTGGAACTTGAACTTTGAAATTTCTTCTTCTTGAAATGAAGAAAAGCCGAGAGCAAATGTTGAAGAAGAAAGGAAATGATTTTTGTGTTTGTGATTTGTTTAGCTTAGCTTGGTTGCTTTTGATTTGATTTTGGTTAATTACCTTATTAACCTTGAACATTGTGTGGTTAAAAACCAACCACACCTCCTCCCCCCCCCTATGTCATGCTTATGTCACCTTTGCTATGTCATCACCCCTTACTTGCCCTCTTCTTATTGGTTTGATGACCTTATCATCCCTAACCTCCTTGATTAACTCCTAATTGTTTGCCTAATGACCGTTGATCTGTTATACGGTTCGCTTAACTTTCGTTCTCGTTTCTCGTTTGAGGGATCATACCCGGGATCTTATTACTTGGGTTTCCTTAACCTTTCTCAATACATTATATTCCTTTTATGATCCTCTCTTATAATCCTTTAATTTAAATCCTTTTAATCATGTTACCTTATACTCAATTCTTTCGTTATCTGGTGGATTTTCGGGAAAAATCAAAGTGTTCGGATTTGGAGTCTGACGATCTTTACATACACTTATATAGCACATAGAGTACTAATGATATCTCAGAAGATCAATAAAAGAACCCCTACATAGTGTGGCATGAAAAGTTTTCTTATTCAGCATAATCAGCAAAATCACTATTCATAAGGGTTTCAAAAATTCCAAAAATTGGGGTTATTACAATCTCCCCTCCTTAAAAGGATTCCGTCCCGGAATCGGATAGAAAATGAATAGGTGTAAGTCATATGTCATAGCCTATTTGTATATTCGAGGATTCAATTCAACTCAAATAAGAATGTAATAAGTAAATAGTGGATCGACCGTCAGAGAGATCTCGCAAAGTAATATCTGTCAAAGGATTCAGAAACAAGGTTCATCTACAGACTTGAGAAGTTAATTCACTGGAAGAAGTTCAAGAATTTGATCATGCCTCAGTGATATAAATCAAGATCGTGGATTTAATCAAATGACAGAGATCTCGTCAGAGTATCATTAATTACAAGGATTTAATCTGAAGAAAATCAAAGCGTCAAAGTCAAGACATGAAGAAACATCACGGAAGTTAGTCACTCATGAACCAGACAGTACATCGAGTGTCAACATTGAAGTGGTGGAATTGATTCATAATTTTCAGTGATTTTCAGAAGATCTGCAGAAGGATGGGTGCTGTTGAAGACTAGAATTAATTCTCTATTAATTAATTAAGTCATCTAATTTAATTAAGAAAATAAATTATATCTGCGAAGAATAATTTATTTATTAATTGAATTAATTGATTAATTAATTCTGAATTAATTTTAGGAATTTTCAGAATTTAAATTGGATTAAAATCTGCATTAAATCAACAAGACAATTGAAAATGAACTAGCATGACAATCAGGATTGTCATACCGATTGTCATGCTAGGCCATTTTCAATAGTCTCACCGAAAGTTACACTAGGAGGATGATTGTCATGCTAGTTCATTCTGATTGTCATGCTAGTTCATTCTGATTGTCATGCTAGTTCATTCAGATTGTCTTGCTAGTTCAATCCATTGTCCTACCGATTGTCTTGCTGAGCTCAGGATTGTCTTGCCAGTTCAATTCTATTATGTTGATTAAAAAGAAGCAGACAAGCAGCAAAAGAAATCTAATACACATCAAACAGAAGTCAACACCCAAGAACAAAAGAAAAAGAAGCAGAGCAACATTTCATTTTCTCTGCAACTTCAAGATCAATTTCTAGATTGTAAAGTTAAATCCAATCAACTAGAAATCTTTATCTTGTTCTTGTGTAACAATCTAGCGGATCAAAATCCCTAGAACTTAATCTCAAATCGCGTTTAACATTTGATTCTAATTATTGCAAAAATAGAAAAAGTTCATGTCGAATTTATTCTAAATTTGTGATAATTAATTTGAGATTAATTCCTTGTAATCGATACAGTTGTTGTAACACCTTTCAAGTTTAATAATATTTTTATTTAACTTGAATTTTGTTTCACATTTTTTATTCCGCATTTTATTCGATTATTTGGTACTGTTTGTATTCAACCCCCCTTCTACAAACAAATTGGGACCTAACAATTGGTATCAGAGCCTTCTGATTAACGAACAAATCAAGATCCTAGACTTTTGTGATTTTTCAACTCCTTGAATTTTTATTTATTCAAAAATTCATAATGACTTCACATAAAGTTGGAACCGTTAAAATTCCACAATTTGATAAAGAGAATTATATCATGTGGAAGAAGAAGATGCTATTATTTTTACAAGTTGCAAATCCCAAATATTCAAACTTGTTAAAGAAGGGTATAAATACTCCGATGGTTATTGAACCGGAGGTAATAATAGATGGTGTGGTGACTACTGAAGCTAGAACCTATCCAAAAGAGCCTGAAGATTTTACTCCTGCTGAGAAGGAAGAAGCCTCCTTGGATGCCAGCCTTCAATTAATATTAATTGATTCCCTTGATCCCTTGATGAACAGACATGTGATGAACTGTAAAAATTCCAAACACATGTGGGAAAGTATTGAGGTGATTAATGAAGGCACAGAGGAAGTTAGGGAGAACAAGTTGGAAATCCTAACCTCTGAATATGAACATTTCAAATCAAATCCAGGAGAAGGAATTACTGAAGTGTTTGAGAGGTACAATGCGTTGATCAACAACCTGAACATCAATGGAAAGTATTATTCAATCAGGGAGGTCAACAAAAAGTTCCTTTTAACACTGCCAGCTCATCTTGAACATAGAATCACTGCCATTAGAGAAGCTAGAGATATGAGTGAGATTTCTTTGGACAGGCTCTATGGAGTGTTAAAAACCTATGAGTTGGAGCAGATTCAACAGAAGGAAGTCTACGGGAAGGATAGAATGGTCAGCACATCTACTGCACTTGTAGCTGAAGGTCAACAACAACAACAATCTCAACAGTCGGAGAGAATGGTACAGTTCTCCAAGGCTGAGGAAAATGTGATAGTAGCAGAATATGATCCTCCTACTACAAATCAATCTAGTGATGATTTTTATTCCTTGGAAGAGCTGGAGCAATTAGAAGATGAGTCAATGGCCCAAATTGTTAAGAGATTCTCTAATGTCAGATTCAGGAGGAATCCCAAGCTTAAGTACAAGTCCAACTACAACAAATTCCAGAAAGGTGGATCTTCATCCTCTAACACCAGCAGTGGTGGATACCAAACAGGGATGGTTGATCGAAGCACCATTAGATGCTATAACTGCAATGAGTTGGGACACTTTGCCACAGAATGTAGGAAGCCAAAGCAAGTAAGAAAGAACTCTGAAAGGGCTTATCTGGCAAAGGGAAGAAGCTGGGATGATACTGACAGTGAAGATGAAGATGAAGGAAATCTTGCTCTTATGGCTATTGATGGAAAAGCTTCATCGTCAAGAATAGAGGTAAAACTTTCTGATGCTGAAATGGTTTATCATCTAAGAGGTAACTTAGATTGTGCACGTCGTGATAATGAACTGTTAAGTTTACAGATCACAGACCTTGAGAAAGAGGTCAATGAATTAAGACTTGTGCACATTAATCAAGACAAATTAAAAGAACGGGTATCTTTTCTAGAGAATAGAGTTGACTGTTATAGAAAACTCGAAACTATTCTCAAAGACAAGATCACCGGTCTTGAGACTAAGGTTAGAGCCTACTTCAATTCTTGTTCGAAGGCTAAAGAGTTCTACAGTAAGCAAGCTGTTAATCAAACATCTGGAATAGGTTATGATTACAATGCTGCTATTGGAGAATTAGGCATAAACTCCCCTCCTCATGTCTGTGCTAAAGGGAGGGAAGTACCACATGTGCTTAAGGGTGTTGATGAACCCCTCTATAAAGCATCAATTGCTGAACCATTTGATGCGACCTCTTCTGTTATTCAGGAAGAAATACGTGCTGAAGATCTTGCTAATGAGAAGGTTGTTTCCAAGTCGAGTGTGTCGAAAGTTCCAGTCAAAGTTGTAAAAGCAACTGAGACTAACTCAGACACACATGAGTTGGATAACAAAAATGCCATGTCTACCATGCATAAATTGCCTGCTGTTAATATCTCTCATAAAGAATGTGGTGTTTCTAATTGTATGTCTTGTGCTTTTAATATGATGTATGCTTATTTTAATGGTAAGCATGTTTCTAATGATAAAACTACTCCTCGTCAGCATGTGAATAACAAGAAGCATGATAGGTCTAAGACTGCTAGTCCTTCTAAGGCTAGAAAGGAGACATTTGTGCCTAGGCTTAAACAGAAATTTGTTAAGGCTGTTTACAAGGTCAAATGTTCAGTCATTGAGAAAGTTGAGACAATTAAGATTAAAAATGTTGTTTTGCCTGACAAAGGACAGTTCTACAAGTATACCGGGCCCAACCAAGTTTGGGTTCCGAAGAAGGTCTAATCCATTTGAAGTGCAGGGCAGTATACAGGTGTAACCGGTAGTGTGGATTCTTGACAAGTGGATCATCAAGACATATGACCGGAGATAGAGCCCTGCTATCAAATGTGATTGAGAAAGCTGGCCCCCTGGTTACCTTTGG
This sequence comes from Apium graveolens, assembly GCF_009905375.1. Lineage (NCBI taxonomy): Eukaryota > Viridiplantae > Streptophyta > Magnoliopsida > Apiales > Apiaceae > Apium > Apium graveolens. The sequence continues at coordinate 95,548,464 of NC_133653.1, forward strand.
AGATAACAGCAAAGGTTTATCTGAGGGATATGGCTGTTTGCAAGCTGGGAATGTTATCATTGTAATTTTGTATATTGTGCTAGGTTATTATCAGGAAGCAGTATCTAACATATAGCACCAGTGACGAGACTTGAGAATATTATGACATATCAGGCACCTGCTGCACATTACACTTGGAATTGTACTCTAGTAAGATGTGTACAAGTGTACTCCTGATTGGTGAGTTAAAAGAGGAAGTCAGTGCACCACAGTTCATGGACTTTGCAGCTGCAGATCTATTGGACTATGCAATCTTTTCTTCACAATCTCACTTCAGGTTGGTATGAACTAGTATACTGCTCAAGCAATCGTCAAGGACATGGTATGGCACTCTAACTGCAGTTACAATTTTATATGAATGAGTAGAGTCATCATATTTATAACTCTCTTATCACTAAGCACAATCATATTGTTTTATATGTGCAGTGGTATATTGATTATGCAACATAACAATTAGTATCTAAAGTACTTGACAAGTATCGGTCAATGATATCTTGTTAACATTATGTTGCAGATATTTGTAAGATTTTGACATGAATGAGAATTACTTAGACTTTACCCTAAGTGATCAATGTTTTATCAAAAACTCATTCATATTGAAAAACAAAATCAAACTTCTTTCTACATTAGTGATTTCTTATGTCATGTAAAATCTTTTGAAATCACTATTATAAATCATTTTCTCTCTATTACCATATGTTCTGTGTTACAGGTTCAGTCTCCAATGACTTTCTTTCATTGACAGTCATGAGGTTGAAAACCCACAACGTCTATCCCAAACTGTAAAGACAAACACAAAAACAGAACCAACCAACACTCTTTTACCACTAAAAGTAGTATGAATGAGCGTGAGGGAGATAGTGCCTAGTGCACCACATAAGGAAGGTTCTGTAGTCAACCCAGTAGCTCTGTCTCCTATATAGATGAGTAGTATTTAAACCGAGACAACTGCTAGCCCCCATACATCTTCTCAAAAAGATGTAATGGCTGAAAAGGCACAAAAACAGTTACTAGATTCATTCTCTCAACAGGGTGAGTCTATTGAATTTTGCCTGTTGGCCAAGGCATCCGATGTAGTGTCACCACTTTAAATATAAACAATTCTTGATGCACAAGGAAAGGTTACACACACAAAGGATGAGTTGACGGAAACAAGAGTTTCGACCATTTTAAGGTCAGATTCGATTGTTCAAGGTTCGTTAGTGGACCAATTGCCTTTACAGGTGTTAGGAGAGGATACTGATCCAAAAGCCATATGTCAGTGGTCAGTGTCTACCTCCCCAGGCTTAAATCCCCTGGATGCATCTGCGGATAGTGGATCTGACATAGGTGCAGATCGGCAACTTGTTGACAATGATTCAGATATTACCTGATAAGTCACAAGGAAATGTCTTCACAGGCATTAGAAGGGAACTTTGATCTTTATGCTAAATTCGTTGGATCATTGTTTACCTTCCCAGAATTCAAATCTGGAACCCTAAAAGGGAAACTAGCAACTTGTAGATTATGACTCAGATTCATCTGACGAGTTTAACAGGGATGGGGATTTGTGAACTCCCATTGCACCACCTGTGACCTCCTTAAGGATGGCTAAGGTGTTTTTCCTTGCAGGTACAGCTGGATTATGGAGCTATGAGAGAAGAGTGATACACTTGTGAGAATGAGTGTAAACACGAGTGGAGAGAAGAGTGAAACACATGTGAGGTACACTAAACAGAATCACACACTCACAGTGAGGAAGAAAGAGAAACTACTTGTTATTTCTTTTCCAACCAAGTGAAATATGAGAACTCCTTCAGACGATGACATACATTCCTTCTTTAAGGGGGAGATAAAAGCTTAAGTAATAGTTTGGAGGATTCCTCAACTAAGGGGGAGAAATAGCAGGGAGGAAGAAAAAGATCCTATATGTACACTACACCACACCATTGTTGTTTCTAACTACGGATCCTATTGTACGGGAGAGGTGGTAAACACAAGGTGATTTCCTAGTAAGGGAAGAAGCTGCTAGGGGAGTACCATTGGTTTTTATCTGCGGATCCTATTGTACGGGAGAGGTGGTAAAATGAAGGTGATCTTCTTTAATCAGTTGATTCTCATAGGGGGAGAAGCAAGAGATATGGGCTTCTCAACAGGAAATGTGGTTGTACAAATGAAGATGGAACTACTTGAAGATATGTTCAGTCTAGAGGAACATCTACTTGGAATCTGGAAAATGTTAAATCTAGTCCAGAACTTTTCTACTATTTACTTTGCATTTCTGTTTATATCTTTTTCTTATTTGTTAGTTGAGTTATCCTCTAGGTATTTGTGTGTTATTGTCTAACAAACAAATAGGGGGAGATTGTAAGTCATATGTCATAGCCTATTTGTATATTCGAGGATTCAATTCAACTCAAATAAGAATGTAATAAGTAAATAGTGGATCGACCGTCAGAGAGATCTCGCAAAGTAATATCTGTCAAAGGATTCAGAAACAAGGTTCATCTACAGACTTGAGAAGTTAATTCACTGGAAGAAGTTCAAGAATTTGATCATGCCTCAGTGATATAAATCAAGATCGTGGATTTAATCAAATGACAGAGATCTCGTCAGAGTATCATTAATTACAAGGATTTAATCTGAAGAAAATCAAAGCGTCAAAGTCAAGACATGAAGAAACATCACGGAAGTTAGTCACTCATGAACCAGACAGTACATCGAGTGTCAACATTGAAGTGGTGGAATTGATTCATAATTTTCAGTGATTTTCAGAAGATCTGCAGAAGGATGGGTGCTGTTGAAGACTAGAATTAATTCTCTATTAATTAATTAAGTCATCTAATTTAATTAAGAAAATAAATTATATCTGCGAAGAATAATTTATTTATTAATTGAATTAATTGATTAATTAATTCTGAATTAATTTTAGGAATTTTCAGAATTTAAATTGGATTAAAATCTGCATTAAATCAACAAGACAATTGAAAATGAACTAGCATGACAATCAGGATTGTCATACCGATTGTCATGCTAGGCCATTTTCAATAGTCTCACCGAAAGTTACACTAGGAGGATGATTGTCATGCTAGTTCATTCTGATTGTCATGCTAGTTCATTCTGATTGTCATGCTAGTTCATTCAGATTGTCTTGCTAGTTCAATCCATTGTCCTACCGATTGTCTTGCTGAGCTCAGGATTGTCTTGCCAGTTCAATTCTATTATGTTGATTAAAAAGAAGCAGACAAGCAGCAAAAGAAATCCAATACACATCAAACAGAAGTCAACACCCAAGAACAAAAGAAAAAGAAGCAGAGCAACATTTCATTTTCTCTGCAACTTCAAGATCAATTTCTAGATTGTAAAGTTAAATCCAATCAACTAGAAATCTTTATCTTGTTCTTGTGTAACAATCTAGCGGATCAAAATCCCTAGAACTTAATCTCAAATCGCGTTTAACATTTGATTCTAATTATTGCAAAAATAGAAAAAGTTCATGTCGAATTTATTCTAAATTTGTGATAATTAATTTGAGATTAATTCCTTGTAATCGATACAGTTGTTGTAACACCTTTCAAGTTTAATAATATTTTTATTTAACTTGAATTTTGTTTCACATTTTTTATTCCGCATTTTATTCGATTATTTGGTACTGTTTGTATTCAACCCCCCTTCTACAAACAAATTGGGACCTAACAATAGGGATGCTCTCTTAGCATTGCACTTTCTAACTCTCAAGTAAATTTTCCTACATTGTGGTTCTACCATCAAACTCTGACTAGTTTGATAACCCTTCTCCTAAGCACTTGTCCCTTTTCAATCTATAACCCTTCCTGGTTGCTCCATATAGGTTACGTCTGGTTGCATGTTTATGCACTCATATGCCCCTATTTTTCTGGCATCCGAATTACACTTCCTTAACATTGATACGTGGAACACTTTATGAACTTGCTACATGTTTGGGGGTAGGGCTAGCTCATATGCTAACTTCCCAATACGTCTTAATATATCCAAGGGTCCAACAATTCGTGGGCTTAGCTTTCCTTTCTTTCCGAAGCTCATCAATCCTTTCCAAGGCTTTCCAAGGGGATACCTTTCACAACATTAGGTCCCCTACTTCATACTCCTTGTCCTTTCGTTATCAAATTAGCATACTTCTTATATCTATCTTGGCTACTACCAGCCGTCCTCTGATTAAATCTATTATATCCTTGGTCCTTTGGACCACTGCTGGTCCGAGCATCTTGCGTTCTCCAACTCCATCCTATCATAAGGGAGATCGACATTGTCTTCCCTCAAGGATCTTATAAGGAGACATCTCGATAATGACATATGACCTATTGTCGTAAGAAAACTCAATCCGTGTTAAGTGATCGTTCCAATTTCTTTCAAGTCTATCGCACAGACTCTCATCATAGCTTCTTGCGCTACAGGTTTTTCTTCTCAATACCCATTCTTTTCCAGTTCGTAGTCATTAATATCTTCCGCATAATACTATACTGGTTACACTTTTGCTCATTAGCATTCTATAACCTTTTAATAATTGCGTCAACCTTAGTATCATGAACGCGTTAGATTCGAAATACCACCGCACTGATACTACTTCCTTTCTAGCTGTTTCCATCTTCGAAAGCTTGATCCATCGTATAGAAGTAAAAGATTTTATTGAGAGATCACTATGATCATGAACACTTGTTACATCGCATAGTTAGTACAGAAGGTGGCCAGCCTTTAGTACTTGACAAGCAATTAAACAACATATGGTATCCTACTAGGCTTCTATCACACAGATAGATAGTCATTCGGCAATACCTCCCCTTCTGGAAGGGTTGTTCTTCTCAGCTTATACAAAATGAAAAGGAGAGAAAAGAACGAATTGAAGAAAATTGTATATGACAAAATACTGCCATAAATATCTGGCTTGGAATCTACCTCTGAACTATAGAGGTTTGTCATAGGAGAACAAAACATATGTGTCTATATCAATATCCAGTATTATCGCATCGCAATTCACGTGCCTGAATATTTTTGCTATTCCGTCCATCATTCTATGAACCCATGCTCTTGCTCGAGCTTATAAACAATCACCGTTGAAACTCCCTCGACACGAAAATCGAATTTGGGATTTCATTCTAGACATCATCATTACTAGAATTCTATGCTTGCGCTGCAACCTTCCTCGTATAGTAATACGACTCTCTATTCATAAGAAGGAATAAATATATAATTTGTAAATACTCCACTAGGTAGTCTATCAATGATAACTTATACATAAACACGACCCCATTAGGGGTACTCAATCTCAACATCCATTACACTACAACTCTCACGGTTGTAATCAGCTTATTATTCAAAAAAAATCGTTGATGCATTACTATAGTCCACCACGGACCTACTATAGTCATTCGTTTTCCCTTGGATCTTAATAGTTAATTATACGGAGTCCATCATGTCGTATCGAATTCTTCTAAGGAGGCAACATAATCACCATTCCATGATTCATGAAGAACACTCCTGAACTTGGCGTACGTATGACATGAAGCAGATAAAATTGCAGAAGAGTTTTAATAAAAGCAACGATAGCAGGTTAATACCATTATTAACCATATGCCTTCAATAGAAGACTTAACTCAAAGGTTCGTTTAGTCCTTTTTTGAAACATGGTCCTGGATTATTCTCAAGATAGGACCTTCTAAGCTAGATAGCCCGCTCATGGCGATTACATGAATTAAACCTTTACCAAACTACTATTACGGTTGGGTATTGCACAGTCATCAGAAGGAATGTCAATCTTCCAAACCATAATACAACCTTCACGGCTTCAACCATTATCACTGTATTCCTCTGGCACGAGCGCCTATAATTATCCTCTTACATTTAAAGGGTTGGCCACCTCATAGGCCTTTCCTGATAGTAATAGTTCCTTATAATCAATGTCTTTTGAACGATCTCAACTAAAATTTCTACCTCATTTCCAACCACTGCTTGTGTGAAAATGTTCTTCCTTAAGCTCTGGTGAGAAAAAAAATATCACCATTTTTCCATAAGTTATTGCCTTGGTCTTTAGAGGTTAACATTGTCACAACTGACTCTCGATCCTACTTAGGACGTCTCTTATCTTGGGTCCTTCTTATTTTCACCATTTTTGACCTTCATTGGATTCAATCTATACTTTCTCGTGGTTTAACATGTGCCCTACTTGGCATTATTATAATTATGTCATATTTCCTTTATCAAAATTTCTATTCTTGAGAATTTTGAATATTACCTTTCTCCTTGTAAAACCTCTAAGATTATCCTTGAATCGTTCCTCCTGTATTCCCTAGATACAGGGCATATCAAAATACCATCTACTAATACTAGAACCATTGTCTATGTACTTCTGAAAAATTTCTCTACTGATCTTTAAAGGTTGTTGTTGCCTTATTCCTTTCCAATTCATACTGTCAAAACTCATGCTATCCCTATTAAGGGCTAAATGCCAACCTTTATGCATTCCCCTAGGATTCATCTCAAGTTATCGAGGTTCTATCCTTAATTCCACCTTTAAAAAGGTACATGCATCCTTCCATGGATAAATAAAGTCATATATCCCTGATAAGGGTATCTTATTCAATCATTTCCACCTCGATAGTCTATACCAAATTCCACAATAGCATCCTTATTCAAGTTGAGGTCAATCCATATGGCCTCCAAAAGATAAAAATGGTTATCCACTTTTCTTTCCTGATTTGGTAATGATCACATGGATGTTCTAGAAGATATTGGTCGTGTTCAACGTGAACTTCTTCTTAACAAATCCTTATTTATTTTTATTGTTTATCTCAACAGTCATCTCAATGTTGGGATATCTTTTGTACCTGGTGTCTCCATGTCTCCTCGGTCTATCCGCGTCTCATTGTTTATCCTTCGAACTATCTCAAGGTTTCCTCGAATCCTCCCAACTTAAAGGAGGTACAAAATATATATCTCTTATGCCTTCGACCGTCAACTTTAACTCATGGTGAATCACCCTGCATCCTGACGATCGTTTACTTTTCTATTTCTATTACTATGAGTCTTTAGGGTTTCCTCATACCCAACTCCCTTATCATTCCTCGAACTCTATTGCCTTTATATTCCTTTCCACTTCAGTTTCTTTTTATTTTCCTTTCTCTTACAATCATTTCATGAACCCACTAATCATTGACTTCAACATCACGCCGTTCTGGGATTCTTGTCCTCCAGACAAATCTTGACAACTTTTACAATCTTAGATTCATAATTTATCATACTCGTTCGCTTTTGTTTCGGCTCTAAAGCTTTTACACTATCTCCATAACCTTGGGAATTACTTTCCCGAAAATAATTGTCTGGACTTTAATCAGTTTATTATAACCTCTGGCGTTATGCCTTTCTTGGCCTCTCTCTCAGGGGGTAAGTGACAAAATAGTCTTTTGTGCTTCGTTAATCATTTAGAATCTAAAATGATTCCTATATTTTAAAATTCTCATTTTCCACTCCTTTATATTCCGGGTCCCTTATATCTTAATTACGACCTCCCTGATTATTACATTCAGGGTTTGCCCCAAATCTTATTCTTCGAGGGGGCATAATGCTTGGAGAAATTTTGGGAGTCTCTTTATATTTTTCGTACTTACTTTGCTTAATTCTTTTATCATTCAGTCCTTACATGATCGTAACTTATGAATTCTCAAGTTCTATAAACTTCATGACACTCTTAAGTGCTGATAGTGCAACTATCAATATGAACTTATCCCAAACAAACTGATCTGAACTGAAAGGAACAAATATTTACATAACCATTTGTTCGAGGGTAAAACAACTGAACATATGAAAGAGAATTACATCATTTGGCATGATCGCTTCTATCCCAAAAGTACTACCACAGATAATCATCTAGTTATTAAATACTAATCATTCATAACTTAGACTAATCCTCCAAAAGCGGAGCTGCATGAAATCCTTGTCAGATTGCACAGACTCTGCACACTATTATGGATCAAGAAATGCGGGCACGCACGACATCCCTAACCTGCTCCATTAAAGCGGTGATGAGGTCTAAGATAGTTGCAAGTAGAGCTGGATCAATCTGACCCTCAAGATGGCCTCTAGCTGTAACACGGGTGGTAGCCTCAATCCTTTCCATGCTATAAGTTAATCCTGCCGGAAGTATCCCGCCCTCAATCCTTGGTGCAGTAAGGCGATCCAACAGATCACTCCTAACATTACGGGCCTCAGACAGGCCACCCAAAGTCATATAATAATCGGCGATAAGAGAAGCCTGAGTGGTAGCATCTAGCAGTCCATGGGGTGCAGGTGGTGCAGACCCAGGCGATCCAAATGGATAACCAAGCATGGTATCAGGTGACAATGGTGCAGGAGATAAAGGTGGCATTTCCTCAGTAGGTGTTGGGCTCTGTACAGGGGAGGAAACTGGAATTGGTGGAAGCTCATGGATGTCTACAAGAACCTCTGGAAGAGGGTCTGATACTGGTATAACTGGTGCCGCAGAAGGCCTCACTTCTTCTGCCCTCATTATCCCCTGTGCCCTTGGTAACTCTTCATCCTCTAGTGCCACCCTCGCGGCCATTCTAGCCCTGGTAGTCGCCCTGACTACGGTCATCAATTCCTCAGCAGTTCTCTCTTTATTCTTGTCAGGACCCTCCACGAGGTCCTCCTCAGCAGCAATCCCTTCTGGGATTACATCCTCAACTGCAACATTCCCAACATGAATCTCATCCGGTCCCTCGCTAGGGTACTCTATCGGATTCACAATTTGATCTCCAACATGTAATAAAACATCCTCATGCTGATGCTCCTGAACCTCAGGGTTCGGTGCCCCACTGCCCTATATGATAACGAACTATGTTACTACCGCGATATTTATAAGGGTTTCCATAAGGGTTTTAACTGTCAGTACTACGTTAGATAGCCCGACTATGAACTTGGCAAGAGTTCTTATTATCTTAGTGAACTAATTATCTTAACGTCACATCATCTCTGAGGTTTATAACGCTTAGCTCTGATACCATTTATGTAACACCCCCAGATCCGGGGTCAGGGAAAGGGTCGTCACGGTCTTTCTTTCCACAATATCACTTCACTTAATTAAATAATAGTTAACCTTATGTTGTGACCCCACACTAACACACACCATAACCCGTTATAGTCTCAGAGATGAAATTGAAATAAGTACAAGTCTTTGAATCCTCAATTTACAAGTTATTACAACCCAAAATGATTACTTGATAAGTTTACAATTAATTACCATTATCTGCCACAAGTTATATGTAATAACCCCAATTTTTGGGAAATTTTGAAACCCTTATGAATAGTGTTTTTGCTGAATGAGAAAACTTTTCATGCCACACTATGTAGGGGTTCTGATATGGATATTCTGAGATTTTATTAGTACTTTATATGGGATATAAGTGTATGTAAAGATCGTCAGAATCCAAATCCGAACACTTTGATTTTTCCCGAAATCCAATAGATACGGAAAGAATTGAGTATAAGGTAACAGGATAAAAGGATTTAAATTAAAGGATTATTATAGAGGATCATAAAAAGGAATATAATGTATTGAGAAAGGTTAAGGGAACCTAAGTAATAAGATCCCGGGTATGATCCCTCAAACGATAAACGAAAACGAAAGTTAAGCGAACCGTATAACAGATCAGCGGTCATTAGGCAAACAATTAGGAAGTTAATCAAAGGGATTAGAGAGGATGATGTCACCCAACCAATGAGAAGAGGACAAGGAGGGGAGGATGACATCATGAGGATGACACAAGCATGACATGGGAAGGAAGGAGGTGTGGTTGAATGAGAACCACACAAAGTCCAAGGTTAATTAGGTAATTAACTAAAACAAAAACAAAACCAAATCAACCAACCAAAAGCAAAACAAAGCAAAACACAAAAAAATCTCTCTTTCTTCTTCATGCTCTCGGCTTCTTTCTTAAAAAATGAAGATCCAAGCTCCACCACTTACTATTTAGCAAGGTAATTATCTAAGCTTCCCCATGGATAGTTACATACTTCCTATAAGTTTAAGCTTCTAATTCCAAGCCAATCTTTTTCTATAAATCATGAAAGAAGATGGTGAATAGTGTTTTTCAAGAACTAAAATTTGTGTTCGTGAAGTTTTGTTTAGATTAAGCTTGGATAAGGACTTTAAGGGTGATTCCAAGTCATTCTCTTGATTCTCCACTCTCCAAGGAAGGTATAAACTACAAACCCTAGCTTTAGTTTTGAGTAATTAGGATTGAATATGATTGATATAGTATATGTGAAGCATGATGCTTGATTGTTTGAAGTTTGGTTGAGTTGTAGAGATTAGTTGGTTTTGTGGTATTGTTGGAGTTGTAAATCTTGATAATTAGTTAAAGAACCTAAGTAAAGCTTTTAGTTCATGTGGGGAATAAGTATAAATGGTTAATGTGGATTTGTTGGGGCTGTTATGATGTGGTTTGGAGGGATGTTGGTTGTATGATTGATTTGGGGTTGAATTGTGGTTGGTTTTGAATGGTTTAAATTTGGGAAATCACGTAAACATAGCCGTCGTAACGTCCGGTTTTCCTTAGACTGTTTTTGTGCATAACATTAGGACCCAAGAACCCCCTGCTAGATTATGACCATTGCCATGTCTAGATAGCTCATGTTACGAGCTTCGTTTTGATATGTAGTTCGTTCGATTCCGATGCACGGTTTAGGAGAAACGACCGTTTCAAGTAACGGCGTTTCGCGAACAAAACATTTCCCCTCGCCTTACTTTGAAACATAAGTTAAAGACCAAAAAGGGTTAATTAATGTATGAAACAATTATGGTAAGAGTGTTAGGCAGTTGGTAAGACACTCGCGAAGGAATCGCTTTAAAACTCGTAATGGTTAATTTATTAAAAATGGTGGAGCCGAGGGTACTCGAGTGACTTAAGAGAATCAGTAAGCGCAAAACGAGCGTTAGAGTCTGAGTTGGTTAGAGTATAGATTTACAAGTGACTTTGGTTTAATTCCAACTTACTTGTTGTTTATAGGTTGCCAGACTCGTCCCGAGCCATTCGTAACCCCCAGTCGCTCAGGCAAGTTTTCTACCCGTTATACTGTTGTGGTGATGTATATGTGTATATGCATTATCTTGTGATAGTGCATGATTGTTATTAGCAAATTTTGCGATATATTGGAGCATGCTGATATGGTATATATGCATGTCTGTTTCATAATCTGGTTATCTATCTGTTGATTTCAATGCTTATAGTTGCATAATACCTATGCTAGAAATAAGCAAGTAGTTGTGTATACCCTTAGTATAGGGGATAAAAGGTGAACATATTTCTAAACCGGGAGTCGATGTTCCCGAGTATATTATATATATATACATATATTTATATATATATGGTTATAGTTTTTAAAACTATTAATCGAATAAGGTTTATTCGATACCTTTATTTTACTTAATTGAATATTAATTCGAGTATTCATTCGAGGGCTTATGACTCAGTTCATTTTATTATTTGAATATTATTTGAATATTCATTCGAGGGCTTATGACTCAGTTTATATTATTATTGAATATTACTTGGATATTCATTTGAGGATGTATGACTCCTTTATTTTATGAATATTATTTATAGTATTCATTCGAGGTATTATGACTCCGCATATTACTTAATAATATTCTTTATTGTATTAAAGAATAAGGTGTCGATAATCAAACTTATTTTTGATTATTCAAATAAAGATATTACTTTCGTATAAGTATATCTTTGATTATTTGCTATTCATTCGAGTATAAGTTTTCCAACTTCTACCTCCATTATTCTTTATGGGAATATTATTTAAATAATAATATTCAGATATTTCTTTCATATGGGGACTGATTTACTTCATTAAATCAGCTTTACTCCAAACACTCTTTAAAGTGTTTTCGAGTCTTCAAAATGATTTTTAAAAGTTAGAGCGGATCCCAAAACTCATTTTTATATTTAAGATCTTCCTTTTTAAGGGGATTTAAATACTCGCTCAAAACCTGAGGGATCCGGCTCTGTGGTGTATTTTATATTCGCAACAAGGTTGCAGTTTTGATAAATGAATTGATTACTTACCCAACGTTCGGGAAGTAAGTCCATCTATTGAGTCGGCATAAGTAACATGGGCTCAGTGGGCGTCCATGATAGTGTAAGTGGCTCAGTGGGAGTCCATCAAATGCATAAGTGGCTGAGTGGCAGTCCAGCATAAGGTCCTATTGCGACCAGGGTGATGACCAGTGGGGAATTCGTCCATCTACTAGTAGAAAAGGTTACTTATTGGTATCTTTGCCTGATCAGCAAGATATCAGGTTTATGCCAAAATTCTTTCCTTTCCAAATTTATTGGATATTGCAATTCTGTTCATACTTTATATGACAGAGGTTTTCAGGAAACGTATGTATATATATAGGTGTATATATATATCGGGACTTAATGAAGTATATCATAACTTCATTTCCTTCAAAATATTTCAAAGATTGAATCTATACAAGTCTTATCTTGTAGTCTCATCAGTGTGATGAACTTTTGAAATTAATTATAACTTGAACGGTGGTAGTTCAAGTAGTATTTGGAAAAGATATAAGTATATTGGAGTATCATGTAACTTCATATTTTAAACTTATATCTAGTAAATGATTATCTTATGTATGACAAAGATTTTCAGAAAAACGTTGAGACAAGGTTAGATATATTAGATCACCTTGCAACGATATTTTTTTATACAGTTATACACTGGAACTCTGTGTGTATTATGCATGGAAGAGGACTTCCCATATTTTGAAAAGTATATGTGTATATATATATACTGAATATTTTGCGACTTCATCGCAATAAGATATCAACTTGGTTCATTTCTTTTGACCAAGACTTTCATGAGTACTATGAGAAGGCTAATATATTGTTAATCATTATACATATTATTTTGGTGGGCTTGCTGCTCACCCTTGCTTTCTTCTTTCATCACACAACATCAGATAGACAAGATGAACAGGACCAAGCTCCCAATTCGCGAGCGGATAGGAAACGTTCCGCAGTTTCCTATAGGCGTTGATGTTGCTGTAGCTGAGGTAGGAACTACCAATAGGCTAGGCTTTCAACTTTTGATGTACCAGACTTATGTATAATTATGAATTGTAATAATGGCAAAGAAATGTAAATTTATTCAGAAACCTTTTTAAGGTGTATTGACATATAATTGTGGAATAAAACGACTTATGATTATTTTTGGATATTCATCTCTGAGACTATAACTTGTGGTGTGTGTGTTTATTGTGGGGTCACAGTACAGAGTAGTTGATTATTTATTAAGATTGGGTGTTATTAAGGGAAATGGAACTCGTGACAACCCGGATCCCCGACCCCGGATTTGGGGGTGTTACATTATAATTATACATAATTGATTCCCAAAAGTAGAAGGTCTGATCTACAGATAGATCTACCTCTGCAGCTATAGAAGCTATGATCTCAACGGGAAGGCACGGGGCGCTTCCCACGCTCTTGCGTTGGGTATGCTTGAGTCTGGCCATCTTTCCTAACTGTTGTTGTGTGATGAAGAAATAAAGCAAGAGTGAGCATTACAGCTCGCAAGATAATATATAATGTAAACAACAATGTAAGTATCTAAAAGGATAACTTACTAGAATCCTTTATCAAGTGCAAGATAATTACTTACTGGATATAAGTAAAAACAAGGGATGAAGTTACCAATTACTTCACTATACTTATATCATTTATAAAGCTACTTGAACTACCGCTGTTCAAAGTATAATGAGCTTTCAACATTTCATCACATAGATGAGACTACAAGACAAGATTTGAATAGATTAAATCTTTGAAGTATTATTGAAGGAAATGAAGTTATGATATACTTCATTAAGTTCCGATATATATATCCCCATATATACCTTCTTTATACAGTTGCTGAAAACCTCTGTCATGTAAAGTATGAACAGAGTTTGTAACATCCAATAAATTTTTGGAAGGGAAAAGAATTGTGGCATAAACCCGATATCTTGCTGATCAGGCAAAGATACCAATAAGTAACCTTTTCTACTAGTAGATGGACGAATTCCCCACTGGTCATCACCCTGGTCGCAATAGGACCTTATGATGGACTGCCACTCAGCCACTTACGCATTTGATGGACTCCCACTGAGCCACTTATACTATCATGGACGCCCACTGAGCCCATGTTGCTTATGCCGACTCGATAGATGGACTTACTTCCCGAACGTTGGGTAAGTAATCAATTCATTTACCACAACCGCAACCTTGTTGCGAATATAAAATACACCACAGAGCCGGATCCCTCTGGTTTTGAGCGAGTATTTAAATCCCCTTTAAAAAGGAAGATCTTAAATATACAAAAAAATGAGTTTTGGGATCCGCTCTAACTTTTCAAAATCATTTTAAAGACTCGAAAACACTTTAAAGAGTGTTTGGAGTAATGTTGATTTAATAAAGTAAATCAGCCCCAATATATTAGAAAATATCTGAATATTACTATTTAAATAGTATTCCCTTAAAGAATAATCTTTATACAAATAATTGAAGTAGAGGTTGTAAAGCTTATACTTGAAATGAGTATTAAATAACCAAAGATATACTTATACGAAAGTACTATCTTTATTTGAATAATAAAAAATAAGTTTGATTATCGACACCTTATTCTTTAATAAAATAAAGAATATATCTCAGAAAATAATCGGAGTCATAGGTCCTCATATGAATATTCAAATAATATTCATTAAATAATATAAACTGAGCCATAAGCCCTCGAATGAATATTCAAGTAATATTCATTAAATAATATAAAGTGAGTCATAAGTCCTCGAATGAATATTCAAGTAATATTCATTAAATAATATAAAGTGAGTCATAAGTCCTCGAATGAATATTCAAGTAATATTCATTAAATAATATAAAGTGAGTCATAAGTCCTCGAATGAATATTCAAGTAATATTCATTAAATAATATAAAGTTATCAAATAAACCTTATTCGATTAATAGTTTTAAAAACTATTCATATATATATATATTATACTCGGGAGCCTCGCCTCCCGGTTTTAGAAAAAGTTCACCTTTTGATCCCCTATACTAAGGGTATACTCAAATACCGCTTATCTCTAGCATAGGTATTATGCAACTAATAAGCATTTGAACCAACAGATATATAAATCAAGAATACGAAACAGGCATGCATATATACCATATCACATGCTACAATATATCGCAAGAATTTGCTAATAACAAATATGCATTTATCACAAGATCATGCATATACACATATACATCACAACAACAATTATACGGGTAGAAAACTTACCTGAGCGACTGGGGGTTACAAATGGCTTGGGATGAGTCTGGTAACCTATAAACAACATATAGTTGGAATTATACCAAAGTCACTTATAAATCTATACTTTAACCAATTTAGACTCTAACGCTCGCTTTGCGCTTAACGATTCACTTAAGTCGCTCAAGTACCCTCGGCTCCACCATTTTTAATAAATTAACCATTACGAGTTTTAAGGCGATTCTTTCGCGAGTGCCTTACCAACTGCCTATTACACTTTACATAATTGTTTCATACTCCAATTAGTCATTTAAGGTCTTTAACCAAGGTTTCAAAGTAAGGCGAGGGGAAATGTTTCGTTCGCGAAACGCCGTTACTTAAAACGGTCGTTTCTCCTAAACCGTACATCGGAATCAAACGAACCACATATCAAAACGAAGCTCGTAACATGAACTATCTAAACATGGAAATGGTCAAAACCTAGCAGTGAGTTCACGGGTCCTACTGTTAAGAGCAAAAACAGTCTAAAGTAAATCGGGCATTACGACGGCTATGTTTACGCGATTTCCCAAATTTATACCATTCCAAATCAATCACCAAGCAACCCCAATTCATTCATACAACCAAAATCCATCCATACCATACTACAACAGCCCCAACACCTCAAGTTCTCCAATTTATGTTATTCTCAAACATGAATTTAAAACTATACTTAAGTCTTTTAACTAATCAATAAGATTTCAACATCCAATTTACTACAACTCCAACCCAAACTCTAAACATGCAAGCATCAAGCTACTCTTTTACCATAACAATCAAAATAATCCTAATATACAAAGTAAAGCTAGGGTTTGGAGATGTTATACCTTCCTTGAAGTGATGTGAGTAGCTAGGAAGCCTTAAGAAGCCTTGAGATGTCTTAGGGATGCTTGGATCTTAAAGGAAAAACAAGAAAAATCAAGTTAAAAATCTTGAAATCACTATTCATGATCTTCTTCATTGATTTCTTGGAAGAGATTGAGAATGAATTGGAGGCTTAAACTTATAGGATAGCCATATCTATGCATAAGGAGTACTAGATAATTACCTTACTAATTAAGGAAGCTTGGAACTTAAACTTTGAAATTTCTTCTTCTTGAAATTAAGTAAAGCTGAGAGCAAATGTTGAAGAAGAAAGGAAATGATTTTTGTGTTTGTGATTTGTTTAGCTTAGCTTGGTTGCTTTTGATTTGATTTTGGTTAATTACCTTATTAACCTTGAAAATTGTGTGGTTAAAAACCAACCACACCTCCTCCCCCCTATGTCATGCTTATGTCACCTTTGCTATGTCATCACCCCTTACTTGCCCTCTTCTTATTGGTTTGATGACCTCATCATCCCTAACCTCCTTGATTAACTCCTAATTGTTTGCCTAATGATCGCTGATCTGTTATACGGTTCGCTTAACTTTCGTTCTCGTTTCTCGTTTGAGGGATCATACCCGGGATCTTATTACTTGGGTTTTCTTAACCTTTCTCAATACATTATATTCCTTTTATGATCCTCTCTTATAATCCTTTAATTTATATCATTTTAATCATGTTACCTTATACTCAATTCTTTCGGTATCTGGTGGATTTTCGGGAAAAATCAAAGTGTTCGGATTTGGAGTCTGACGATCTTTACATACACTTATATACCACATAGAGTACTAATAATATCTCAGAAGATCAATAAAAGAACCCCTACATAGTGTGGCATGAAAAGTTTTCTTATTCAGCATAATCAGCAAAATCACTATTCATAAGGGTTTCAAAAATTCCAAAAATTGGGGTTATTACAATATATTTTACAGATTGAGGAATCTGTAAGGGTCTAACCACCCGTTTCTTAAGATCAGCATTTACTAGGTCATTAAAAGCTAATTTTGCAATTTTGAATGGTGAAATTAAGGTACTGGCTAATTGAGGGGGATTAGTACAGCAAAAGTTATATATAAGCTGACAGAATCTAGCATAATAAACTACATTTCTATCTTCTGTCATCCTATCCCCTATGAAACCTATCATAGCATTTGTAAAATCGAAATGAGTTTGGTTAATGATCGCATACCCGATGTGCTGACTCATTATTGGGATTGCATCAAAGTTGGAACACTTATTCCCAAAAGCTTTAGTGATGCAGTCGAAGAAGAAGCTCCATTCCTTTCTGATATGAGCCCATTTCAACTGCCTAAGCTTAGCCAAACTCTGCTCATACCCCAAACTGGCCATTAACTCCTGAAGAGCTGATTCCTCTGGGGTTGAAAAAGTACATCCTTCTGGTAAATGGAGAGCCCTTTGAATTGTACCAGGAGTTACCACATGTGTAGAATCATCCACTTCGAAAACAATATTGGGAGTACCATGTGTACCACCATTATCAAAGTGCCCAGTACGCCAAAATGTCAGAACTTGTTGGCTCGAAAAGACTGAAGGCTGGGTCAATGCATACCCAATTTCACTGTGTGCAAGAAGATCTTGCACAAAATGCAACTCAGACGGAGCTTCAGCATGATCATGAATTGCAGCATAGTTATTTGGAACAAATTTAGCTCCATCAATGATTAAATCCTTAGGTGCCATGAAAATAATCGAGATTTAAGAGTGCCTGTTAGGCGTTTGATAGAATGTCTATATGAAAAACCAACGTTAGGAGAAGAAAGAGAGTAAAAGCAAATAGAGAGATAAAGTATAAAAGTGAATAAAAGATTATAAAATCCTCTCTCTGTCTTACTTATACTTTGAAAAAAAAATGTAACCGTTGGACACCTGTCAGACATGCAGTAATAATGAATAGTTAATGGGCACGGGAAAACAGTAATCATTACTTACCCACGTGCAGTTTTTCAAGGAAAAACCGTTCCACTTACCCAGTAATTCCATTAATCAAGGTAAATCAGTTTTAATTCAAAATTGAAACTGTTTCCACTTATTCAATTACTTTTCACTGCAACACCAATATTCTGAAAAAAAAAATCGAGTGAGAATGACCAAAATAAATCAAGGGAACAAGTACTGATAATGTAAAATTAGAAGTTAATTTAAATTTAAATTGAAATGGTCATCAGAATATGAATATTTATCAGGATTTATCAATGCATTACAAAACATCTCAGAGACAAGAACTTGCAAAAAAAGAAATTTCATTAATATATTAAGAGAATACATTCATGAAATTTAAATTACATCAGAACTTTTACAAGATTGTCCTAAGCTGCTAAACATAACATCAACAGCCTTTGTCCTAGCTTAAGAAGCAGGGCAAGGCTGACGATGAAGAAAAACAGGAAGAAGAAAAAAAATCATTTCTTCTTCCTACTCTCGACAAACAGAATAGCGAGTCGGATGATTCGCTCTTGCTGGCGGAGAGCTTCCAGCCTTTCCTCCTCCAATCGCTCCAGATGGCGATGGTAATCCATGTAGAAGAACAGGAGGTGGGTGAGTACCTCCTGGGGAACTGAGTCCCATATCTCATCAGGAATGGCAGTGACGTGCCATTCCTGCTGCCAGGCTTCACAGCTCAGCTCCATGTTAAATGTTTCATAGTTCAAAAACATATTGTAATTGACCATGGTGTTTTTGATATTAAGAAAATGGAGATGAGTTTTGTGATAAAAGAGTTGATGTGAAGGCTAATGTGAAGTGGTTGTTTATATAGGCAAAAGAAGGCCAGGAGACGTAAAGAAATTTAATGCTGGTAGGTAGAATTAATTCTACCTCATCTCCCTAGACTGGGAAGACGAAAAACAGTCATTGGAAGTGTAAGTCAGGGTTAATGCGCACAAGTAACAAGTAAAAATTACTGTACGTGTCGTGAACCACTATCCCTAATGATATTGACTGTTAATATTCTACCCAAACATAGTCTGATTTAAAATGAAACTGTTTTTAGATTTTATCCACAAATAAGTCAAGTAAAGAATCAGAATTTAATATCAGAACTTAGACTTATATCAGAACTTAACAGTTATCAGAACATAATTTCTTAACTCGAAAAATGAATGCCTATCTTAGTAAGTCCTCACACAAATTCTGATATAGATTCTTCAGAACTTAATTATCAGAACGTGCAATCAGAACTTGTCCTCAGAATTTGTGCAATGTGACACAGAAACTGTTCATCTAAAATAACATAGATCACCACAGTTATTTTCATCATTCATATGGAGTGTTTAGTGTGTGCATTAAGCTAAATATCAGACAAAGAGTAAAGTCTGATTCACTTCAGTATATCTTAGAAATAAGGCATAACTAAAACTTTACTAAAAACCTGTCATTATTCTGAAACCTACTATTGAATGAGTTCATGCTTGAGTCCACCTCAACTATTTTGTGCTAATTTTGTGCATCTTTTTAAATTCCATTTTACAGTGGCTTCTCAGTGTAAGTGAGTCACGACTGCTTATCAGAATTTAAGCTATTATCAGAGTATTTCTCCAGTAATCATAGAGTGTGAAAAGTCACCAAGAAAATATTTTGCTTTTCTGATGCAAATTTACTTAATACCAGCAATGCACTTGGGTCGTCCCTTCCACATTTGTACTCTAGATCTCAAAGGAGTACCTGAATTTTAATCCTTGATTCTTTTCTTTTTCTTTTAATAAGAGAGGTTTATCAGCACTTAGTACATTCAACAGATTTACTAGCATCAGAACTTAACAGATGAGAAGCATTATTCTAGTTTGTGACTTAGTAATAAGATAGACAAAGTAAACTCAACTAAGCTCAATATCAGAATTTGCTTGTGTCAATAGATTTCCACATAAATAATTACTTCTAACATGGGATCCCTAGTTTATTGAAGACTACTAGGTCAACATCTAGCACATGTATCCTCATAGGATTGAATAGTTACATTAACAGACATATCACTATCAGAGTTTAGAAACTTACATCAGACAACAGTCAGTACTTAAGCAAATTTTCAATTAAGCACAGAATACACAAAGAGAGTAATTTCTATAAATACTGATCATAAAGTCTGATGCATTATAACAAAACTAAGCAGATTGAGAGAAAGAACCTGAAACCATTCCAAGTTCATTTACCAATCTTGTAAAAATAGCTTCACACCGTGGTTTTGTGAAGATATCTGCTAGTTGTTGATCTGTTGGAACAAAGTGCAATTCCACTATACCTTCATCCACATGTTCCCTTATGAAGTGGTACCTGATGCTGATGTTTTGTCATAGAGTGTTGAACTGAATTACCTGTCATAGCAATAGCACTTTGATTATCACAGTAAATAGGGATTTTGAAATATGTTAACCCATAATCCAGTAACTGATTCTTCATCCAAAGAATCTGTGCACAACAGCTTCCTGCAGCAATGTACTCTGCTTCTGCAGTTGATGTGGAAATTGACTTTTGTTTCTTGCTAAACCAAGAAACCAATCTGCCTCTAAGAAATTGGCAGCTTCTTTTGATTTTGTATTCCTGAGTCACGGCTAATTTATTTGTTTCTTCTCCTGAGTTGCAGCGAGTTATTTATCAAGTTGATGTTCTTGTTTTTTAGTTAAATTCGTCTGGGCCCTTACTGCTTGTTTTATTTGTTTATCTAGTTTAACCAAGTTTTTGGTTGAGTCCGAGTTGAGGCCGAGTCACGGTTTCTGTTTTGATTCTTTGTTGAGTTGTGTTTTGTTTTGCCGAATTAGTCTGCACGTTCCTGTCGAGTATCGAGTGTGTGGTATTGAGTGGAGTTTAGAGTTGGGGTCTGAGAGCTTTTGTTTTTACCGAGTCAATTTCCTTTCACCGAGTCACTATGTTATTGATTGTTAGCCGAGTTGAGCTTCCTATTCGTGTGTCTGTTTAGCTAAGTCGCGTCTTTTTTCCTTTGTTGCCTAAGGCAATTGTTCGAGTCTGTGCTTTTGTTTGTTGTGTAGTTTCTGGCTGTGTTAGCCTTAATGTTTAGATAGATATAGTTAATCTATTTTGGATCGGTTATTTGAGATGCAATTTATTTTTCGTAGTTAGCAAGTGATTGTGTTTTTGGCTAGTCGAATAAACGAACATGTCATGTCCAAAGTTTTGTAGAACTTTCTGTAATTATTAGTTTTGATTTAATTGAAAAAAAATGTTTCAGTGATAATTAATTTAATTAGATCTATTAAGTAGTTTAAATTAATTTAGTGGTAATTAATTAGTTTAATTAGAGTAATTTCTCTTTTCGACTTTTTAGACTTAAAATTAGTTTTAGAAAAAAAATTCTCACCTTCCTCTTTAAAGTTCTAGTTCGCCTACATTAAGAATTAAGGATCGCAAAAATTATATAGTCTCGGCGGAACGAATCTAAAATATTAAAACGAGAGTTATGCGCTTGCAATTTAAAATGTTTATTTTTGGCACATCAGCTATCAAGCAATACTCACACAAAATGATGGTATGCATGGCGAAAAAATGAAAGAGAATGATAAAAAGAGAAAGGGGAATGAAGGAACTTACAAATAAACAGGAGAAATGTAGAGGCTTCGAACAAAAAGCTTCAGAATCTTCGACAAAATCTCAGTTTATGCTCTCAACTTTGTATATGCGTAAAAGAAAAAAAGAAAGAGATGGTGTAAGTATTTATTGGAGGAGTGAAGGGAAGGGAAAAGGCGGAGAGTCTTTTTATAAAGGGGGGGAAATGTGGCCATGTGGCAACCCCTTATTCGCCTTGGTACATGTAACTGCCACAGCAGTTATTGCCCCGCCGTAAATTCAAATAATTACCGCAGGGGTAATCATGGCGTGGCACGTCTTTTCAGGAAAAAGAGGGGCAACGGAAATGTTTCGCACACTCAAACATATATATATATATACATATACATACGCATCTGTGAGACCGGCTAAAATTCCAACAGGCTCCTGACACCCCAGATTTTTAGCCGTTACTTTTCAAAGTCCGGTCAAATTATGGACAACCTATCCTTATCCATCCATCATTATCCTGAAATGTTAATTTCAAATAAAATGACTAACCAAGTCAACCCCGGAATCTCATGTTCATAAAGACCCCGGGGTTGAGGGCAACAAATTAAAGAAAAACACCCACATTTTTTCTTCTTAGTAGTTCAAGGAACCCCACTTTGGACACAAATAAAAAATACTACCCAAGTCAACCCCAAAATCTCATGTTCATAAAGACCCTGGGGTTAGGGGCAACAAATTAAAGAAACCCCCCATTTTTTTCTTCTAAGTAGTTCAAGGAACCCCACCTTGGACACAAATCAAAGAGACTACCCAAGCCAACCCTGGAATCTCATATCCACAAGTCCCCGGGGTTTGGGGCAACAAATTAAAGAAAAACACCCAAATTTTCTTATAAGTAGTTCAAGGAACCCCACCTTGGACACAAATCAAAAAGACTACCCAAGTCAACCCCGAAATCTCATGTTCATAAAGACCCCGGGGTTAGGGGCAACAAATTAAAGAAAACCCCAAAATTTTCTTCTAAGTAGTTCAAGGAACCCCACCTTCGACACAAAGCAAAGAGACTACCCAAGTCAACCACGGAATCACATATGCACAAGACCCTGGGGTTGGGGGCAACAAATTTAAGAAAAACACCCAAAATTTTCTTCTAAGTAGCACAAAGAAAACAAATTTACTCCCCCATCCGGGAAACCCGCATAAGTGAGTAGGAGGCAAATGATAGCCCATACTAATATAGGCCCGTCAAGAGGAGCCTAGGGCCCAATTAACAAGCAAATAGAGGACTCCCGGACACGTGGCAACATCCCCCCCTTCCAGGTGGCCCGGATCTGGAACTTTTCAACGGTCCGGATCCGGGGACACGTTGGCCCATCACAGTCGTCCACGCGTCCAATAATCCAAAACTCACAAACGGTCTAGATCCAAGGTACAAACCCCTAAACCCTAATGGAAAGCCTATATAAAGATGATCAAAAGGTATGTTAGGGGTTACTGAATCTTTACTATCTACACACATATACACACACCACTATCTATCTGTTTAATTCTTATTTTGCCCTTTCTTCTCCGGTACCCTTTCACATTCTCACGCTGGAGGTACTGCGGAGACGTCACCCCCTCCGGTTCTGTTTTGCAGGAGCCAATCCTACAACTACACGACAAACCATCGTCATTTCGGCTCAAACGAAGGCTGAGTCCGGGTAGAATAAGGAGTAGACCCCGAGGTGATTTGGAATTATCAATACGTGTGTAACATTTATCATGCATTCTTGAGCTTACTAAAGGAATATGCTTATTGGAATGTAATATTTTGAACCTCTTACACTCAAGGGGCCAACACCCTATTAATACCGCACGATATTTTAGCTACTAAACTCGTTAGGTGTACCATGATTTTTCGACAGCATTCATATTTCTGCGTTTTGATAAAATGAAAATAATCTCAGAATAGTAAAGCTGCAATTGCAAAATCACGTTAAAACTTGGCCAATAAAACAGAAAGCTGGGACTTGTAAATTATAAATTGGTAAATAGTTCGCAGATATTTTCCTAGCTGAAAGATAGAAGTCGATGTTATTGGTCTTAGGATAATTGAGTTGCTGGGAACCTTTTTTAAATTTTATATATTTCTCGTTATAACTTGTTTCCCCCATCGTAACCACACATTTATTACTACCGCGTAATAAACTAGTTACATGATAATTCTCATCTGCCGACTTGTTGCTGCAATGTTTCATCACATGTTTCCTAAGTTGCTTATGCTGAATGTGTTACTTCAGGGAAGGACATTAGCCTTCAGGTTCTTAACCGACTTGTGAAACATAACATGTAAGAGTAACTGTTGCATGGTGTTGACGGAGGAATTTGGTATCAATAAAGTTTGAGGTTCGTAGCCGGAAACAACATCTGTGATGGTGATTCTTTGTCGGAAACGTGAACAGTAGTCGGTGGATCCGATGAACAGTATTCGTCAGAAAAGATGAACAGTGTTTGGTGGTGTTGATTATTGGGGGCTGAGATTGCTTAGGGTTAGTGGTGGCTCCTTTGCGCTCTCGCTTCTGACCCCTTGCAATTTGCCTACGTATTCCTATTTATAGGGAATCAAGCCCACGTAGTTCTTGGGGAACAAGAAACCTAATGGGCTTAGATTTCTTATCCCGAGGCCCAATGGGAAACCCACTGGAAACCGTCTTCTACTAGCTTTAGGAATGTCCGCCGATGAGGCCCAACCATAAAGGCCCAAGGCTCGTCCGCGGCTTCGAGACTTCACGGATAAAGCATCTCCCTGGCCAAGGATAACCCTCCGCTACCAGCTGTTTCTCTAGTCTGCGGACGCAGGTATAGCCGTGGTTCACCCCAAATGTTGGACGCATCCTTGTCCCCCGATAAGGAGCCCCTACCAGATTGCAGGACAAGTGATCCCAAGCTTTTGGGTGCAAAGTGCAGGATACTCCAAAGTCTCCCAACGAAGACACCCGTTGACTACAGAGACAGAGCTCCCAAAGCACACACCAGATTTCACCCCACATCCCCAATGAGGACACCCATTGACTACAGGAGGAGGCCTTCAGTCCAGGCATACCCCTGGAGGTCTCTGACCACGGACACCGCCTTTCCTGTAGATATGCTACAGGAAGGAGTTCTTCAATAGAGTACCTGCACCAAGTTAGTAATAATAATTCTCCATCTTCCTTGAATCATCCAAAGAACCCGTCCAAGTAACCATGTTGAAGTCCCATCCAAGCAATGTTTCTCACTTAGGGCGTGCCCTAATACCTTAGGGGATAGCTCTAAGAATCAGTTGAATTACTTTCTTCATATACCAATAGGACGCGCCTCCTTCACCAATGAGGGCGCGCCTTGATTATGTAAGGCGTCAGAATTACTCTTCTCGTATGCATAAGGGCGCGCCTCCCCATATCTGTAGGGCACGCCTTCTTCCTTTGTGATAAAATAGATGCCTTATCTTTCCTTAATTTTAGGCACCAAAATCCCAATTCTGACCAATTGACCCGGTTTTGACCCGAACAAAGTTTATACCAAATTTTGGGCATAACAACTACCCCCCAAATTCCATATGCCATTGAAAATGGGATTGGAATTTTCAACCCCTAGCAAACTTGAAAAATTTGTATGAGCATCTACAAAATTGAGGGTATGCCCTTACGAACTTATTCATTCCTCTTTCTTCATCCTGCTCTATTTCTTTTTTTTGAACATGACAGGGCGCGCCCCAGATAAAGGCGCGCTTCATGAATCTAGACAACAGCTTCACACCACATAACGTAACATCTTTCACTCTCTACCGCTTCTCTTCTTAGTGACTTTAACCTTTGGTTTGACTAGGGATGTTTACCACTTATGCACCACATCTCTAAGCTTACATGAGCTAACTCGGCGTAAGAAACAAGAGAAATCATACAAAAGAGTGCACCTCGCGTACCTTGGAAAAGAATAATCCATTTAACAAAGGTTTGAGGGTTTCTTCCAACTTTTTCATCCTAATATTGGTTTCCTATAGGCGCGCCTTAAACAGAAAGACCAGTTCTCTAATCTTAGAGGGCGCTCTCTAAGGGAAGGCATAACCAGAATAAAAGACCAGTTCTCTGATCTTCAAATAATAAATAATCTTTGATGAAAGGAGGACGTGTTTTGTTGGTGAAAGTGATCCTTCCATGAACAACATAATACCATTCCATGTTTGATTTCTTTCTCCTTGTCAAATCATAACTCTAAATCGTTGATCTCGTCTTTTCCACAAATAGTGTGATTCATTTTAACTCAAAGTCAAAACCTTTACGATCTTCTGTAATCATATACTTTATAGGGCGCGCCCTTTATAGTGGCGGCGTCTTCCTCAAATAAAATTATATGTGAATTAGAGGGCGCGTCCTCTTTACGAGGAGCGTTTTGCTCAAAAAAAGGTGTTCATCCTTGGAGGGCTTGTCCTTTATATAAGGCGCGTCTACCTTGATAAAGATAATCATCCTTGGAGGGAGCTTCCTCTGTAAGAGGCGCGTCTACCTCGATAAGGGTATTCATTTTTGGAGGGCGCGTCTTCTGGAAGAGGAGCATCTACCTCGACAAAGAAAATCATCTTGTCGAGGGCGCGTCCACTGTAACAGGAGCATCTACCTCGACAAGGGAAATCATCCTTGGAGGGCGCGTCCACTGTAACAGGAGCATCTATATCGACAAGGGAAATCATCCTTAGAGGGCGCGTCCACTGTAACAGGAGCATCTACCTCAACAAGGGAAATCATCCTTGGAGGGCGCGTCCACTGTAACAGGAGCATCTACCTCGACAAGGGAAAATCATCTTATCGAGGGCGTGTCCACTGTAACAGGAGCATCTACCTCGACAAGGGAAATCATCCTTGGAAAGCGCGTCCACTGTAACAGGAGCATCTACCTCGACAAGGGAAAATCATCTCGTCGAGGGCGCGTCCACTGTAACAGGAGCATCTACCTCGACAAGGGAAATCATCCTTGGAGGGCGCGTCCACTGTAACAGGAGCATCTACCTCGATAAGGGAAAATCATCTTGTCGAGGGCGCGCCCACTGTAACAGGAGCATCTACCTTGACAAGGGAAAAACATCTGGTCGAGGGCGCGTCCACTGTAACAGGAGCATCTACCTCGATAAGGGAAATCATCATTGGAGGGCGCGTCCACTATAACAGGAGCATCTACCTCGACAAGGGAAATCATCCTTGGAGGGCGCGTCCACTGTAACAGGAGCAGCTACCTCGACAAAGAAAATCATCTTGTCGAGGGCGCGTCCACTGTAACAGGAGCATCTACCTCGACAAGGGAAATCATCCTTGGAGGGCGCGTCCACTATAACAGGAGCATCTACCTCGACAAGGGAAAATCATCTTGTCGAGGGCGCGTCCACTGTAACAGAAGCATCTACCTCGACAAGGGAAATCATCCTTGGAGGGCGCGTCCACTGTAACAGAAGCATCTACCTCGACAAGGGAAAATCATCTTGTCGAGGGCACGTCCACTGTAACAGGTGTTAGTGTATACTGAAAATATTTATTTGAAGTATATACATTTTTTCTGGCCAGTTTAATTGAGAATCATTTGAATGTTTACATGTTGTCTAATATTATATATTGTGAACAATCTAGTATCAAATGGGATACAGAATATTAGATTGTTAAATACGGTTATATAATATAATAAGGTTCACAGCACAGGTGGTGTTGGACAATCCACTGGTATGGCTGTAGTATTATTTAGATTAGTTTATATTGACTAATAAATAATACTAGTATACTTTGTGTATATTGAACAGGATCAAATTTAGAATTGTTCCCTTAATACTGATTAAGAAGGAGAACTAAGATTCTATGTTATTATTAATGCTTAGGTTCTTAATCCGGAAATAATAATTGACACGTGTATATTATTTACATGCTTTGATTTATATATGAAGTAATTCTTTTGAATTATATCATTATATTTTGGGTGATGGAATTATATACATGGTGGATATTATTTATTGAAGGAATCCATGTCCTGATAATATTCAGGTTAATGATGTCCCCTTGAAAGCTCAAAAAGATTTAATTATATAAAACCCTGCAGGTGGAATTTATTCTGGCATAATTAAATAAAGGTTGAGTGGATGATCAAGGATAAAAGATATTAATTAAATAAATTATCAGTAATTTATTTAATTAATGGACATGTAATATTTTAAACATGGGGAATTTAATAAGCAAATAATATTGGAACCGAATTAATTAAATTGCGGTATTAGGAAAGGTAGTGCAAATATTAATTCGTTAGTGGATTGAATTAATATTTAATTACATTGGGCTAGGCTCAAGATGTAATTAGAAGGTCCAACATAATTATCCATGGTCCCTATTGTAGCCTATATATATTCTTATTCTCTTCTTGCTTGGTAGTGTGTGAAAACATATTGTAGCCACCAAGGAGCAAGAAGAGAGGATAACTTGAGAAGACGGAGGCCACACTTCGCTCAAGGGAATTTGGGAATACAATAGAAGAGCGTGGAATCAACCATTAACAAGGTGATTTTCTTTTCGTAATCTTTATCGTAAAACGTAGTAACACCCCAAGTTCGTGGTTCCCAACGATTGGTATCAATAGCCTGGTAATGGGTTCTACGTTTTATGATATAATGTCCATGTTGTAATTATATATGCGTGTATATAGTGTTTTGCTTGTATTGGTTTTGATGCAGGTTGTTAATCCACTATTATGGCCATGTATATTTTAATTATGTGTTTGGATCCCACGTGGTTTAATCGTGGTTAATTTTTTGTTTTGGTTTCCACGTGGTTTAATCGTGGTTGTAATTTACACGAGGGTTGATCGTGTTAGAATAGATTTTACAAAATTAGTTTTGTATTAGATCTATTTTTTTGTAATTGTTTCGGATATTTTGAAAAAGTTATGTGCGATCGAAAATTAATTCCGGTGGTTTTTTGTTCCGCTGTGCAATTACAAGGGGCTGCAGTTGGTGTTTGGATCGAACAAACCAAAACAAAAACTCAACAGAAAAGGAACTGGCGGCTGGCGCGTGCAAAATCTGGAAGAAACAGGGGTAACACGCAGGTCGGACCTGCGCAACAGGTGAAGTTATGGCGGTAACGCAGGCCGAACCTGCGCAACATGCCTATTTTGGCTGTAACGCAGGCCGTACCTGCGCAACACACCCAGATTGGCTGTAACGCAGGTCTGACATGCGCAACAGGTGCTGGCGGCAGAAATCTTTTTCTAGAGAGCTGGATTTTTTTTTCAAAGGGCCTTAATAGTGGAAAATTTATTTTAATTTTTTCCATTAATTTTCTAATTATTGCTTTAAATTTATTGATTATGTGTGTCGTTAATTATGTGTGTAATTCCTTTAAAATTGCATGTTTAACATAATTAGGACGACATGGACATAAATTTTATTTATTGCTTTAATTAAATGTTATATGTTGCTAAAATTATATGTGTATTTTGAATGCATGTTAGACATAATTGTAACGATATAGGGCCCCATTTAATTTTAAAATTCCTCAATTTTAATAAAAATTCTAAGTGGGAGAGGGAATTAATATGAAATTAAATCCCATGGTCTCCATTATTGTTTGTATGTAATTTAACATAAAGACGAATATAAATTATATATACGTCACCCATCGTGGCATGTAATTTATGGTGTCTAGAATGTTATAGAAATTACTAGAACAAACTTTTTAAATTAATAAAATTTAAAAAGGAATAAATACGAATTTTCTTTATTTCTGATATGGGGCGATTTATGCATGATTCTCTGGATAAAATGGGCTTTAATCCACCATTCACCATACTTAAGGATAACAAACTTACCGGACCTAACTATATTGAATGGAAATGAAATTTGGACATTGTGTTGACTGCTGAGGAGTACAAGTTTTGCACTTATGAACCCAAGCCTGATCAGCCTGCTGCTGATGCTCCTGAAGATGAGAAAGAGTATTATAAACAGTGGATTAAGGCTGATGAGATGTCGCGATGTTATATTCTGGCAGCAATATCGGGTGTTTTGCAGCATCAGCATCAGTCTATGGCCACTGCTTCAGATATGCTCTTTAATCTCAAGGAACTTTTTGGAGATCAGAATAGGGCTGCTAGGAAAGTAGCCATGAAGGCTTTAATGAACACTCAGATGGCTGAAGGCACACCTGTAAGGGATCATGTTCTCAAGATGATGTCACATCTGAATGAGATAGAGATCCTTGGTGCTGAACTTGACGGGGAAACCCAGATTGACATTATCCTTATGAGCTTGTCCAAGAGTTTTGAGCAGTTCCGCTTGAATTACAACATGAACAAGAGGGAGTATAGTCTCGCGGAACTACTGACAGAACTTCAGGCAGCTGAAGGATTATTTTGACAGAGTGTTCAAGTGAATGTGGCTGAGAAAGGTTCTTCCTCCAAACCGAAAGGTATTAAGAAGAAGAAAAAGGCTCAGACATAGAAAGCTGTGAAGGCAGTGGGAGTTCAGGGTGGTGTGAAAAAACTAAGGGAAAGTGCTTCAGATGCAAACAGTCAGGTTACTGGAAACAGGATTGTCCTCTTCCTAAGAAGACAAACAATACTGGTATGTCTCTTTTTCTAGTTACAGAAACATTTATAGCGGCTATATCTACGAGCACTTGGAGTGTAGATACAGGAACCACTGATCATGTTTGTAATTCTATGCAGGGGTTCCGGCTATCCAGGATGCTTAGAGATGGTGAGATATACGTGTTCATGGGAGATGCTACGAAAGTAGCAGTAGTTGCAGTAGGAGTTATTCATTTATCTTTTGGTTCTGATAGGATTTTGGTTTTGAACAATTGTCTTTATGTACCTTCTTTTAGAAGGAATTTAATTTTGGTTTCTAAACTTGCTTTGGATGGTTATAATGTTTGTTTGGATCGTAATGTTTCTATTATGATGAATAAACGAATTATATGTTCTGGTACATTGCAAGACAATTTGTATATAATTAATCCTAGTCAACCTGCACTGCAACTGCAATTTAGGGAATTGAACAACACATCTACTAACTCTAATAAAAGAAAGGAACCTTCTAGTATGAACCAAACATATCTTTGGCACTTGAGATTAGGTCATATTAACTTGAGGAGGATTCAAAGACTGGTAGTAGACGGGCCTTTAAGCTCATTGGCAGTGGAACCATTTCCAGTTTGTGAATCCTGCTTAGAAGGTAAAATGACTAATAGGCCTTTCAAGGCAAAGGGGTATAGAGCCAAACAACTGTTAGAATTGGTTCACTCTGATTTATGTGGACCCATGAATATCCAAGCAAGAGGTGGTTATGAATATTTCATCACTTTCATTGATGATTATTCTAGATATGGGTACGTTTATTTGTTGCGCCGTAAGTCTGAGTGCTTTGATAAGTTCAAAGAGTACAAAGCTAAAACGGAGAAGCGACTTAATAAAAGTATCAAGTCACTACGATCAGATCGTGGTGGCGAATACTTGCTTGGAGGATTTAGGGAATATTTATCAGAAAATGGGATAGAATCCCAGTTAACTGCACCAGGCATACCCCAGCAGAACGGTGTAGCAGAGAGAAGGAACCGGACTCTTTTAGAGAGTGTTAGATCGATGATGAGTTATTTGGATTTACCCAAGTCATTTTGGGGACATGCCTTAGAGACAGCAGCTTATCTTCTGAACTTAGTACCTTCTAAGTCGGTTCCTAAAACCCCCTTAGAATTGTGGACCGGGGATAAACTGAGTCTAAGACATATTCAAATATGGGGTTGTCCAACACATGTGCTGAACAAGAACGCGACTAAGTTAGAATCTCGTACAGAAGTAAAGTTATTTGTAGGCTACCCCATGGGAACGAAAGGATATTTATTTTATAGTCCGAAGAATCGGGATGTCATTGTTAGCACCAATGCAAGATTCTTAGAGGAGGAATATATAATGAATCACAAACCCATGAGTAGTGTCGTTTTAGAGGAACTAGTGGGAGGGACAGGTAATACCCATGAAGCTGTAGTACAAGTAGAACAACCACAACAAAATGTACAACCTGTCACTAATACCGCACCAGTGCCTCGTCGTAGTGGGAGGGTTGTTCAACAGCCTGATAGATTCATGTTTTTGGGAGAGTCTTCAGACTTGGTCTCTGGTGAACATGATGATGATCCCCGTACATACGAAGAAGCAGTACAAGACAAAGATGCAGATCTTTGGCAAAAGGCGATGGAATCTGAGATAGAATCAATGTATTCTAATCAGGTCTGGGAGCTCGTGGAACCACCCAAAGGTATAAAACCTATTGGATGTAAGTGGATCTACAAGAAAAAGAGGGGATTAGATAAAAAGGTGAAAGCCTGGAAAGTAAGACTTGTTGCGAAAGGGTATACTCAGAAAGAAGGTATCGATTATGAGGAAACCTTTTCACCGGTAGTCATGCTTAAGTCAATCCGTATTCTTTTATCTATAGCAGCTCATCTCGATTATGAGATTTGGCAAATGGATGTCAAGACAGCTTTTCTTAATGGAAGTCTTGAAGAAACCATCTATATGCAGCAACCAAAAGGATTCATTAAGGAAGGCCAAGAACATCTGCTATGTAAGCTTAAGAGGTCTATTTATGCACTTAAACAAGCTTCTAGAGACTGGAATATTCGTTTTGATCAGGCAGTCCAGTCATATGGATTTGATCAAAGTCCAAGCGAATCGTGCGTGTATAAGAGAAGTGAAGGTAATGCAGTGGTTTTTCTAGTACTATATGTAGATGACATTTTACTCATTGGAAACAATGTTGAAATGTTGTCATCAGTAAAGGCATGGTTGTTCAAACAATTTGACATGAAGGACTTAGGTGAAGCGGCATACATCCTTGGGATCAAAGTTATAAGGGATCGCAAGAAAAGAATGTTGGCTTTATCTCAAGAGCCCTACATTGATGAAGTATTAGCTCGTTTTAACATGCAGAACTCCAAGAAAGGTTTTCTACCTTTTAAGCATGGAGTTGCTCTATCTAAGAAGCAGTGTCCTTCGACACCTAAGGATATAGAGAGCATGAAAGCAGTTCCTTATGCTTCAGCATGTGGAAGCTTAATGTATGCTATGTTATGTACGAGTCCTGACATCTGTTTTGATGTAGGCATGGTTAGTAGATATCAGTCGAACCCAGGTCAGGAACATTGGAGTGCAATAAAAACTATACTCAAGTACCTGAGAAGGACTAAGGAGTATATGTTAATTTACGAGGCCTCAGATCTATTTCCTTTGGGATATACTGATTCAGATTTCCAATCAGATAGGGATAAGAGGAAATCAACCTCGGGATATGTTTTTACTTTTAGAGGTGAAGCCGTTGTATGGAGGAGTGTAAAGCAGAAATGCATTGCAGACTCCACCATGGAGGTCGAGTACGTGGCGGCCTCTGAGGCTGCCAAGGAGGCTGTATGGTTCAGGAACTTCCTTTTGGACTTAGATGTGGTACCTAATTTTCCTAGGAGCTTGACAGTGTATTGTGATAACACTAGTGCTGTGGCAAATTCAAAAGAACCGCGAGACCACAAAGCAGCTTAACATATTGAACGTAAGTATCATCTCATACGAGGAATCGTAAAGCGAGGGGATATAGTTGTGGCTCACATATCATCAGAAGACAACCGGGCAGATCCTTTCACAAAGAGCTTGCAAGCCAAGATTTTTGACAAGCATGTGGAAGCGATAGGAGTCAGATGGATGGACACATAGATTTTTATGTAATAATGGATTAAATAAACACTGATGTACACATAGAATATTTTGAGTATAAGTGGGAGATTGTTAGTGTATACTGAAAATATTTATTTGAAGTATATACATTTATTTCTGGCCAGTTTAATTAAGAATCATTTGAATGTTTACATGTTATCTAATATTATATATTGTGAACAATCTAGTATCAAATGGGATACAGAATATTAGATTGTTAAATACGGTTATATAATATAATAAGGTTCACAGCACAGGTGGTGTTGGACAATCCACGGGTATGGCTGTAGTATTATTTAGATTAGTTTATATTGACTAATAAATAATACTAGTATACTTTGTGTATATTGAACAGGATCAAATTTAGAATTGTTCCATTAATACTTATTAAGAAGGAGAACTAAGATTATATGTTATTATTAATGCTTAGGTTCTTAATCCGGAAATAATAATTGACACGTGTATATTATTTACATGCTTTGATTTATATATGAAGTAATTCTTTTGAATTATATCATTATATTTTGGGTGATGGAATTATATACATGGTGGATATTGTTTATTGAAGGAATCCATGTCCTGATAATATTCAGGTTAATGATGTCCCCTTGAAAACTCAAAAAGATTTAATTATGTGAAACCCTGCAGGTGGAATTTATTCTGGCATAATTAAATAAAGGTTGAGTGGATGATCAAGGATAAAAGATATTAATTAAATAAATTATCAGTAATTTATTTAATTAATGGACATGTAATATTTTAAACATGGGGAATTTAATAAGCAAATAATATTGGAACCGAATTAATTAAATTGCGGTATTAGGAAAGGTAGTGCAAATATTAATTCATTAGTGGATTGAATTAATATTTAATTACATTGGGCTAGGCTCAAGATGTAATTAGAAGACCCAACCTAATTATCCATGGTCCCTATTGTAGCCTATATATATATTCTTATTCTCTTCTTGCTTGGTAGTGTGTGAAAACATATTGTAGCCACCAAGGAGCAAGAAGAGAGGATAACTTGAGAAGACGGAGGCCACACTTCGCTCAAGGGAATTTGGGAATACAATAGAAGAGCGTGGAATCAACCATTAACAAGGTGATTTTCTTTTCGTAATCTTTATCGTAAAACGTAGTAACACCCCAAGTCCGTGGTTCCCAACAACAGGAGCATCTACCTCGACAAAGAAAATCATCTTGTCGAGGGAGCGTCCACTGTAACAGGAGCATCTACCTCGACAAGGGAAAATCATCTTGTCGAGGGCGCGTCCACTGTAACAGGAGCATTTACCTCGACAAGGGAAAATCATCTTGTCGAGGGCGCGTCCACTGTAACAGGAGCATCTACCTCGACAAGGGAAAATCATCTTGTCGAGGGCGCGTCCACTGTAACAGGAGCATCTACCTCGACAAAGAAAATCATCTTGTCGAGGGTGCGACCACTGTAACAGGAGCATCTACCTCGACAAAGAAAATCATCTTGTCGAGGGCGCGTCTACTGTAACAGGAGCATCTACCTCGACAAGGGTCTTCTACAGAATCTTCACGTAATTAAACCAGTCAAAGATCAATATTCTTAGAAGAAAGCTCAAGGGATGCCGAAACCATCTCATGTAGAAAACATCTCTTGGGCATCTCACGAAGTGTCATCCAATAAAGGGCATCTCACTCTCAATATTTCTTTGAGGGCGCGCCTTAAAGAAAGGGCGCGTCTTGAAAGACAAGAAATTAGTTCTAGTCGAGCCATTCTTCAAGTACTGACTATGACTCATCTGATCATCAAGACATCTTCATTGAAAACTTCCATTTTTCTTCTGAGGGCGCGCCCTGGGAGGGCAATTTCCCACTGAATGTTTCACATGCAGAGGGCGCGCCTTAATAGATTGTGATACTGTGCTTCGCAAATCATGAGATTTTTTCCAGATAAGATTTCCTACCTGCAAGAAATACAATTAATATGGAACTTTAAATGTTACCTGGAGGACGCGTCCTAGAGGGACGGACGTGTCCAATCAACGAACTCTCCTGAAATATGTTAGAAGTCTCCTGGGCCTCAGATGTCTTCATCAAAGCGCGTTCGAAGTGTTTGTGGGGGTCTCCTCCGTGCTAAATCTCTTTCACAATATTCTTGCTGCACAAGTCCTAGAAACAATTAACGGAAAACACAACAAAACTAGTCGAGAGTTACATCGTGGAATCATCTTAACGACGATGACTAGCTCATGGTAGTAATGCCTTCTTCTTGAAGTGTTCTCTACCCGATCCTCCTCAGATTTGCTCCTGGTTAAGTCCTCTAAACTAAATAGTGTTCTCAAATATTCTAAATCAAATAGGATTCTTCAGTCTTCTTGTTGGAATAGGATTCTCCAATCTCCTTAATGGAATAAGATTCTTCAATCTTCTAATTAGAATAGGATTCCCCAATTTTATATATCGAATAGGATTCTTCAATCTTCAAATTAGAATAGGATACTCCAATCTTCTAATTATAATAGGATACTCCAATCTTCAATACCAAATAGGTTTCTCCCAATCTTCTAAACCAAATAGGGTTCTCCCAATCTTCTAAACCAAATAGGGTTCTCCCAATCTTCTAAACCAAATAGGGTTCTCCCAATCTTCTAAACCAAATAGGGTTCTCCCAATCTTCTAAACCAAATAGGATTTTTTGGAAAAATTCGCAGCTACTGTTTTTCTCTGTTTTCGGACTGCTCAACTTTTATTCTCGTAATCATATCATCTCCGAATTAAAGAGAATTCAACAAGCTTCGCGTAGACTGTAAGATCGTTCAAATCTGACTTACGGAACTCGAGATACGGCCCAAACAGTGTAAGTAAATCGCTTAATCCATCAAATCCGAATTTTCCATCCAACTCCGCTCCTTCGTTGCTATAGCTGCAAACTTTAACCTCCTCGGCTGGATATCATCATCCATGGATCTCCCTTGTGGTCGCGAATACTACACACAAATCTCCTTCGACCCCCCTGCTGAAAACAGTTATTCACGGATCTCGAGTTATTCATGGATCTCCTCCGTGGCCGTTGTATGCAACTCCTCCGTGGCTATCCTTCAATTCTTGCGTCAAAGAACCTTCATCGTGACGAGACATCTCTTCCTCCTGAGATTTTGATCTTGATTACCCCTCCTTCTAGCGCCAATTTGTTGACGGAGGAATTTGTTATCAACAAAGTTTGAGGTTCGTAGCCGGAAACAAGATATGTGATGGCGATTCTTTGTCGGAAACGTGAACAGTAGTCGGTGGATCCGATGAACAGTATTCGTCGGAAAAGATGAACAGTGTTTGGTGGTGTTGATTATTGGGGGTTGAGATTGCTTAGGGTTAGTGGTGGCTCCTTTGCGCTCTCGCTTCTGACCCCTTGCAATTTGCCTACGTATCCCTATTTATAGGGAATCAAACCCACGTAGTTCTTGGGGAACAAGAAACCTAATGGGCTTAGAATTCTTATCTCGAGGCACAATGGGAAACCCACTGGAAACCGTCTTCTACTAGCTTTAGGAATGTCCGCCGATGAGACCCAACCACAAAGGCCCAAGGCTCGTCCGCGGCTTCGAGACTTCACGGATAAAGCATCTCCCTGGCCAAGGATAACCCTCTGCTACCAGCTGTTTCTCTAGTCCACGGACGCAGGTATAGCCGTGGTTCACCCCAAATGTTGGACGCATCCTTGTCCCCCGATAAGGAGCCCCTACCAGATTGCAGGACAAGTAATCCCAAGCTTTTGGGTGCAAAGTGCAAGATACTCCAAAGTCTTCCAACGAGGACACCCGTTGACTATAGAGACAGAGCTCCCAAAGCACACACCAGATTTCACCCCACATCCCCAATGAGGACAGCCATTGACTACAGGAGGAGGCCTTCAGTCCAGGCATACCCCTGAAGGTCTCTGACCACGGACACCGCCTTTCCTGTAGATATGCTACAGGAAGGAGTTCTTCAATAGAGTACATGCACCAAGTTAGTAATAATAATTCTTCATCTTCCTTGAATCATCCAAAGAACCCGTCCAAGTAACCATGTTGAAGTCCCATCCAAGCTATGTTTCTCACTTAGGGCGCACCCTAATACCTTAGGGGATAGCTCTAAGAATCAGTTGAATTACTTTCTTCATATACCAATAGGACGCGCGCCTCCTTCACCAATGAGAGCGCGCCTTGATTATGTAAGGCTTCAGCATTACTCTTCTCGTATGCATAAGGGCGCGCCTTCTTCCTTTGTGATAAAATAGATGTCTTATCTTTCCTTAATTTCAGGCACCAAAATCTCAATTCTGACCAATTGACCCGGTTTTGACCCGAACAAAGTTTATACCAAATTTTGGGCATAACACATGGTAGAACACTATAATCTTGTACTGTTAAGATTTAAGACCAAAAAATGACAGAGCACATTAAGTACACATGATCTATCTCTTCATATGAATGCCCCGAAACCAGAAAAGCATAAAGGTGAA
Source organism: Apium graveolens (assembly GCF_009905375.1). Classification (NCBI taxonomy): domain Eukaryota; kingdom Viridiplantae; phylum Streptophyta; class Magnoliopsida; order Apiales; family Apiaceae; genus Apium; species Apium graveolens. The sequence continues at coordinate 95,586,470 of NC_133653.1, forward strand.
AGAGAAACCGGCAAATCATGAATTTGGCAGAATGCTTTAGTAACAGACCGAGAAAGATGAAACAACTCTGTCATGAAATATTACATGTAGAAATTTTCTAAAATATGCATAGTATGAGACAACATTAGAAACCAACGAGTCTTCTTCTAATCACAAATGATATGAAGTTCTTATCACTGGAGCAAAAGAAATAAATCAAATATTACGCACATACAAGCTTACTTTAAGGAAATGGGTAACCGTGCAAAGGGAAGCAAATCCTGGTATATTTCTGCTACCAAAACAATGTAAAGTATCTGTGTCAAGCAAGCTGCTACTGGAAAGTTTGGAAATAAAGTTCCTACCCTAGCGAGACAAACAAATAACCAGGAATCATTTTGTTTGCTAAGATGCTCAATAAGAGGTGCGACTTACAATACAATAATGTACAAGACCTGAAACAGCTATATAACAATTACAAAAATTATTTGGCTGATATCCCAAATTTATTGGCAAAACTTAACTACTCACTTCAAAAAAATATTAGTTCTACAGCATATTTTGTATATATACTAAAACAAACTCTTTCCATATAGTAACACAGTGCCGTCAAGGGCCTAACTATATTGGGGATTGTGGGTCTTCCACATTCGCTGTAGTGAAGTAAAAATCAACAGTGAAATGTCAATCTCTAATAGATACATTCCAATATGACTTCAATTCTCGGTCATTGAATAAGGCAACTTCGTAGCCACAACATTAATGCAGTTCTATTTATTATAACCAAGAAGTGTAAAATTTGTTCCCACCAAAGATAGTAGAGCCTATTTATGTTTATTTTTTGAGATTACATTAGTAAGAGGGGACGAGATCCATGAAGTACACGAACAAGAAGCCTGGAAGGTAAAAACAACATACAATGAAAGGATAAAAGAGATAACTGCTTTGCTACGAAGTTAAATGTGTCACTTAGCTTGAAATTTAAGAATAAGCAATTGAGCAAGTGATGATGATAACAATCAAGACATACAGTCATGCAATTCTGTAAGTTCAAAAAAACATAGCTATAATGGTAGACCACACTCAATTAAAAAGTTACCAACTACCCTTGTAGTACGATCCTTAGCAACAAGTTCTTGTTAACTTCTTGTCAAAACACAGCTCTTTTCAAGCGACTTGTAGGTAATACATTAATGCATTAAAGGTTTTGGATTTACCAATAATTTACAACCCTCCAAGCAGTGAAGCACATAACACTACAATTATTAGGATCACTTCTGGTGGCAGGACTTGCAATTTTAAAATTTAACATGTATAACATTCATCCATGGTTCTTAGAAAGATGCATAAATTTAACCAAATCACATATATCTTTCGAACTATTAAACGCACTTCCTAGGAATCATAAGGTTGGTACTTGGTATTAATAGAGTTATAAGTATCAACGATAAGCATTAACATAACTAAAAACCTTTAGATATTTATTAGGCATAAAGCATTAAAGATTGATGCATGTATAATTAATTACAAACAAGGATACTTAATTTTATTATTTGCGAAACTAAATGGAATAAAAAATGTGCCAACGGAAAAACTAGTACATATGTTTCCAATTTACATGTCATTAACTTCTTTTATAATTTCATACAGAAAAGGAAAAGTAAAGGGTACATGTACCCGCTCTAACCGTGAAATTAAACATCTAAGTTCTCCATCTGAATGCTGCTCTTGAGAGGCACATATTCTCCGAGATACCCACCAAGATGATCATGTAAAGCACTCTTATCGATCTCTTCATGATGATAACTCTTGCAAACATAGTAAAACACACTTTGCACCAACAAACCAACCAAATTCACAATCACAAGCACACCAACCAAAAACCCGCCAACAACCACTCTCGTAAAAACCCCATAATCCCAACCATGAACAACCACAGATCCGAAAACTCCATTAATCGCAGCACAAACCAACAGATACCCAAAAACCATAAAAAAGGCTAACCCAATCTTCCCCTTCAACAACTCATAACTCTTCTTCATCGCGGCAAACCCGTAAATAGGCTCAAGCACAGACACAACACTAGCCAAATGCCACAAAGCAGTAATATAAACATGAACAACCAAAAACAAGAGAAAAACAACAATCACAGAGAAAACAAACAAAACAGGATTCTGGGTATCAATTGCAACAATCAAAAGAACAAGAAAACACAAGAAAATGACATTATAAACCACCATAGTCAGAGAAACCCAAAGATAAGTAATAAAAAGCCTCTTAAAAACACCAGGAATAGCACTCAAAGTATTGGAAAAAGACACAGGCTTAGAGGTATACAAAGAGGCCACAGTGAAAACAACAGCAGCAGTGGATAAAAGAGAGAAAGCAAAGAGAAAGATGAGATAAAAGAACTGAAAAGCAAGAAGCTTTGTCCACTGAGAAGAGTGAGATCCATAAGGGTCTTGAATTTGAGACAAAAGGGGGTGTGTAAAAAGAGAGTGAGCTAAGATTGCAAAAGAGAGAGGGAAGATTAGAGTTAAGGTGATGAGATAGAATGTTCTTGGAGAGAGTTTTGGTATGGAGGTTGATTCTTTCAAGATGTCTGAAACTGTGAGAAATTGAAGCTCTTCTGGTGCAATATCCATGGTGATTGCTTGTAAAGATTTCAACCTTTTGTGGGTTTTGATTAATGGGTTTCAAGATGTTCTTGGTCAAGGATTTGGGCAATGTATAGATGCCACCGACATAGATCTGTATTTATCTGTTAGAAATGTAGGTATGTGTATGTATGTATGTGTATCAATGTCATTGGAACGTGTAAAGATTGTAAAATGTGAAATTGGGAAAGTAAGATAACAATTTCACGCACTCAATTACAGATGCATAAGAAATGCTAAAATTATTTTTTTAAATATGGTAGTAGTATTTTAATTTAGTTCTCATCTCAACAAAAACGATTTGTACGCGTCTTTTTTTTTTATCTATTAGTTTATACTTGTAAAAACTTACCTGAAAATTCTGAATACTGGATTACAAGTTACAACCATAATTATTTGTGTAAAAATTAATTATGATTTCAGGAATGGTAGGATTTGTATTTTTAAGAAATTAATTGTAATCTTATTTAATTCAAAAATTATTTTAATTTTATACGTTAAACAATCTATATAAAATATAGTGATTATTTGTTTAGCTCATTTATTAGTTTTTCAACATGATTGTATTACTGGTTTGGGGGTTTGTCCCGATATCAGGTATTTTATTGAAATGCATTATATTTTCATCAAAAAAAAAGTACACGACTTATTATTATTATTATTATTATTATTATTTTACAATAGTTCCAAGAATATAATGATACAAAATCATGTAGAATAAAAAAAAATGGCCATCAGTCACACAGTGTCTTGAGTTTTATCACTGAAGGGGATGAGAGCAAATAGCAAGGTGAGCGACAGTAGGGGTGTACACGGATCGGGTTGGGCGGGTTGGGAGAATTTAGCAACCCAACCCAATTAATTCGGGTTTTCAAAATTTCAACCCAACCCAAACCGTTTATATTTGTAACCCAAACCAATTTGTATACTTCGGTTTGGTTTGGTTTGGATCGGTTTGATCGGTTTATTAAATATATAAAATTAATATAAAAAATTATAATAAAACATAAGGTTTTAAAGTTTAAAACACTTGAAAATAGTTCAAAACAATATTAGAATCCTCCATATTGAATAGTCTTAAACATCTAATTTTCGACATCAAAAGTACTAATAATATTGCTTACGCTTTATATATTGGAATGAATCATAAATGCAAAAAATATAACACTAATCAAACATCTATTGTTGTTACGAAATGAACTATGAACACGGAGGTTATAAGTTACATTTAGAGTTAGAGATATATGGATCTATGTAAATGGCCTAAACATAATTTTGGATTAACTTATTAGCATGTACATATATATTTTAATCGGGTTGGGTTGGATTGGTTTAAAATTATCGAAAACCATATCCAACCCAATTAAATCGGGTTGACATTTTTTCAACCCAACTATATATCGGGTTGAAAAAAATCGGTTTGGTTCGGCCGAAATAGGATCGGTTCGGTTTGGATTGGTCGGGTTGGCCAAACCGTGTACACCCCTAAGCGACAGCAATGGTAAACAAAAAAAAAATAAAAAAATAAAAGCTATCTCTAAGATTTGTTCATCATCAACATGGTGGAAAGTGCGATGATAGTACTGCTGAGACTGAATCGAAACTGGTGGCGAATGCTATAAATTTAGGACATGAAATGAATTACTAAAAGTTGGTAACCTGCTTAATGGCAGATCTTGGTTGGTTGAAATGCAATAATGGTTGCTCATGGTTTTAGCTAAACCTGCTTGCCAAATTCACCCGTTAGTTATATGTTCTTTGAAATTGTGATGCTTATTCTTCTTGCCAATATATATAAACCACTACATTTCACTACTTGAGGTCAGAGGTGAAGCCCTTACCATGCCTATCCTTTCAAATTCGATAGCAACAAGTCTCAACAAAGAACGATATGGTTTCTGGAGCACACAACAGGCATACAAGATTTAATTCCAAATCTACCCCCGCCCCGCCCTCAGGAGAGTTCTTAAGCAACCAACATGGTATTGATATGTATCACTAATATTTCTAACACATTGATTGTGGTGAACAAGCTCAGCCATGGGACCTTACAATCTCCTTTCAAATATCTTGGAAATACATCCCTAAACACTTTGAGCACAATCAAGTATGCTAAATACTGTTCACAAATAGCAAAAATTAAAGGAAGAGACGAGAACATTCATTGCTCTTCCTGTTACAAATGATTTACAAACAAATCATGTGATCTCAACACCCCAAATGATTTACAAAATCAAATTGAAAAGTAATTAAAATCTCATTCTACTGCCCTGTTACAAGGTAATTATACATAAACATAAAAACTAACCTTGATAAAATCAAATTTTCCAACTAGGTTAAATAGATGGTAAGATGCGTCAATGAATTGCTTAAAATGTATGTCCTCTGTTCCGTCAAACCTTTTTTCATTCTTCAGTTTCCGAGCTGAGTAGCTTTACAACCAGATCAATTCAAGTTCTTTTTGAATAAGAGCTTCTAACATAGGATGGCCCTTTAAACAATCTTTCATCCATTCCCCACATTCTTCCACATCTGTGATTGTCTGTATAATTCCACCAACCCGAAGAGCATAATCATATTCATCTAGCAAGTGAGGGCTGATAACTAGACGCTGATGATTTTTTTTCTTTAAAGTGAGGGTAGCGAAAAAGGAAAAACATTTTTGATATCTGGACTTTTTGAAAATAATTTGGAATGTATTTCATGTAATTAGTCCTACCTACGGACACATTCTGGTACCGACTAGGATTAGCCTTTTCCAGTGCTAATATTCGATCCTTGACATACTCTGTCAGACTGTCACCTTGTCTCTCAGTTCCAATCCTGTCATCAATGTCTCTGGGAAAAGGGTTGCTAGACTGATTAGAAGTCCACCAAAACCACGACCAACCTCTGCAAACTCAAATTTTTTTTGGGATACTTCGGCTGGAAGGTGGACATAGTTGAGGATGGTGAAGCGAGTAGTCAACCTTAGAAGGAAAATTTGGAACAGGAAACTGGTAATCACTTATTGAGCTGCTGTGTGCTTGAGCTCAATAGAAGTGTTTCCTTATGAGCGGTGTAGACTTGATAAGGTAAGGGTTAGCTTCATTTCCCATCCGTGTTTTGTTAGATCTGTATAATAGCCACAACATCGTAATAAGGTCATTACAAGTATATTTCATGGAAACATGTTTAAAATGTGAAATGATAATAGACCATATCCTGGAACAAAGAGTACACATAGCTTTGAAGATATATAATCAAATTTCAAAAGTAACTCGCATAATCTTTTTTTATTAAAGCAACTAATTACTGTAATGAGAATTTATTGATGACAATTACTTAAATTGTAGGAATGTGTTAAATATCAATATAGCCAACACGTGTATAATACTTTTGCTTAATGAATCAGAGGAAAACAATAGTCGACCATAAACATGCTTTATAGCAGCACATATACAGACACCGTTGCTTCATGTACCAATTAAAAATGTGAGTCCGCCAGAAACATGTTTCATCGAGAAATGGATCATCACTGCAAAGGTCTCAGTTCTCACATTGGAAACATTAAGTGATTGTTCTCTCACTAGCATGTCTTGTAGAAGAAAACTTAGTTTTTGGATAGAACCTTAAAAAACCTTCAGTTTCACAGTTTTGACATGGCAGCCCTTATAGTTCTGTAAGTCCGATTTATGTTTTTACTTTTCTCATCACTCCATTAATGAACAATACATTCCACCTATTGTCAAAAAAATTAGACAACACTACAAAGATAAATAACTCAGCTTATAATATCTTTATTATGAGTAGTGTTAGTTAAAAGGGCCACTTCAACTATGCAACAAGTTTAAATTACATTTCAAATTTGTTAAGATACATTTGAGATGAATATGTCTAAACTAAATTTATTAGAAAAATCCTGCATTGTTTTGACTATATTTTAATTAATCAAGTCCTCTCCCTAGTGGGTTTATAGTCTTGTTTCTAATCTCATAAGTAAAGTTCACCTAGACGTCGATTGAGAAATTGTTGTAGTAGAAGGTAAAAGTAGTTCGCTATTTTCTCAAGTGATTATAACACCATCAAAATGACTTAGAGGAGCAGCTGCTACACCAAATATCTTCATACAATTTCTATACATCTATCACATGACTGTAGAAAAACACACATGGTTAAAGATAAAACTAAAATGGAAACTAAAAGTGCCAAGGAGAAAAAGATGCCACTGAGAAAGCGGAGCTGATTCTCTTTTAATCTTCGTCCGTAGACTTTAAATAAGGGAATAGACATGTTAATTGGTGGGTGGAGGATAAATTCAAGACATGATTGGCATAGGTATCTTGACATCAGGAAAATAATAGGAGTAGTATCTAAACAACTTTGAAAAATAGCGAATGTGTCTTTTATATAAATGTGATACTATAATCAATGTTTTTTAAATGTTATACTATGATCATCGTAAAGGTAACTTCTATTTCAATCGATTTATCAACTTGTCCGCCTAATATTCAGAATTGTTCTGCCTACTTCCGTTTTCTATCAAAAAATGTATAACCATATGATTTTAATAGCAGTACGATTTTCACAATTTTAGACACTATTTCTGCCTAGTACTTAAATGGCTGTCTAACCTGATTTTAGAATATTAGAGGGGAAGAAGAAATCTAATAAAAAACAAAACAAAATCGAATGTATAACTAACCTACTAAAATGAAATTATTTGCATTGAGGAGGGTAGAACTTGCCTTTTGAAGCCTCTTGACCTAATAAGAGTGAGAGTACTCTTTAACAGTACAAAAAATCTGTCTCTCCCTTGTTCCCAAATACAAAATTACAGATTAAGTCTGTTTGTCTGTGAGTCCGAGAGACTCGAGACCAGCTGATTTCTCTAATTCTTTTGAGCATTTTATTAATCTATCACTATCTTGTACTTTAGTTCATGACTTCATGTGCTCCTCACTTTAGTCTTGGATTGAATTTGTTAGTTTACATTTTTGAAATTGTAAATGCTCTCTACTATTGAGCTTTTGAATACTCTCTGCTACTGAGCTTTTGGACTCGCGAGTTGCAAATAAATTAGAAGATAGAAGATAAGACGAGATCAAGGATTTGGGGTCAACCGGAAATACCAATATTGGTGAAAATTTGGTTATTTAATGGTTTAAACGCAGTGTCCTATTATCCCTCTTCCCCATCACTGAAATAAAAAATTAGTTTCGTAGAAGAAACTTAAAATTAAGATAGAGCCTCGACAACATAAAATATTAAAATTTCACACTCTGAACATGTTAGTTCTCAGAGTGCTTCTTGCAGACTGCATTCCGATTTTCTTACCATTTCAGCAACCATTTAAAAAAACAATCCAAAAAAGACAGCACATTTCATCTCACTTTATAATCACAAACACAAAACAGACAATCCTGTAAGAACGAAGAACAAATTAATCTAATATCTCTATTAATGACTAGAATCATCATAAAAGGTTAAGCTAATTAAGTTCCAAAATATGCAACTATTTTTAGAGATGTTCTAAAGCCTTAATCCACAAATCCAGTGCTTTTAAGGCTAACCTCAACTATCCATAATTTTAAATTTAATGTCTTATTTTATAATGACACATCATAGATACATATTTTTCAACTATGTATTAGAATTAACACATGCCTTTCGCTAACTAATTATTCTTTCATAAACTAGGTCCTTGGCTTGGCGAGTTTACAGTCTTTTTATTTGTAACCACATCTACCACTACTACATAGGTGTGAAGCCCCTTCAGCCACACTTTGATGATTATGTGATCTAAATATCACATGCATGTGTGATTTGTGTATCACCAGAAGGAGGTGAATCACCTCAGGTGATACATGCTCAATTCATTTTCTTTTTCAGAGATCATCTAATTCCGCATGTAGATGTTTTTGTCCTACGCATTTCTCGTATGAGAATTTAGTGTATCTTTTGGATTTCTCCTCTTAAACTCTAGACACCATTCCTTCAAAATATGGTAAATTCCATTAGCTATTTCACAGAAAGCCCATTTTAAGTGTGCTATTCTTTTCTCTCCTCTAATCCAACCAAAAGTGGACAACAAGCAATAAAAGTTATATTTAACAAAAACCTGTTGTTGGAAGAACATCACTCCAGCCCCGCAGCTTCCACTTTCCTTGAGCTTCTGTGAGGCTGACTTTAAGAATTACAAAGAGATCAATGTTCCCGACATACAAATGTAAAATCATCTATAACACTTGTGTGTATGGATCCATCAAATGCTACTATAATGAAAACAAATCAAGTAGTTCAATTATTAAATTCCTCGAGCGTAGCAAGTATACAGTTTACAATACTGACTTTGGAGGGGAAAAACAGAAAAGATTTCTTTTTCAAAAATAGAGTTGGTCCAATTTATGGTCCCATTTATGCAGTCGCCTAGAAGTTTGGCAGTGTAGCAGTTCAAGAAGTTGTTTGGCAGTGTAGCAGTACAAGAAGTTGTTTATGCCTATATATGCAATGTTATGCTCTTCTTTATTGCAATGACAGTAAAATATCTAAAAAAAATGTCGGTTCACAATCTCTAATAAGTAACAGAAACAAGTAAGAGAATGGTATATTCTTAATTCGGTCATTCCAGTGTGCCCAATCACTAACTCGAAAGAAAAACGGGCTTTTTTTATTGGTAGAATTAATGTGAATACAGGGTCATTAACATTTATTATTCAACCACCAATAATAAGAGTCCATTTCTATGGAAGTTATTTTGTCATAGAAAATCCCTTCTTAATTTCTTAATACCTCCAAACTCATCATTTAAAGTGAAACAGGCTATTATTATGAATTTGACATGAATGTATATTTCAACAGAGCTGAAATAAAGGACGAACTCTTCTAGTTCTACTACATCACGAAACATTCCTTGAACTTCAATCAGTAATGGCTAATGCTTTTGGGAATGCAGCAGAAGCCCTGATCTTCTTAAACCAAGTCTATTCGGAATCTGCAACAACAACAACAAAAAATCTCATAATACACGGTATTTAAAAAATATAATACTGAAGAGTATCCGTGAAACTAGCGTACATGCAACCACAAAAAACAGCAAATCTGATAATAAACACATGTTTACAAATAGGGTCTCTGTCCACCGCCATAGTTGGATAGGAACCATTTGTAACCAACAAATCAGGACCGTATCGCTAAGATCCGCTACTCCCGCAATGTTTCATTGCAGATATTGCGGCTATTGCGGCAGCCGCAATAAAACATTGTGGCATGTCCCACATACTCAAATTCCCTTTTTGCCCTTTATTTATATTAATTCATTTATCAATACATTTTTAAATACATAAATATTAATTTAATAAGATATTATTCTTAATATTTCTGATTAAAGATTGTATATTAAAAAATACTATAAAATATTTTTATAATAAATTAAATATTATATTTAATATTCAATATTTTAAAAGTACTGAAACATTAAATGAAATTAATATATTCAAATATTTAATAATAAATATTAAAATAATAAAGGAAAATATTTTGATATTTTAATATTTTAATTGTTCAATATTTTTGATAATAAATGAAAATATTTGAATATTTGAAAATATTAATAATGTTAAATATTATATCGAATATCAAATAAAAATAAATATACCACCGCAATGTTTCATTGTTGGTGCCGCAATGAAGCATTGCGGTAGTCGTTTTACACAGATACACGCAGAAACTAACCTAAAACTCAAAACATAACAGAGTCGGTCATTCTTTAACCGTACAAAATTACTTCAAGAAACTGCTCAGATTTCAAAGAAACACCTTTTAATTGTCACCCACAGAAGATCTGCAGATTTTTCAGGTACTGTGTGGTTTTTTCAAGAATACCCATGTTTTAATTTGTTGATTAATTTGATTTTTAGTGATGTTTATGCTTGTTTTCTTGGGTTTTCTTGATTTTATTTGTAAAAAGATTGGATTTTTATTGGGCTTGCATGTTGATTTGCCTTGAGTGTGAAATTGGGATCTGTGAATTTGAGAATCAGGTTTGAATTTGTGTTTTTAGCCCTGAAAACTCTTCTCTTCCGAGGTTTTGTAGTTGAGAATCCTAAATGTAATGGTTCTCAGATTACATTAGGGCTTGGGAAATTATGCGATTAATTCACTCAATTTTATCTACACTCTGTTTTTCCCTTTTTGTCCTGCATCAGTAGGTCCATTTTGAAGCTTAAGTAAAATGCTAGAAACCATGTTTCAATCACTTAAGGAGTCATTTGACAAAGTGGTTGCTAAACAAGAAGTCACAGAAGTTGACCAATCTGCAAAACTCTGCAAAACTCTGTTTACCCCCGCAATGAAACATTGCGGGTACCACAATGAAACATTGCGGAGGTAACAGAATTTTGCAGATTGGTCACTGCACTTGCAAATGATTTATTTTTTATATAATACTTTTTCTAGTTTTACAGAAAACTTTCTGCCCAACTTTGAAAAAAAAAACTTCAAAAATAACTTTTTTTCAAATTTTGGTAGTGGTTATTCACTCCCTTATAAGTGCAAATCCAAACAAAATATTTTGGTAGTGGTGATTCACTCCCGTAATTGGAATAAAAGGCATGTCATACCTATTAGTCCGATATGTCGAGTCAAAAGTTACCACATCTCCAAAATTCTTGTACGCGTTAAGCGAACGAGGATCAACCCACACCAGACCCCTAACCCGATTCTCCTCATCCACATCCACTCGGTAGAAAAAAATTCCATCACATTGTTTTTGTAAGTCTCGTAACAAAATCAATTCACACTCTGCATCACCGGAATCAAAAACCCGTATTCGAATGTCACGTATTAAATTTTGTGCGTCTTGAGCGGAAAAACCAACTTTTTCAATACCACCACACGTCTCACTAAGTAAATTAATCACTTTCGGGGTCTCGATACCCGATTGGTTGAATAACTCAATCAAAGATCGGGTAAACGGATCTATGTTGCGTGATCTTTGCATGAATTTTACCTTATCCGATGTAACCATAGCATGATTGTGCTCTAGGTTAACCTTGGTTACTTCTCATTTGTTTGAGCTTACTTTGTGAGCAACACACATACGAGCATGACAACATGTTCGAGGAATACATCTCGAGGTCGTTTCCCTTTAACCCTATCTTCAACTTCCAAGGGTTTTGGGCCCAATCTTCCACCCTTTCGACATATATACAAATGTGACGATAACCTCGACCACATACTTCGACCATAACCTCGATAAAAACTTTCCGCTTCATCCAACGAATCAAATATCATACCAACACAAGGAACTACATCATTCATATTTCCAATAAAATTTTCATCATTAATTTTATCATCAGCATCGCCATTAAAAGAATCATTACTATCATCGGAATCACCGTGAACATCATGATTCTTCCAACCAAAACCAACATCATCATCACTATGCGTTTTTCCCTTCCCCGGATCGTTAACTTTATCTTCAATACTATCAACATATATTACTTCATCATCATTAAAGATTTTACGATAAACCCTCTTTTTTTTGGGGGGGGGGGTAACATAATTAAAATCGTTATGATCACTAGATGAACTTGAATAATCAAATAAATAAGAAACCATGAATTTTGAATACTAACCTTGATTTTCAGAAGAATAAATTTGAGTAGAATGTTAAGCAGCAGTAAAAACAGCAGTATAAGATCAAAGGTACAGACAAATTAAGGTAGGTGTGTGCATTTAATGCACGGTCGCAATATTTTATTGCGGAAGGCGCAATGTTTCATTGCGGAACTGTACACGACCACAAACTAACAGCTGTAAGTATTTACAGTTTTTTTACAACTGTACAACACAGCCCCGCAATGAAACATTGCGGTGGATACTTCCACCCGCAATGTATCATTGCGGTTGGGTTGTTTATTTTTGTTATTTTCTTTAAAATTAGAAAATTAATCAAAAAAAATATTAAAAAATAGTTTCTAGACTTATTATATTTCATTTAATATGTTAAATTTTAATTTCAAAATATAAATATTTATAAGAGTAACTTAATTATAATATGCAACTATTTTACATAGTTTTGTGAATATTTAGCACAATAGTTGTGTCAAATGATATTTCTTGACATATAAGTTATAAATTATTAATTTCAAATATCCAATTATACGGATGTTAAAATATGATTATTCTAATCATGGAAAGCGTATTTGTTATTAATAATGGAAAGTGTATTTGTTATTTTTCTTTAAAATTAGAAAATTTATCCAAAATAATAATAAAAAATAGTTTCAAGACTTTTTATATTTCATTTAATATGTGCAATTGTAATTTCAAAATTTAAATGTTCACAAGAGTAACTTAATTAAAAAAATGTAACTATTTTACATAATTTTGTGAATATTTGGGAAAAATAGTTGAGTCATATGATATTTCTTGACATGTGAGTTATAAAATACAAATTTTGACGATCCAACAGTACGGATGTTAAAATATAATGATTCCAATCATATCAAAAAATTATGATAATAATACATATTAAAGACACCGCTCTTAAAATATATAAATAATATTAAAATTTTATTAATATATGTTAGTATTAAATTATTAATATTAATAACTATTTAATAATTTAAATATTTTTTTATTTTTTTCCTACAACATTGTTTCATTGCACCTTCCGCAGTGAAACAATGAAACAGTGATTTAATTTCTTAAATAACAAAAAATCATATTTTAATGAATTAATTTGTTTCGATAATAACGAAGTTAAAAAGTATATAATTATTTTTTTATAAGTAACGAAAATTCGATAAAATTTTATTTTTTTAGTTTTTCACATTTTTAAATTTTAGCATTATATTTGTTTATTAAAATTTAAAATTGATAAAATAAATTGGACAAGTGCAAGAAAAATAAAAGATTAAACAATTTATTTCATTCAAATATAAATGGAGTACATTCAAATATTTTTTTAAACTAAATACATAATAACTTAAATATTTTATTCCGACGAGAATGATCAAGCTTTAACGGTGTTGGAAGAACCGCCTTTATCACCCTTATTGTCGTCTTTCTTTTTCTTCAACTTTTCCGCCTTCGCTTTCGCCTCATTTTCTTTTTTTTTTTCTTGCGCTCAAGCGTCATTTGAATACGGCGGAGAGCTATTGCCATGTCTTCTTCTCCTTCGGGCCCGTCGTAAGCCACACCGTCGATAATTACCTTGTTATTGTCCAAATCATAGTAGAAAACCCTTTTTCAGAAAATAGGGAGGAGAATTTTGGAGAAAAAAATATAGAATGAAAATAGAGAGAAAAATGTTGAAAAAAATGAGATTACAAGAGCTATTTATAGGATGAAATCTGAATTTTAAAATTCAAAAATTAAATTTAGGCACAGAAAAAAATATTGCATAAGCTGAGGAAGAACAGCCGCAATGAAACATTGCGGCAGGAACCACTGCCGCAATGAAATATTGCGGTGTGTCGGTCAACCTTCTCAACTTTTGACCAGTCAATTCTTATTAATATTGACACATAAAATAAGTTTTGCACAAAAAATAAGTTTGACTGTTGATAAAATTACAGAAAAAATAAAATTGATAAATTTTATTATTAAAATTGATAATATTTTAAAATATTACTTTTACTTATATTTAATGTTAAAATATTTTAAAAAATTAATTACTATTGAACATTAATATTATTTTTATACTTTTAATAAATAAGTGGAATATTAATATTAGTTATATAAATAGGAAATTATATTTAATTATAAAAAGAGTGATATTTAAAGCTAAAAGGGCATTAAAAGCTAAAGTGAGGGGCAGTTGGGGCATTAAAAACTGTGGGTCGGCCCTACAATGAAACATTGCGGAGGCCGCAATGTTTCCTGTGCATGGCCACCTGCCACAATGATTCATTGCGGAGGTCAAGGCCCGCATTGGAACATTGTACCCTCCCGAAATGAAACATTGCGGTGGGTTGGTTGCCCATCCTCCACAACCCAACCCACGTTGCCTCCTAATTGGCCCGCTTATATACTAATATATATATACATATATATGTAGGGTTCCTATCCACAACCATAGTTGGATAGAGACCATTTACAACCAACAAATCAGGACAGTTGAAGCAAAAAACGGATGGCTAAGATCCGCCATTGCCGCTATGTTTCATGGCGGCTGCCGCAATAAAACATTGCAGCATGGCCCACATACTCCATTTCTCTTTCTGCCCTTTATTTATATTAATTCATTTATTAATACATTTTTTTCTACATAAATATTAATTTAATAAGATATTATTATTAATATTTCTGATTAAAGATTGTATATTAAAAAATGCTATAAAATATTTTTATAATAAATTAAATATTATATTTAATATTTAATATTCAATATTTTAAAATCAAATATCATACCAACACAAGGAACTACATCATTCATATTTCCAATAAAATTTTCATCATTAATTTTATCATCATCATCGCCATTAAAAGAATCATTACTATCATCAGAATTACCGTGAACATCGTGATTCTTCTAACCGAAACCAACATCATCATCACTATACGTTTTTCCCTTCCCCGGATCATTAACTTTATCTTCAATACTATCAACATCTATTACTTCATCATCATTAAAGATTTTACGATAAACCCTCTTTTTGTGGGGGGGGGGGGGGTAACATAATTAAAATCGTTATGATCACTAGATCAACCTGAATAATCAAATAAATAAGAAGCCATGAATTTTGAATACTAACCTTGATTTTCAGAAAAATAAATTTGAGCAGAATGTTAAGCAGCAGTAAAAATAGCAGTATAAGATCAAAGGTACAGACAAATTAAGGTAGGTGTGTGCATTTAATGCACGGCCGCAACGTTTCATTGCGGAAGGCGCAATGTTTCATTGCGGAACTGTACACGACCACAAACCAACAGCTGTAAGTATTTACAGTTTTTTTAAAACTGTACAACACACCCCCGCATTGAAACATTGCGGTGGATACTTCAACCCGCAATGTATCATTGTAGTTGGGTTGTTTATTTTTGTTATTTTCTTTAAAATTAGTAAATTAATCAAAAAGAATATTAAAAAATAGTTTCTAGACTTATTATATTTCATTTAATATGTTAAATTTTAATTTATAAATATAAATATTTATAAGAGTAACTTAATTATAATATGGAACTATTTTACATAGTTTTGTGAATATTTGGCACAATAGTTGTGTCAAATGATATTTCTTGACATATAAGTTATAAATTATTAATTTCAAATATCCAATTATACGGATGTTAAAATATGATTATTCTAATCATGGAAAGCGTATTTGTTATTAATAATGGAAAGTGTATTTGTTATTTTTCTTTAAAATTAGAAAATTTATCCGAAACAATAATAAAAAATAGTTTCAAGACTTTATATTTCATTTAATATGTGAAATTTTAATTTCAAAATTTAAATGTTCACAAGAATAACTTAATTGAAAAATGTAACTATTTTACATAATCTTGTGAATATTTGGCAAAATAGTTGAGTCATATGATATTTCTTGACATGTAAGTTATAATATACAAATTTTGACGATCCAACTGTACGGATGTTAAAATATAATGATTCCAATCATATCAAAAAATTATGATAATAATACATATTAAAGACACCGCTCTTAAAATATATAAATAATATTAATTTTTTTTTAATATATGTTAGTATTAAATTATTAATATTAATAACTATTTAATAATTTAAATATTTTTTTCATTTTTTTCCTACAACATTGGTTCATTGCACCTTCCGCAATGAAACAATGAAGCAGTGATTTAATTTCTTAAATAACAAAAAATCATATTTTAATGAATTAATTAGTTTCCGATAATAACGGAGTTAAAAAGTATATAATTATTTTTTTATAGGTAACGAAAATTCGATAAAATTTCATTTTTTTAGTTTTTCACATTTTCAATTTTTAGCATTATATTTGTTTATTAAAATTTAAAATTGATAAAATAAATTGGACAAGTACAAGAAAAATAAAACATTAAATAATTTATTTCATTCAAATATAAATGGAGTACATTCAAATATTTTTTAAATAAAATAGGTAATAACTTAAATATTTTATTCCGACGAGAATGATCAAGGTTTAACGGTGTTGGAAGAACCGCCTTTATCACCCTTATTGTCGTCTTTCTTTTTCTTCAACTTTTCCGCCTTCGCTTTCGCCTCATTTTCCTTTTTTTCTTGCGCTCAGGCGCCATTTGAATACGGCGGAGAGCTATTGTCGTGTCTTCTTCTCCTTCGGGCCCGTCGTAAGCCACATCATCGATAATTACCTTGTTATTGTTCAAATCATAGTAGAAAACTATTTTTCGGAAAATAGAGAGGAGAATTTTGAAGAGAAAATGTAGAATGAAAATAGAGAAGAGAATGTTGAAAAAAATGAAATTACAAGAGCTATTTATAGGCTGAAATCTGAATTTTAAAATTCAAAAATGAAATTACAAGAGCTATTTAAGAGCTATTTATAGGCACAGAAAAAAATATTGCAGAAGCTGAGGAAGAACAACCGCAATGAAACATAGCGGCAGGAACCACTGCCGCAATGAAACATTGCGGTGTGTCGGTCAACCTTCTCAACTTTTGACAAGTCAATTCTTATTAATATTGGCACATAAAATAAGTTTTGCACAAAAAATAAGTTTGACTGTTGATAAAATTACAGAAAAAATAAAATTGATAAATTTTATTATAAAATTGATAATATTTTAAAATATTACTTTTACTTATATTTAATGTTAACATATTTTAAAAAATTAATTACTGTTGAACATTAATATTATTTTTATACTTTTAATAAATAAGTGAAATATTAATATTAGTTATATTAATAGAAAATTATATTTAATTATAAAAAGAGTGACATTTAAAGCTAAATGGGCATTAAAAGCTAAAGAGAGGGGCAGTTGGGGCATTAAAAACTGTGGGCCGGCCCTACAATGAAACATTGCGGAGGCCGTAATGTTTCCTGTGCATGGCCACCTACCGCAATGATTAATTGTGGAGGTCAAGGCCCCATTGGAACATTGTACCCTCCCGCAATGGAACATTGCGGTGGGTTGGCTGCCCATCCTCCACAACCCACGTTGGCTCATAATTGGCCCGCTTATATACTAATATATATATATATATGTAGGGTCCCTATTCACAGCCATACTTGGATAGTGACCATTTACAACCAACAAATCAGGACCGTTGAAGCAAAAAACGGATGGCTAAGATCCGCCACTACCGCTATGTTTCATTCCGGCTACCGCAATAAAACATTGCGGCATGGCCTACATACTCCATTTCCCTTTTTGCCCTTTATTTATATTAATTCATTTATTAATACAATCTTATCTACATAAATATTAATTGAATAAGATAGCATTCTTAATATACTTAATTAAAGATTGTATATTAAAAAATACTATAAAATATTTTTATAATAAATTAAATATTATATTTAATATTTAATATTCAATATTTTAAAAGTATTGAAACATTAAATAAAATTAATATATTCAAATATTAATAATAAATATTAAAATAATAAAGGAAAATATTTTGATATTTTCATTATTCAATATTTTTAATAATAAATGAAAATTTTGAATATTTGAAATTATTAATAATGTTAAATATTATATCAAATATCGAATAAAAATAAATATACCACCGCAATGTTTCATTGTTAGTGCCGCAATGAAGCATTGCGGTAGTCGTTTTACACTAACCTAAAATTCAAAACATAACAGAGTCGATCATTCTTTAACCGTAAAAATTACTTCAATAAACTGCTCAGATTTCAAAGAAACACCTTTTAATTGTCACCCACAGAAGATCTGCAGTTTTTTCAGGTACTGTGTGGTTTTTTCAAGAATACACATGTTTTAATTTGTTGATTAATTTGATTTTTAGTGATGTTTATGCTTGTTTTCTTGGGTTTTCTTGATTTTTTTGTAAAAAGATTGGATTTTTATTGGGCTTGCATGTTGATTTGCCTTGAGTGTGAAATTGGGATCTGTGAATTTGAGAATCAGGTTTGAATTTGTGTTTTTAGCCCTGAAAACTCTTTTCTTCCGAGGTTTTGCAGTTGAGAATCCTAAATGTAATGGTTCTCAGATTACATTAGGGCTTGGGAAATTATGCGATTAATTCACTCAATTCTATCTATACTTTGTTTTTTCCTTTTTGTCCTGCATCAGTAGGTCCAATTTGAAGTTTAAGTAAAATGCTAGAAACCATGTTTCAATCACTTAAGGAGTCATTTGACAAAGTGGTTGCCAAACAAGAAGTCACAGAGGTTGACCAATCTGCAAAATTCTGCAAAACTCTGCTTACCCCCGCAATGAAATATTGCGGGTACCGCAATGAAACATTGTGGAGGTAACAAAATTTTGAAGATTGGTCACTGCACTTGCAAATGATTTATTTTTTATATAATATTTTTTCTGTTTTACAGAAAACTTTCTGCCCAACTTTGAAAAAAAAAATCTTCAAAAATAACTTTTTTTCAATTTTTTTTTTTGGAGTCACTTTTTTTTTGGATTATTAATAATGCCAACAAGTACTAACATTAACAACATTGAAAATATTTAATTAAAATTCATTAATATTTCAAAGTACATGATAAGAAATTTCAATCATTTTTTTTCTTTTTTTCCTAATAATCTCGAGGGACAATTTCTTCTATCATGGCCTTCTTCCCTCGCCCCACAAAAACTGCACTTTCGAAATTATTTATTTGAACTTGACGTCTCGATACCACTTTTGAATCTACCCGCTTTTGGACGTCCTTTTGTTTGTGACCTTGGGGGATCTAATAACGGATCATCTTCTTCATCATCACTTTCATAGTCCTCATTTATTTTTTTCTCTCTCTCTTCTCCCGGAAAAGACTTAATCACATACTCCTTTTCTCTCTCCAACACGCTCATCAAATAATTGTACCGAGGAACGGAGCAACTACCAACAACGGACAAACCTTGGAAAGCTTTACACAATCCACTATATCTTGCCGTTTGAGATTCTACAACATTACCAAGCATCTGAGGGGTACACTGTTGAGGTCCCCCAACTTTATTTCCGTTTATTGTCCACCTCATTGTGACAAGATCTGGCGATATCATCGTCTTTTGTCTCTTGTTAAGGTAACGAATCATGTGTCTACAAATCATCCCGGAATCTTCAAATTTTTTACATGTACAAGAATAATTATCATCGATGGAAACCTTCAAGAAAAAATTCCTTCTATAAATCTCCGGCAAGGTGCACTTTTTTACCAAATACATCTTCGAAAGATAATCTCCACAACCTTTCATGCTTTTCACAACAAAAGATTGACTTTTTTGAAGCTCTTTTTGAAATCTCTTAAACATCTCTTTTGTGTATATCTTGGAGGCATGTATCTCCATTGACGAGTTAGAGAATAGTCTCATTTCCGTGTACCCGGTATCAAAATCGGCTTGAACCTCCCGTAAATATTGTGACTCCAAAGCTTTTTATGAATTCTCAATGAATTCTTTCAAACCAGTCGACGCTTTCACATACTCATCAAAAAATGAATTCATAGACTCGCTCCTTGAGGTGGTAGTCATACCGGCGGCAAAATGTTATTTCGTGAAAGCAAAAACCCATTGTCGTCTAATTGCATACATATCATTTAGCCAATTGTGATTTTCAAGATCATATTTCTCTTTCAAATTCTCCCACCTACCTTCAAATTCCGTTGGTGACAATGACTTGTAGATACATGCATTAAAATCCGTCTTCAACTCCGAGTATTGAGTATACAAAGTAGATAGTTTCTCGGGAAACTTGCTACTAATATGCCACGTACAATATGTAAGGTTGGTGTTAGGCATAACCTCGGCAATGGCATTACTAAAAGGGATGTCTTGATCCGTAATAATGGTAATAGGTGGCTTGTTATCGACCACTTCCAACCAAGTCTTCAAAACCCATCTATAAGAAGTCTCTTTCTCGTCCCTTATAAGTGCAAATCTAAACAAAATAATTTGGTAGTGGTGATTCACTCCCATAATTGGAATAAAAGGCATGTCATACCTATTAGTCCGATATGTCGAGTTTAAAGTTACCACATCTCCAAAATTCTTGTACGCGTTAAGCGAACGAGGATCAACCCACACCAAACCCCTAACCCGATTCTCCTCATCCACATCCACTCGGTAGAAAAAATTTCCATCACTTTGTTTTTGCAAGTCTCGTAACAAAACCAATTCACACTCCGCATCACCGGAATCAAAAACCCGTCTTCGAATGTCACGTATTACATTTCGTGCGTCTTGAGCGGAAAAACCAACTTTTTCAATACCACCACATGTCTCACTAAGTAAATTCATCACTTTCGGGGTCTCGAAACCCGATTTATTGAATAACTCAATCAAAGATCGGGTAAACGGATCTATGTTGCGTGATCTTTGCATGAATTTTACCTATCAAATGTAACCATAGCATGATTGTGCTCTAGGTTAACCTTGGTTACTTCCCATTTGTTTGAGCTTACTTTGTGAGTAACACACATACGAGCACGACAACAAGTTCGAGGAATGACATCTCGAGGTCGTTTCCCTTTAACCCTATCTTCAACTTCCAAGGGTTTTGGGCCCAATCTTCCACCCTTTTAACATATATACAAACGTGACGATATACCACCATTTCTTGAATGCCTATGACTACTTCGAATAATTATCTCGAACCCTATACTTCGACTATAACCTCGATAAAAACTTTCCGCTTCATCCAACGAATCAAATATCATACGAAAATAAGGAACTACATCATTCATATTTCCAATAAAATTTTCATCTTTAATTTTATCATCATCATCGCCATTAAAAGAATCATTACTATCATCAGAATCACCGTGAACATCGTGATTCTTCCAACCGAAACCAACATCATCATCACTATGCGTTTTTCCCTTCCCCGGATCATTAACTTTATCTTCAATACTATCAACATCTATTACTTCATCATCAGTAAAGATTTTACGATAAACCCTTTTTTTTGTGGGGGGGGGGGGGTAACATAATTAAAATCGTTATGATCACTAGATAAACTTGAATAATCAAATAAATAAGAAGCCATGAATTTTGAATACTAACCTTGATTTTCAGAAGAATAAATTTGAGCAGAATGTTAAGCAACAATAAAAACAGCAGTATAAGATCAAAGGTACAGACAAATTAAGGTAGGTGTGTGCATTTAATGCACGGCCGCAATGTTTCATTGCGGAAGGCGCAATGTTTCATTGCGGAACTGTACACGACCACAAACCAACAGCTGTAAGTATTTAAAGTTTTTTTAAAACTGTACAACACACCCCCGCAATGAAACATTGCGGTGGATACTTCCACCCCCAATGTATCATTGCGGTTGGGTTGTTTATTTTTGTTATTTTCTTTAAAATTAGAAAATTAATCAAAAAAAATATTAAAAAATAGTTTCTAGACGTATTATATTTCCTTTAATATGTTAAATTTTAATTTCAAAATATAAATGTTTATAAGAGTAACTTAATTATAATATGCAACTATTTTACATAGTTTTGTGAATATTTGGCACAATAGTTGTGACAAATGATATTTCTTGACATATAAGTTATAAATTATTGATTTCAAATATCCAATTATACGGATGTTAAAATATGATTATTCTAATCATGGAAAGCGTATTTGTTATTAATAATGGAAAGTGTATTTGTTATTTTTCTTTAAAATTATAAAATTTATCCAAAACAATAATAAAAAATAGTTTCAAGACTTTTTATATTTCATTTAATATGTGAAATTTAAATTTCAAAATTTAAATGTTCACAAGAGTAACTTAATTAAAAAATGTAACTATTTTACATAATCTTGTGAATATTTGGCAAAATAGTTGAGTCATATGATATTTCTTGACATGTAAGTTATAAAATATAAATTTTGACGATCCAACTGTACGGATGTTAAAATTCGATAAAATTTCATTTTTTTATTTTTTCACATTTTTAAATTTTAGCATTATATTTGTTTATTAAAATTTAAAATTGATAAAATAAATTGGACAAGTACAAGAAAAATAAAATATTAAACAATTTATTTTATTCAAATATAAATGGAGTACATTCAAATATTTTTTTAAACAAAATACATAATAACTTAAAATATTTTATCCCGACGAGAATGATCAAGCTTTAACGGTGTTGGAAGAACCGTTTTTATCACCCTTATCGTCGTCTTTATTTTTCTTCAACTTTTCCGCCTTCGCTTTCGCCTCATTTTCCTTTTTTTCTTGCGCTCAAGCGCCATTTGAATACAGCGGAGAGCTATTGCCATGTCTTCTTCTCCTTCGGGCCCGTCGTAAGCCACATCATCGATAATTACCTTGTTATTTTCCAAATCATAGTAGAAAACCATTTTTCGGAAAATAGAGAGGATAATTTTGAAGAGAAAATGTAGAATGAAAATAGAGAAGAGAATGTTAAAAAAATGAGATTACAAGAGCTATTTATAGGCTGAAATCTGAATTTTATAATTCAAAAATTAAATTTAGGCACTAAAAAAAATATTGTAGAAGCTGAGGAAGAATAGCCGCAATGAAACATTGCGGCAGGAACCACTGCCGCAATGAAACATTGCGGTGTGTCGGTCAACCTTTCAACTTTTGACCAGTCAATTCTTATTAATATTGGCACATAAAATAAGTTTTGCACAAAAAATTAGTTTGACTGTTGATAAAGTTACAAAAAAAATAAAATTGATAAATTTTATTATTAAAATTGATAATATTTTAAAATATTACTTTTACTTATATTTAATTTTAACATATTTTAAAAAATTAATTACTGTTGAACATTAATATTATTTTTATACTTTTAATAAATAAGTGGAATATTAATATTAGTTATATAAATAGGAAATTATATTTAATTATAAAAAGAGTGACATTTAATGCTAAAAGGGCATTAAAAGCTAAAGAGATGGGCAGTTGGGGCATTAAAAACTGTGGGCCGGCCCTACAATGAAACATTGCGGAGGCCGCAATGTTTCCTGTTCATGGCCACCTGCCGCAATGATTCATTGAGGAGGTCAAGGCCCGCATTGGAACATTGTACCCTCCCGCAATGAAACATTACGGTGGGTTGGCTGCCCGTCCTCCACAACCCACGTTGGCTCCTGATTGGTCCGCATATATGTAACCTGGTATACATGTTACATTAAAAAGACTCATACTACACTCCAAGCTATCATATAGTTAAATACAAGGAAGTATATGTCAAATACAAGCGTACATGTAATAGTAGAGTCTGCACCATCAATTTAAACATTGGAGTCTGACAAAAAATAATGAACATGATCTGACAGCATAGAAGCTTTCATTGATCGAAACAATTATGCAATGTTTGATATCAAATCAAGATCATATTCTGTAAATACACTATTCTCCAACCACTACTCTCTTTTCTTCTCGTTATCTGGAGTTTTTTGGAATACATTTCTTCCAAGGTAGAACAAAGTATCTAAATTTTTTTCCTTAGACTTTAATATTTCATCGGCCATTTGATGAGGCATATAACCATTACTACATGATTTTAGGAATGCAGGAGAATCCTTAATCATTTCAATCAAGTATTGTTAATTTCATGGTTTCTGATGATGTGTCAACATAATGGATTAATGCAACAAGAATGGTTCAACAAGACTTATCCTGATGTTTTGCAAGATAAGGATTAGGGTTTTATATAAATCTTGTTTTGACTGGATAAATATCTTTTTAATTTATCTCAAACAAACCATATCCTATAAACCAAGTTTGAATCTTTTAAGGCTTATCTTTTACTTGGTTTATCTTTTTCAAACACTAACAGATTAGTTTTTCATTCAAATATTTTCAAACAAACTTGTATCAATCTTTTCTATCTTATCCTTGTTTGAAAATAAGTTAGAACTTTGCTTATAAATACAACTCACATTTTCATATTTCGACCAATGCTTTCACGTCAATCTTTATCATCTGAAAAACACCTTCTTGTTTTATACCTGAGATATACATCCAGTTAAACAAGAAGCCTAGTTTGAGTTGTAAACTTTCACATCATATTCTTATATCTGAAAGGTGTATTATATCACT
The DNA here is from genome assembly GCF_009905375.1 of Apium graveolens. Lineage (NCBI taxonomy): Eukaryota > Viridiplantae > Streptophyta > Magnoliopsida > Apiales > Apiaceae > Apium > Apium graveolens. The sequence continues at coordinate 95,611,271 of NC_133653.1, forward strand.
TGTCCCGGGTTGTGGGAGTTTGATTACAAGAGGAAGGCCAAGTAGCTGTGTGCTAGGAAAAGGTTTCTTTCAAGTGGGCCAAGTTTATAATCAAGGAAATTTTGTAAGTACTTTGTTTTAAGTGGATATAATACATTCTCTATGCTAGTTGGCATAGGGACTTGGATGTAGGCCATAGACTAGGTGTAGGGGCCGAACCAAGTGAAAACTTCTGGTGTTTTTTTACATATTAAGTTTTTAGCATTCTGCATTTTAATTATTGTTATTGACATTCTACAATTAATTGAGACTGTCTCATTCATTGTCTCATTTGTAAAGGGACTGTCCCATTTGCATAAGAGACTGTCCCATTTGCCTTGACAGTTAGAATATAATATTATCTATCGAGTCATTGAATTTCAATTAGTATCAGAGCAGGTGCATTTAATTCTCTTTTTAGTGTTTATTTTGCTAGCGATCCATGGCTCAACCAGATAGGTATTCAAACATTATCCACCACTGCTTCATGGTGCTGAAAACTATAATGACTGAAAGTTCCGGATAAAAAAATTTCTCCAGCGTGATGCATTCGAATGGGATGCTGTAGAAAATGGTTTTACAACTCCTATGAAAGATGGGAAGCCAAAATCCCTCAAGGATCTCTCTCCTGAAGAAGTGAATGCAATGAACTCCAATGCTAAAGCTATGAACTCACTTCTCAATTGCATGGTAGCTACAGAATTAAGAAAAGTATCAGCATGTACTACTGCCAAACAGATCTGGGATATTATCAAAGTCAGCCACGAAGGCACGTCAAAGGTACGTGAAGTAAAATCAAGTATGCTCATGAGTGACTATGAAGGTTTCAGGTTGGAAAGAGATGAAAGCGTGCGAGATGCTCAAGGGAGATTTCTGATATTGATGAACTCTATCTCACTTCTGGAAAGGATCATTCCTTAATCTGAGATCAATAGGAAAATCCTCATAGCAATGCCAAAGAAGTTTGCTCCAAAGTTTACCATTCTACAGGATTCAACACTGCTTTCGACTATGGACACTCTAACACTTTTCAGTGAATTGGAAGAATTCGAAAATCAGCTACGAAGATATGATGAAGAAGATGAAGCTCCTCGTAAAAAGACTCTTGCACTCAATGCCAAAGCTGATGAATCTCCTCATGATTCTGATGAAGAGATCGCTCTTCTGACCAAGAAGTTTCATAAATTTCTTGCCAAACGGAATGCCTCCAAACGACCTATGAAGTCACAGTTTCCAAAAAAGGACTTCAAATCTAATCAGAGCAAGGAGAATAAACAAATCAAAGCAAGGACACTTGTTTTGAGTATGGAAAGAAAGGACATTTCAAAAAGGACTGCTACAAGCTGAAGAACAAAAAGAAGGCAGTAATTACTTGGAGTGATGATGAATCTGACGTGGAGATCGATTCAGACGATGAAGTTGCTCAACTTTGCTTTGCAGGACTCGAGGACAACTCCAGTGACAATGATGAGGTACAAAATATAAAGTATCATTCAAATATATCTTCATCGATGTTGAATTTGCAGGTCCAGGTTAAGAAGCTAAAAAAAGAATGCTTATTTAAAACAAGCAGTAAGTGAAGTTCTTAGTGAAATGGATGACCCCATGAAGGAGGAAGCCTTGGTTGCTGAAAACAAATCTTTGCTTGAAAGGGTTTCAAAACTCACTGAAGAAAATCAATATCTCAAAAATGAGATTGAAATGAAAGATGTATGTCTTAAAGCTTTGAAGAAAGAGTCAATCTCTGTTGATCCATAAATTGTCAAAAGAGACAGTGCTCCTGATCCCCTGGTTCCGGAATTAAAGCAGAAAGTGGCACAGCTTGAAAATGATTTAGCAAAATGTTTTCATGGAGAAGGAACTTTGAATGCTCTTCTTGGTGAACAAAAATCTTCTCTTGATAAAGGAGGTTTAGGATGTGAATCAATCAAGAAACGTGCATTTCAAGGAGGTTACAAGCGAGATCCTATGAAGTATAAGATGTCTTATGAGAAATGTCGAGATTGTGGCAAAACTGGTCACCCTACATCTGAATCTAGATTATGTGGTATCAAGGGCCACTCCTCTAACTCATCTTATAAATCGTCTGCTAGATATAAATCTGCTAATACAACTATTAATATTGTTCAGATATGGATTAAGAAATCAGATAGACATTTATATAAGATTTGTGATACTAACCAACCAGGACCCAAGGTTAAGTGGGTACCTAAAAGATAAAGCAATTTTTTTTGCAAGTTTGCTTGAAGGTCCATGTTCCGCGAAATAAATGGATCATCGATAGTGGTTGTTCACGTCACATGACAGGTGATAAATCCAAGTTTCTATCTCTAGTTGCCAAGGAAGGTGGCTTAGTCACTCTTGGAGATTCAAACACCGTCAAAATTATTGGAAAAGGCACCATTGGTAATGACAGGTTTGCTATTTCTAACGTTCATTTATTTGATGGTTTGAAATACAATCTTATTAGTGTAAGTCAACTTACTGATGCTGGTCATAAGGTTAAGTTTGATAAAGATGTATGATATATTGGTACTAAGACTAACGAGTTTGCTTTAGTTGCCAAAAGAAAAGGAAATATTTTCGTGTTAGATTTTGATGAACAGCAGGAGGAAATCTGTCTTGCTACTGTTCAAGATCAGCAGAATCTTTGGCATCGACATTTAGGTCATGTTCACTTGGATCTTCTTCGGAAGATATCTTCTCATGATCTGGTACGAGTTCTACCCAAGCTGAAATTCAAGAAGGTTGAACCTTCTATAACATGTCAGCTAGGAAAACAGATAAAGACATCTTTTACAGCTAAGAATCGTGTGTCAACAACTGACCCTTTGCAGCTTCTTTATCTAGATCTTTTTGGTCCAGAAAGGTATGTAAGTTTGGGAGGTAAGAATTATGATTTTGTTATAGTTGATGATTATTCTCGTTTTACTTGGGTACTATTTTTACGTACTAAGGATGAAGCTTTTGTTGAGTTTAAGGATCTTATTACTAACCTTGAGACTAAGTATTCATATAAGCTCAAGACCATCCGTAGTGACTATGGAGGTGAATTCGAGAAAGATTTTTTATTACCTTTTGCAAATCGAGAGGAATCACTCATGAATTCTCATCTCCTCGTACTCCTCAGCGGAACGGAGTAGTGGAACGCAAGAATAGGGCATTACAGGAAACTGCTAGAACTCTACTACATGAAAGTAAGCTTCCAAGAAAATTTTGGGCTGAAGCGGTACACACTTCCTGTTATGTTTTAAATAGAGTACTTATTCATCCTATTTCGCTTAAAACTCCGTATGATATGCTTAAGAAAAGGACTCCTAACATTAATTATTTTCGAGTATTTGGTTCCAAGTGTTTTATTTTAGATACTCAGAATAATCGAGGCAAGTTCGATGCAAAATCTACGAAAGAAATTTTCTTGGGTTATTCTACAACAAGCAAAGCTTATCGTGTTTATAATTCTGTCAAGAACAAAATCGAAGAATCCATCAATATTGCTTTCAGTGAATCCTCAAGGAATATATCTCCAATTGATGAAGACACTGCGGATCTACCGTCTCATTCCCAAATAAGACAGTCTCATTTTGAAAAGAGTCAGTCTTATTCTGACAAATCAAGCAGTCAAGACTCTCCAGGTCCATCTCAGTCTTCTGATAATTCTTCAGGATCTACTCAAGCTTCAGATGAATCTTCTGTCTCTCCAAAGACTCCTGATAGTGTGTCAAATATGAATTTTGTTACTCCTCTGGATAAATCTTCACAAGCGGAAATGAGGCAGTCTCTTTTGAATGAGACAACTCCTATTCATTTCCAGGCAGACAATTCTAATAAGGAAGAGATGAGTAATATTCAACTTCCTAAGTCTTCTAGGAATGTGAAGAATCATCCACCAGATAATCTTCTCACTGATTTAGATCAACGGATTTCTACTCGAAGCAGATTTCATAATTTGTGTGCATTCTGTGCTTTTGTTTTTGAGTTTGAACCAAAGAACGCTCAAGAAGCAGTAGCAGACGAACACTGGTTTGTTGCAATACAGGAGGAATTGAACCAGTTCGAGCGTTGTGATGTTTGGGAACTCGTCCCACCTCCTCAGGATGCCAAGATCATTGGTACTCGTTGGGTTTTCAAGAATAAAAAGGATGAAGATCGAAATATTATTCGAAATAAAGCTCGTTTGGTTGCTCAGGGATACAACCAGCAGGAAGGAATCGATTACGACGAGACTTATGCTCCAGTAGCTCGATTAGAAGCTATTCGAATCTTAATGGCTTTTGTAGCTCACAAGAAGTTCAAGCTCTACCAGATGGACGTCAAGAGCGATTTTCTAAATGGCTATCTCAAGGAAGAAGTCTACGTGAAGCAACCTCCAGGTTTTATTCATGAGAAGTACCCTAACTATGTTTACAAGCTCAAGAAATCTGTCTATGGATTGAGACAGTCCCCTCATTGTTGGTACGAGCGTCTCAGTCAGTTTCTTGCGAACAATGGTTTCATTCGCGGTACACTCGATCCAACTCTTTTTATTTTTCATAAATATGATAACTTTCTTTTAGTTCAATTTTATGTTGATGATATAGTATTTGGATCTTCTAACGAATCTTTGTGTAAGTGGTTTTCTGATTGCATGCATAAGGAATTCAATATGAGTTTGATGGGTGAATTGTAGTACTTCTTAGGTTTGCAAATTAATCAGTCTAATGCATGAATATTTATTCACCAAGGCAAGTGCATAAAGGATTTACTCAAAAGATTTTCATTGGATCATGTCACACCTAAATCAACTCCGATGAGTACTTTAGTTAAGCTTACAAAGGATGAACAAGGTACACCTGTAGATGTCACTAAATTTCGAGGTATGATTGGCTCATTTTAATATTTAACTGCCTCACGACCTGATATTATATATAGTGTATGCTTGTGTGCTCATTTTCAATCTCAACCTAAAGAATCTCATTTGAATGCCGTTAAACGTATTTTTAAATATTTGAAAGGTACGAGTGACTTGGGATTGTTTTATCCAAGCTCCTCTTCCTTTGACTTAATCGGTTTTTCAGATGCTGACTATGCAGGGTCACAGGTTGATAGAAAAATCACAAGTGGTGCTTATAAATTTTTAGGAGATTGTTTAGTTGCATGGCATAGCAAAAAGCAAACTTCAGTAGCACTTTATACAGCTGAAGGAGAGTACATTGCAGCTGGAAGTTGCTGTGCTCAAATTTTATGAATACAACAAACATTGCAAGATTTTGGTATTTCTTACTCAAATATTCCTATTTATTGTGATAATACCTCTGCAATAAATATCTCTAAAAATCCTGTCATGCATTCTCATACTAAGCATATTGATGTTCGTCACCATTTTCTTCGAGATAATGTTTCTAAAGGTAATATTGAGCTTATCTATATTTCTACTGAGAAACAGCGTGCAGATATCTTCACTAAGCCCTTAGCTGAAGATAGATTTTGTATAATGCGTCGTGAATTAGGTATGTGTTCTCTGTAATTTATTATGTGATTTTATGTAATTTTTGGTGATTAATTGTGAATTATGTCATAATATTTAGATATATGATGTGTATCTTTTATTTTTTATGATTAATAGGGAATTAAGTTCCATGTTAATTCATAATTATTACATGCATTCCTGTTTGTGACTTTGTGTTTAATAGCATTATTTTTTTATTTTATTAGTCTGTGTGTTGTTGCGTGTTTATTGCCAATAGATTTAGGATATCTTTTTATTAGATTTATCACTTCCTCGTATTTTGTGCATGTATTGTTCTTTCAGTACATCACTTCTGCCTTGCATCTGTTCGTTTCCTCTTCCATCTCTAACTCTTCAGTTCTCTTCTCTATTTAAACCCATCTTATTCACCTTTTCGTTTTCTTATTCACCTACTCTCTCCTAAAAACACTCAAACCTTTTTCACCTCTCTTCTACTTTTTCAATCTTTATCCATGGAACGCAAATCGACTCCATTCACTCGTTCTTGATCCACCGTTCAACGAACCCCAACCGATGTAGCTTTGGGCTCCAAGCGTCAACGAGTCGGTAAATTCAAACTGGAAGTGTTAAGCGGAACGACCGATAGTTCTTTTGAGCGACATGCAAAGGAGACTACTTCGACGAAAGTGATGTCCAAGTTGATTTTGAAGGAACGACTTTGTGATTTGGATCTTCTTAGGAAAATTGGTGTTATGGACTTGTTTGATTCAGTTGGTTGTTCGTCGTTGATGTCGCCCCCAGAGGTTATTTACCCCGAGTTAGTGAAAGAGTTTTACGCCAAGCTTCGTATTCTGGACTGCAATATTGTGTTCTCAGAAGTCCAAGGGAATCCCGTGTGTCTTAAGGCTGATCTACTGGCACGACTTACTGGTGTGTCTGATCAGGGAGTTTGTCCGTCGACAACTCATCAGGCTTTCCAAGAGATCCCCGGCCTTCGGTATGAGGAACAGCTCAAAGTCATTCTTGGTGATAATTTTGTTTCGGTTTCAGTCGAACCTCTGGTAAATGATTTAACCCCGATCTCTCTTGTTTTGTTTCATTTATTTCATACAAACGTACTTCCTCGTAAATCTGGTCGTGATAGAGTCACTTTCCAAGATTCTATTCTTATGTTTGTTTTTATGAAAAAGATTCAGTGTGATATTGCTTCATTAATTATAACCAATATGAGTCATTGTGTCAACCATGGTTCTATGTATTTACCGTACCCTGGTCTTCCGTCTCGTATGTTTGAATACTTCCGTGTGTTGCCCCTGTTTATGTGTCTGACAAAATTTCAGTTGTTTTTGATTTGTCAGTATTAACCTTGAATGGTTTAATTGTTTTTGAGTCGAATGAGTTAGTTTTTGATGATTCTCATAGGAATGTTGGTGGAATTCCTAAGTCCCCAAACTATGCGTCTGACCCCTTTGATCATCCTATAAACACCTTGCTTAATTCCTTGTTGATATATTAAATGAAAATTCTGCCGCTTTGGCTAATCTTAATCAACACTTTGCGTCTGTTGAGACTTTGGGTTCGCTAACTTCACAGGTAAGTATGATGCATGCTTCGTTTGAGTTGTTTCATAAGTTTGTTTGTTCTTCCTTGGATTCAATCAATGCAAAGCTATCTGTTTTGCATGCTTCTGATGTCAAGTTGTCTAAGACTCTGGACTTTGAGTTTGGGACTCTGCAAGAAGGTCTGTTTTCCTCGGCTAAGGCCTGGGAAAAAGAGTTTGTAAAGTTGTTCTTTAAGTTGGGCTCCGAAACAAAGTTTTTGTCACAACAGCTGCCTGTTATGCAGGACAAGAGCAAAATATACTGGCATAAGAAGCGTGACTGGATAGGCGATTGTACTTTGGAAGAGATTACAGCTCCTCTACCACTTCCTGCCACATCTCTACCTTCGTCTTCGACATGACGTGGGAAGAATACAAAGCGAAGATCTTTGACTGGCTTCGTGAACGGGACGGCAAAACACCAGCTCAAGATGTTTTTGACAAGCTCTTCTCAGAATACGGTTCTGCTTCTGTCTTTCCAACTGCCAAGTATAAAGCTTCAGGCTCGGGCAAAGATAAAGGGAAGGCTCCAGTTAATGTGGATGACTCAGATTAAGCCTTTTACGATGATGAAGGGGGAGAAATTCTGGATGTCTGGATGTTTTTAAGTCTTGTTTCTGTGTTTATGTTTTAAGACTTTGGTTTTACTATGTGGTTTCTTTTATGGTTTTAAGACTATGATGCTATGATGCTTTTGTGTTTCATACTAAGGTTGTTTGATGAATGATTTTGAATGTTTTTAAAGACAACTGGACACCCTGGTTGAATGGGTGGGTTGTTCTTTGGGTTTCTAAGTTTTATATATAATTGAGATTGTCTCATTCCCATTATATGCATACCGTTTCATTCATCCTTAACATATCTTACTGTGTCATTCACATTGTTGCATTCATATTATACTTGTTATATTCTGTTGTTGCTAATTTTCTACATCCAGGAGCTTTAAGTGTTTTTGATAGGGGAAGCAATTTGTCATCATCATAAAAGGGGGAGATTGTTAATTTCATGGTTTCTGATGATGTCTCAACAGAATGGATTAATGCAACAAGAATGGTTCAATAAGACTTATCCTGATGTTTTGCAAGATAAGGACTAGGGTTATATGTAAATCTTGTTTTGACTGGATAAATATCTTTTTAACTTATCTCAAACAAACCCTATCCTATAAACTAAGTTTGAATCTTTCAAGGCTTATCTTTTACTTGGTTTATCTTTTTCAAACACTAACAGATTGGTTTTTCATTCAAATATTTTCAAACAAACTTGTATCAATCTTTTCTATCTTATCCTTGTTTGAAAATAAATCTGTTAGAACTTTGCTTATAAATACAACTCACATTTTCAGATTTCGACCAATGCTTTCACGTCAATCTTTTATCATCTGAAAAACACCTTCTTGTTTTATACCCGAGATAAACATCCGGTTAAACAAGAAGCCTAATTTGAGTTGTAAACTTTCACATCATATTCTTGTATCTGAAAGGTGTATTATATCACTTGTCCCGGGTTGCGGGAGTTTGATTACAAGAGGAAGGCCAAGTAGATGTGTGCTAGGAAAAGGTTTCTTTCAAGTGGTCCAAGTTTGTAATCAAGAAAAGTTTGTAAGTACTTTGTTTTAAGTGGATATAATACATTCTCTATGCTAGTTGGTGATAAGTGGCATTTTATACCACTTAGAACATCTTAAAATGGCTTAAATTGGTGCATTGAAATCAAGTATTTTGTGTATTTGATGTGTTTTTCTAGTGTTTATGCATTTCAGGGTATTAGTTGCATTTCGGAGGAGTAATCATCAAGAATAAGCCTTGTCATGTGTTCATCACTGAGAGAGGGAAGAAATGGGAAGATTACGGCGAAGAAACGGAGCAAACTCGGGAAATTTCCAGAAGGGTCCTGAGTGCCCGCTCAGCAATGCTGAGCGGCCGCGCAGGAAGCTGAGCGCCCGCTCAGCTATGCTGAGCGGCCGCGTAGGGTTGGGAAAAAAGATAAAATATTTTAGGACTTCTATTTCTGTTTGGTTTCCACTTCTATGTAATCTGAGTTTTATGGGACTATTATATAAGTAGATTTGGAGACGTTTTCACGAGAGAGGTGTTGGATTTTTAACGCAACGGGGGCATGGCAAAACACTTTTACACATACAAAATCCAAATAAAAGCATATAAATCGTGAATAAAAATTCGAGGGATCGAATCTAACCTTTTAAAATAATTCGGAGACAACGATCAGAGATCCTTAGCAGTTGCTCCTCAAGTGTGAAGCACTCCACCGGTATCCACCAAGAAAACGATGTTAAGGAGGAGGAAGGAGGTGGAGAGAATTGGGTTTTCCAAACTTTTTGGGTTTTCGGGTTTGATGTGGGTTAGAATAAAATAGGGTCTATAATAGTGTATTTATAGGCAAAATTTTCAGCTGAAATTTTCCCATAAATAATATTATTATTATCCCAATTATTATTCTCATTAATAATTAAAACACCTTTTAATCATTAATTCTTTTTCTAAACACTTTAGAAATAATTCTCTCTCTTGATTTAATTTCCAAAAATTAAATCCTTTAATTAATAATATTAAGAACTTTTCTTAATTAATTTATAATCAATTAAATCTAATTTAATCAATTATTAAATTTGCCAATTAATTATTTATTTCATAAATAAATAATTATTAGCCATTATTAATTAATTCCTCCACCATTAAATCATTCTCTTTTTATGGTGTGACCCTGTAGGTTCAATATTAAGCCGGTAGTAGAAATAAATAATAATAAAACTATTTTATCATTATTTATATAAATTCTCTAATTTATTAAATATGATTAATTAATTAATCACATTTATTCTACATCGTGAGTGATGCTTCTCAACATATCGCGACTATCCGGATAATATGAATTCACTGCTTAGAATACCAAGAACCTGTCAGTGAATAGTTACCGTACAATAAACTCCTTCTACCCTACAATGTCCCGATTAAATACAAGGCATGGATCTCGTGTCAAGCCTATCTAATTCAATCACTTTGCTTACCATTTATTATGCGTAGTTCTATGCAAATTAGAAACTCCTTTCTAATTTCATTCACTCTGGCCAGAGATTCCTGAACTAGCATAAGCGGATCAGCCTTGAACATTCGCTTCCTTCACTGGAAGGGGTAGATCCTTTATTGATCATACACTATCTTCGTGTACAAATTCCTATACCTAGAAGAGCCCTAATAATTGTCCCTGGAGACTAAGAACTAAACCAAAGCATAGTTCAGTGTACACAAGATGACTATGATGACCTCAAGTCTAAGGATACTTGTACAACTATCACTATATGAACAACTGCTGACACGTAAGTGAACTCCATCAGTTGTTCAGGTGGGCGAGTCATGTTCAGTGAACTTATTCCATAATAAGCACCTACATACTAGCTATAGTGTCACCACACAAATGTCTATGAGAACAGACATCCTTCATAATGAAGCAAGCATAGTATGTACCGATCTTTGCGGATTATTAATTACCAGTTAGTAATCCTATGACCAGGAACTATTTAAGTTTAGAGTTATCATCTTTTTAGGTCTCACTATTATAATCTCATCATAATCCATAAAAAGCTTTACTCTAAACTATGGTATATCTTATTTAAACACTTAAATAGATAAAGCCCGTAATAAAAACAAAACAAGTCTTTATTAATATCAATGAAATCAAAACAGATTACATAAAAGTTATTCCTAAATCCTAATACATGATTGGACTTAGGACATATTCCTTTCAATCTCCCACTTGTACTAAAGCCAATTACTCTGGTATCTAATACCCATCTTGTCTTTATGACGATCAAAGTGACTTTCATAAAGTAGCTTTGTGAGTGGGTCTGCTATGTTGTTATGTGTGTCAACTCTAATTTCAATACAACATAAGAAATGTTATCGCGCTCCCACTAACCCTTTTGTAGACGCATGGTTCATCTACGTTTTTGATAAAATCAAACTCTTTGATTGTCTCATCAAAACAAATGTTCCATCTTTCGAGAAGCTTGCTTTAAACCACATATGGTTCGCAGTAGCTTACACACTAGGTTTTCATTTCTCTTGGAAAGAAAACCATCTGGCTATTTGCCAGATCTCATAGTTGTAGTAAGCAGCAATCGCAAGCAAAATCCGAACTGATTATAACAGGGCTACAGGTAAAAGGCTTCATCAAAGTCAATCCATTGCCTTTGTTTGAATTCTTTTGCCACAAGCATGGCCTTATAGGTCTCCACCTGGCCATCTGCTATAATCTATCTTTTGTATACCGTATACATAGATTTCATTCTGGATTTCATGGCACTATGCCATTTCTCTGAGTCAACACTACTCATAGCCTCATTATAGGTCACAGGGTCGTCATCATCAATGATCGACAACTCATTATCATTCTAAATGACAAGGCCATATTACCTCTCAGGTTGGCGAGACACTCTCCCTGATCTATGAATGGGCTGTTCCACAAAAGGTTGTTCAGTCAGAACAGGTGTTTCCACTCGATCTGTAGTAGTTTGTGCTTCTTGAACTTCATCAAGTTCAATTTTGCTCCCACTGTTTCCTTCAAGGATAAACTCCTTTTCCAAGAAGGTAGCATGTCTGGAGACAAACACCCGATGATCGGTGCAAAAGTAATACCCTAAAGTCTCTTTAGGATATCCCACAAAACTACATTTTACGGATCGATATTCCAGCTTATCTGGGTCAACTTACTTGACATAAGCTGGACATCCCCAAATCTTAACGTGTTTAAGACTCAGTTTCCTTTCTTTCCATATCTCATACGAAGTTTGAGGAACAGATTTTGGAAGGCACCATATTCAGTAAATATGCTGAGGTTTCCAATGCATAACCCCATAGGAATACTGGAAGATTTGCATAGCTCATCATGGACCGAACTATGTCTAACAAAGTTCGATTTCTCCTTTCAGATACCAATCTGGAGGAGTCCACTGGGAGACTATACCATTTACTTTGAGATAATCTAGAAACACTCCTTTAAAGTATTCACCACCTCGATCTGATCGAAGAGTTATAATACTATGTTTGGTTGTTTCTCCACTTCATACTTATATTCTTTGAACTTTTCAAAGGCCTCAGACTTGTGTTTCATCAAACACATATCTGAATCCAGAACTATCATCTATGAAAGTAATGAAGTATGAAAATCCACCCATGGCTTGCGTAGACATTGGTCCACATACATCTGTGTGTACCATTCCTAGCAAATTTGCAGCCCTCTCTCCATGTCTACTAAATGGAGACTGCAGTGCCACTATGAAGTGAGATTTTCATCATCCCTTTTCTTTTATTTGTTTGTTCAATCTGAAATAAATTATGTCACATACATACAGACCATTATTTAAAGTATCACGTCCATAAAGAATATTATCTCTAAGAATAGAACATTCATTATTCTCAATAATAAATGAAAAATCCAGCCAAGTCTAGCATGGGAATAATATTCCTCACAATTGAGGGAACAAAATAACAATTATTTAAAACAATAGTCTTGCCCGTAGGTATATGTAAATGAAATGATTCTACATCTTTAGCAGCAACTCTTGCTCCATTTCCCATCAGTAGAATCACCTCCTCTTCCTCAAGAGTCCTACTTCTCCTTGGTCCCTGCAACAAATTGCAGATTTGAGAACCACAGGCGGTATCTAATACCCAAGTAGAAATTTGATTTAATGACATATTCACTTCTATCATGAACATACCTGAATCAGAAGCGGTAGTCTCACTACCCTTCTTCTTCAATTCTGCAAGGTAAACCTTGCAGTTCCTCTTCCAGTGCCCCACCTTGTTACAGTGAAAGCAAACAACTTTGCTCTCGGGGTCTTCAGCTTTTGGTGGAACCGGCGTTTTCTCACCTACTTTCTTCTTCTTGGAAGAGTTCCTCTTCCTTTTCTTAGGATTGGAACCTTTACCAATTAGAAGAACAGAACTCTTCTTAGGGGGAAAATTCGATTCCGCAGTCTTCAACATGTTGTGGAGTTCAGGCAGACTGACATCCAACTTATTCATGTGAAAGTTCACAATAAACTGCGAGAACGAACTCGGAAGCGATTGCAAGACCAAGTCTTGGCTCAGCTCCCCATCCATGGCAAAACCAAGTTGTCCAAGACGTTCAATCAAATTGATCATCTTAAGTACATGGTCATTCACAGATGATCCCTCAGACATCCTACAACCGAACAACTCCTTCGATATCTCATATTGAGCTGTCCTCCCCGCCACATCATACAACTCTTGTAGATGCATGAGGATAGTGTGAGCATCCATATGCTCATATTGCTTCTGTAGCTCAATGTTCATGGAAGCTAGCATGATGCATTGAGCAATATTTGCATCATCTAACCACTTACGATACACAACATGTTCATCATTATGTGCATCACTAGCAGGTTCAGTAGGCTTAGGTGAGTCAATCACGTATTCCAACTTCTCAATCCTGAGAACAATTCTCAAGTTTTGAAGCCAGTCAGCATAATTAGTACCAGTCAATTTGTGAGCATCTAGTATGCTCCTGAGTGATAGTGCAGAAGACATAATGTATATTGTAAATCTGTAAATGATAAACACATAACAACACTTAGCAAATATTCGATTTCATTTCAAAACACTATATGAATCGGGTCTTTATTCGTAAGTGGCTCCCACTAGTTTTCCTAATTTATTCAACCCCCTACGTGAAAAATTAAGCATTTATAATGCTACTGGAAATAGGGATCCTACATTCCATTACACAACCCCGGCTGTGGCACGAAACGCCATGTAATGTTCAATAGGCAGACAACTCTTGTCAATTACATCTAATGTTATTCCCTAATCAAACTTTAGCCTCTTGAATAATTGAGTCACGGCTGTGGCACGACAAACTCAATATTCTAAGTCAAGTCTTACCCAACATTCCGTACAATTGAATCAGTCTCCAAAGGCCCACGGCTGTGGCACGTAACGACCTTTAGATTCTTATTCAATGTACACATCTCTATGTAATAGACAAGTATTTCTTATTTCGAAATCAAAGCCCTCGGCTGTGGCACGAAACGACAATGATTCAAAAATAAGAACTACTTTCTACCATGTTGGAAGGCTATGACCGACACAAGCCCGTTGTATCATTGGCCAATTACTACTTGATATTATTTAATTTTAGAGGGATTATATTACGTTACAATCATAATCATATTATAAAGAAATTCTTCCTTTTAAATTAAATATTTCAAATCAATAATCAATAATCAGACGATTCCCAGATCGGGTGGAGCATTGTCAAGAGGCGTCACTTAATAACCCTTTCTTACAGATAGAAATCTGTTGTTGACAGAATCATCCTTTCTCTCATATCAAAAATTCATATTCAATTACGTGTTTCATAAACACAAGAATCTCATGATTGTATTCATAATATTGTTATTAAGGTTATGAAACAATTTCACTATACTAGGTCGTCTAACAAACGCCTTATGTTCATTTAAGTTCACCTAAATCTATCATCGCATGATAAACTAAGCATATATCACATATATCAACATGAATAAACACCAAGGTAGGCATGTTATATCATCTAGCACATTATTCTAAGCATTATACATCTCTATGTATCACATGAAGCATTTAAAAGCAACTTAAACAGTTAAAAATAGCTTTAAAACACTTCATGGAAATATAAACAGTTCAAAACTTTTATATAAACTAAAATTGATCACTCCATTAGATCCGTCTCGGAAAAACGAATCCAACGGTATATTGCACGCCCAAAACGGAGTTACGAAACTCCCAGAAAATCAATTTTAATATCAACAGACGGGCTGTAACGCATCACCAGAATGCGTTACAAGCAGCCATTGTCTGCTCTCTTAATAGCAGCAGCAACAACACAAATATCAGGCACGTTAACCGAGAAGGAATCTGTCAGGCGGCTGCTGAAAATCAAAAAAAAAATAGGTTTGTAACGCATTCCGTGAATGCGACACAGGTGTGTAACGCATTCCCGGAATGCGTTACAAACCTATTTTTTTAAGCCATTTAAGGGTGTATAGATTTTTTATTATGAATTTTTGAAGTTGTTTCAACCATGATATAACTTGTAAAAATCATAATTAATTCATACAAGCATATAAAATTCTGAAATTTTTACAAGTTATATCATGGTTGAAACAACTTCAAAAATTCATAATAAAAAATCTATACACCCTTAAATGGCTTAAAAAAATAGGTTTGTAACGCATGTTAAGGAGGAGGAAGGTGGTGGAGAGAATTGGGTTTTCCAAACTTTTTGGGTTTTCGGGTTTGATGTGGGTTAGAATAAAATAGGGTCTATAATAGTGTATTTATAGGCAAAATTTTCAGCTGAAATTTTCCCATAAATAATATTATTATTATCCCAATTATTATTCTCATTAATAATTAAAACACCTTTTAATCATTAATTCTTTTTCTAAACACTTTAGAAATAATTCTCTCTCTTGATTTAATTTCCAAAAATTAAATCCTTTAATTAATAATATTAAGAACTTTTCTTAATTAATTTATAATCAATTAAATCTAATTTAATCAATTATTAAATTTTCCAATTAATTATTTATTTCATAAATAAATAATTATTAGCCATTATTAATTAATTCCTCCACCATTAAATCATTCTCTTTTTATGGTGTGACCTTGTAGGTTCAATATTAAGCCGGTAGTAGAAATAAATAATAATAAAACTATTTTATCATTATTTATATAAATTCTCTAATTTATTAAATATGATTAATTAATTAATCACATTTATTCTACATCGTGAGTGATGCTTCTCAACATATCGCGACTATCCGGATAATATGAATTCACTGCTTAGAATACCAAGAACCCGTCAGTGAATAGTTATCGTACAATAAACTCCTTCTACCCTACAATGTCCCGATTAAATACAAGGCATGGATCTCGTGTCAAGCCTATCTAATTCAATCACTTTGCTTACCATTTACTATGCGTAGTTCTATGCAAATTAGAAACTCCTTTCTAATTTCATTCACTCTGGCCAGAGATTCCTGAACTAGCATAAGCGGATCAGCCTTGAACATTCGCTTCCTTCACTGGAAGGGGTAGATCCTTTATTGATCATACACTATCTTCGTGTACAAATTCCTATACCCAGAAGAGCCCTAATAATTGTCCCTGGAGACTAAGAACTAAACCAAAGCATAGTTCAGTGTACACAAGATGACTATGATGACCTCAAGTCTAAGGATACTTGTACAACTATCACTATGTGAACAACTGCTGACAAGTGAGTGAACTCCATCAGTTGTTCAGTTGGGCGAGTCATGTTCAGTGAACTTATTCCATAATAAGCACCTACATACTAGCTATAGTGTCACCACACAAATGTCTATAAGAACAGACATCCTTCATAATGAAGCAAGCATAGTATGTACCGATCTTTGCGGATTATTAATTACCAGTTAGTAATCCTATGACCAGGAACTATTTAAGTTTAGAGTTATCATCTTTTTAGGTCTCACTATTATGATCTCATCATAATCCATAAAAAGCTTTACTCTAAACTATGGTATATCGTATTTAAACACTTAAATAGATAAAGCCCGTAATAAAAACAAAACAAGTCTTTATTAATATCAATGAAATCAAAACAGATTACATAAAAGTTATTCCTAAATCCTAATACATGATTGGACTTAGGACATATTCCTTTCAAGAGGATCTTGGTATTATGCAAGGAGCGAAGGAGATAAGGAAGAAGACCGTTTTAGTACACAGCAACGAAGAGGAAGCATATTTTCTTGTGATTCTTGATTCGTTGTAACGTTGGATGCTAGTTTTCTTACCTTGAACCTATTTACTCTTGTGACGTACTCTGATTTAATATAATTAGTTTAGTTATTATTTTCTTGTGTTTGTTTATCATGATTTCATATGAACCCATGATGACGATAAGTGCTATTATGGGCTAATCGTGATCATGGGGTTGCAATGGATTTACTATGGAATTCTTTAGTTAATTGTTTAATACTTTAGTGTGTGATGATTGTATGATATCTAGTATTGGTTGTGCGTATTCGTCTTATGTGCGTCGCGAACATATAAGATAGGGTGTTAATCTCTTGTGAAGCGACGGTGGATCTTGAGATTTAGAACTTGCCATGCTAGCGTAGGATCATGTACGTTGTGCATGATTAGTGGATAACTCTAACAGTTTTATTTGCCCTATGTAATCAAAAGGAATAACTTATGCTTAAATCGTTGTGTTGTCAATTTCTGTAGACATATAGGAACTCAACATAATTGATGACTATTCAACTTCTATCTTAATTGTGGATGTTTGGTAGAATAGTATTAGTACAATGAAAGTTGGCTTTTATCAGTTTCGTGTTATTCGATTAATATCATCACTGTCACATGCTAAAGGAATTAACAATGACTATTGAAGGAAGTAGTAATGAAGTTGTGATGTCATGAGTGTTTTATTATTGATAATTTGAAGTGTTAATTAAGTGATTAATTAAGTAGTTAATTGTAGTTAATATTTAGTCAACAATTCTAAGTGTTAGTGCCTTAACATTGAGAAGTAATCATACATTGGTGATTGAGTTTAATTAGACAATAAATTAGTCTGAGTCTCTGTGGGAACGAACTAGAAAGTATTCTATATTACTTGCGAACGCGTATACTTGCGTGAATATTAGTGTGTGTTTTTGCCCTAACAAGTTTTTGGCGCCGCTGCCGGGGACTCGGCGTATTTGTTTAGTTTATGTACTTACCATCATTGGTCATTAGGACTCAGTGATTAGGACGTAGTAGTTACTTATTGTTTCCGGTTGTGTTTCAGGTACTTTAGCGAGCGTTTATGCAAACTCGTTCTCGTACTCACAAGAGGACTTTAGATACAGCTGAGGAGACAGACGAAGTTCTTGATATTCCGGAGAAGTTAGATTTTGAAGATTCGGATTCAGGAACTGAGCGGAAAGAACCAGTAAACATGGGTGATCGTATTGTTCAAGCTGATCCAGCTCTCATGGACTTTTCTCGGCCAAAAATTGATGACATTCAGTCAAGCATTCTTCATCCGGCCATTCAAGCTAACACCTTTGAAATCAAGCTGGGCACTATTCAGATGGTGCAGAATTCTTTTTCCTTTGGAGGAGCGGCGACTGAAGACCCCAACATGCACATAAGAAATTTTATCGAGATCTGCAACACTTTTAAGTATAATGGCGTGACTGATGAGGCTATCAAGCTGAGACTTTTCCCATTCTCACTAAGGGACAAAGCTAAGGACTGGTTACATTCTGAACCAGCTGGGTCCATCACTACGTGGCAAGATCTTGCGCAAAAGTTTCTGGTGAAGTTTTATCCAATGGCAAAGACTGCTGCTATGAGGAATGCTCTTACTCAGTTTGCGCAGCAACCTACAGAATCTATGTGCGAAGCTTAGGAACGCTACAAGTAAATGTTGAGAAAGTGTCCACATCATGGAATGCCTGATTGGATGGTGATCACGGGTTTCTATAATGGTTTGGGGGCCCAATCTCGGCCCATGCTCGATGCAGCAGCTGGAGGCGCTTTATGGGCTAAAAGCTATACTGAGGCTTATAATCTTATCGAGACTATGGCTGCAAATGAGCATCAAAACCCAACTCAGAGGATGATGCCTGGTAAGGTATCAGGTATTCTAGAAGTTGATGCAGCCACCGCTATTGCAGCACAGCTTCAAGCGCTGTCAATGAAGGTTGATTCGCTGGCTACATATGGAGTTAATCAAATAGCTATGGTTTGTGAGCTTTGTGTAGGTTCTCATGTTACGGATCAGTGTTCTCTTGTCAACGAATATGTTCAGTATGTGAATAATTATCAGCGACAACAGCAGCCTGTACCAGCGACCTATCATCCTAATAACAGAAATCATCCAAATTTCAGCCGGGGGAATAATCAGAATGCTATTCAGCCACCATATCAGCAAGGAGTGAGTAAACAGTTTAACCCACCTGGATTCCAGCAACCACAGCAATATGCTCAAAGGCAATCATATCCTCAACAGGGAAGTGCAGCTGCACCTACTAGTGCTGATTTTGAGGAACTTAAGCTGTTATGCAAGAGTCAGGCGGTTTCTATCAAGACCTTGGAAAATCAAATCGGTCAATTAGCCAATGCAGTGCTCAATCGTCAACCCGGCACTCTTCCCAGTGACACGGAAGTACCAGGCAGGAAGGAAGCTAAAGAGCAAGTCAAGGCTATCACCTTAAGGTCTGGAAAAGTTGCTGATGCTGAAAAGGCAAAAGAAGGAGAAGCTGAAATTAGAGATGAAGAAGCTAAGCAAAAGGAGAAAGTGGCGGAACCAAGGAAGACTATTGTTGAACACACTCTGCCTGAGGGTAATACAGGGGAGAAACAGCTCTATCCTCCACCACCTTTTCCTAAGAGATTGAAGCAACAAAAGCTGGATAGACAGTTCGGTAAGTTTCTGGAGGTGTTCAAGAAACTTCACATCAATATACCTTTCGCAGAGGCTCTAGAGCAAATGCCTAGTTATGCGAAGTTTATGAAGAGTATTCTTTCAAGGAAGGTGAAACTGGATGACCTTGAGACCGTTGCTCTCACGGAAGAATGCAGCGCTGTTCTGCAGCAAAAGTTACCGCCAAAACTGAAAGATCCAGGTAGCTTCACCATTCCTTGCACCATTGGCAAGTTAACTTTTGACAAGTGCCTTTGTGATTTGGGAGCAAGCATTAATCTGATGCCGTTGTCGATCTTTAAAAAGTTGGATTTGCCTGATCCAAAACCTGCATACATGTCTCTACAATTGGCTGATCGTTCCATTACTTACCCAAGGGGCATAGTGGAGGATGTGCTAGTCAAGGTGGATAAGCTTTTCTTTCTTGCAGATTTTGTTATTCTGGATTTTGAGGAAGATAAGAAGATTCCCATAATCTTGGGAAGACCTTTCTTGGCTACTGGCCATACCTTGATAGATGTGCAAAAAGGTGAACTTACTATGCGGGTACAAGATCAGGATGTGACCTTCAACGTATTCAAGGCAATAAAATTCCCTACAGAAGATGAGGAGTGCTTAAAAGTGGATGTGATTGATTCTGCGGTTACTTCGGAACTCGATCGCATGCTAATGTCTGATGCATTGGAAAAGGCCTTAGTGGGGGATTTTGACAGCGATGATGAAGATGGCAACGAGAAATTACAATATCTGAACGCTTCTCCCTGGAAGCGAAAGCTGGACATACCGTTTGAATCTCTTGGTACTTCTGACCTCAAGAATGCTGAAGGAAAGCTCAAACCATCAATAGAGGAAGCACCTACCTTGGAGCTCAAGCCATTACCTGAACACTTGAGGTATGCTTTTTTAGGTGATGCATCTACTTTACCTGTTATTATTTCATCTGACCTTTCAAGTAGTGAGGAAAACAAGCTCTTAAGGATTTTGAGAGAATTCAAATCGGCTATTGGATGGATCATAGCAGACATCAAGGGAATAAGTCCTTCATATTGTATGCATAAAATTCTGCTAGAGGAAGGTAGTAAGCCGACTGTTGAACAGCAGCGCAGACTGAATCCTATCATGAAGGAGGTGGTGAAGAAAGAAATTCTGAAATGGCTGGATGCAGGCATCATTTATCCTATTTCTGACAGTTCGTGGGTGAGCCCCGTACAATGTGTACCTAAGAAAGGAGGTATCACTGTGGTAGCAAATGAAAAGAATGAGCTAATCCCCACTCGAACAGTTACAGGATGGAGAGTATGCATGGATTATCGAAAATTGAACAAAGCCACAAGGAAGGATCACTTCCCTCTTCCGTTTATTGATCAGATGCTTGACAGGTTGGCTGGTCATGAGTATTTTTGTCTTCTGGATGGCTATTCAGGGTATAATCAGATTTGTATTACACCAGAGGATCAGGAAAAGACTACCTTCACTTGTCCATTTGGCACGTTTGCTTTTCGCAGAGTTTCATTTGGGTTATGTGGCGCACCGGCCACTTTTCAGAGGTGTATGATGGCTATATTCTCTGACATGATTGGAAATAATGTCGAAGTGTTCATGGACGACTTCTCCGTCTTTGGACATTCATATGATGAATGTTTGAATAATCTTCGTGCCGTACTCAAAAGGTGCGTGGAAACTAATTTGGTGCTCAATTGGGAGAAATGTCATTTTATGGTGCGTGAAGGCATTATTCTTGGGCATAAGGTCTCTAACAAGGGTCTGGAGGTGGACAAGGCCAAGGTGGGAGTCATTGAAAATCTTCCACCACCTAATTCTGTGAAAGAAATCCGTAGTTTTCTTGGTCATGGGGGTTTTTATCGGCGATTCATCAAGGACTTTTCAAAGATATCTAAGTCGTTGTGCAATTTGCTTGAGAAAGATGTGCCTTTCAAATTTGATGATGAATGTTTGGCGGCATTCGAGACTCTCAAGAAGAGTTTGATCACTGCACCAGTTATTACAGCACCAGATTGGAAAGAACCGTTTGAGATGATGTGTGATGCGAGTGATTATGCGGTAGGTGCAGTTCTGGGACAGCGCAAGAAAAATCTCTTCCATGTGGTCTACTATGCGAGTAAGACCTTAAATGGGGCCCAAATGAACTACACCACTACTGAGAAGGAGCTCTTGGCTATAGTCTTTGGTTTCGAGAAATTTCGATCTTATCTACTTGGTACTAAAGTAACAGTATTCACTGATCATGCAGCCATTCGCTATCTGGTTTCCAAGAAGGACTCGAAGCCGAGACTCATTCGTTGGGTGCTTTTACTTCAGGAATTTGAGTTAGAGATCAAGGATAGAAAAGGTACTGAGAATCAAGTAGATGACCATCTCTCTAGGTTAGAGAATCCCGATTCTACTTCACAAGATAGGACATTAATCAATGAATCTTTTCCGGATGAGCAGTTGTTTGCAGTTCAGGAGGAAGAACCATGGTTTGCAGATATTGTAAACTATCTCGTCAGCAATGTAATGCCTCCTAAATTGACCTCAGCTCAAAAGAAGAAGTTTCTACATGAGGTGAAGTGGTATATGTGGGATGAACCATATTTGTTTAGACAGGGAGCTGACCAGATCATCAGGAGATGTATCCCGTTCTGTGAGACGGAGGGGATATTACGAGACTGCCACTCCACGGTTTATGGTGGACACTATGGTGGTGAGAAGACGGCAGCTCATATTCTGCAAGCAGGTTTTTTCTGGCCTACTTTGTTTAAGGATGCTCATCAGTTTGTTTTAAGGTGTGATCGTTGCCAAAGAGTGGGAAATTTGACGAGAAAGGATGAGATGCCGTTAAATGTGATGCTTGAAGTCGAGGTCTTTGATGTTTGGGGAATCGATTTCATGGGGCCTTTTGTCTCATCTTGCAATAATCAGTACATCTTGCTGGCAGTCGATTATGTCTCAAAATGGGTAGAAGTCGAAGCTTTACCGACAAATGATGCAAAGGCAGTGCTAAATTTTCTTCATAAGCAGATTTTCACAAGGTTTGGAACACCTCGGGTAATCATAAGTGATGAAGGGTCGCATTTCTGCAACCGTAAGTTCACTTCTATGATGCAGCGTTATAATGTGAATCATCGAGTGGCTACTGCCTATCATCCGCAAACAAATGGTCAAGCGCATTCTAGAGAAGGTTGTTTGTCCGTCAAGGAAGGATTGGTCTTTAAAGCTCGATGAAGCTGTTTGGGCTTACAGAACAGCATACAAAACTCCACTTGGTATGTCCCCGTTTCAGTTGGTGTACGGTAAGGGATGTCATCTACCTGCGGAGCTTGAGCATAAGGCCTACTGGGCATTGAAAAAGTTGAACCTGGATTTAGATGCAGCTGGTACGAAAAGAATGCTTCAGTTTAATGAACTTGATGAATTTCGACTTCAAGCGTATGAGAATAACAAAATGTATAAGGAAAAGGTGAAGAGGTGGCATGATAGGAAACTATATCCTAAGTTATTCGTGCCGGGGCAACAAGTTCTCTTATTCAACTCTCGTCTCCGACTTTTTCCTGGGAAGTTGAAATCGAGGCGGTCTGGACCTTTTATTGTCAAAACTCTGTTTCCACATGGAGCGGTGGAAATTTTTGAGAATGATATGGACCAAGCATTCAAGGTTAATGGTCAGTGTTTGAAGCACTACTATGGGGACATGGCAAACCGAGAAGTGGTTAGTGCCATTTTGTTGACTACTTGAGAAAGGTACGCAACGTCAAGCTAATGACGAAAAAGAAGCGCTGCGTGGGAGGCAACCCTTGATTTGTTGTTACAGGAACCCTTAGAAGTTAATAACCTATCCAAAAACACAAAAAAAAAATCAGAAAAACGGGACTAAAAAAATTTTTCCGGTGACCCCTTGAGCGCCCGCTCAGCTTTGCTGAGCGACCGCTCAGGGGTCGACTGCCAGAAAAAAAAAATTAAGTTCATAAAAAAAAAACCAATTTTAGCCCATAAACCCACGATTTGTTCCCACTACCCCATCATTTTAATCCTTAATCCCCAACCCTAATCTAATTTAACCTATTCCACACCCTATATATACATACACACATCCTACATATCTCCCACAAACTTCCTACACTTAAACTCTCTCCCAAGCACCAAAACTCAGTTCTTAAACACTTTTATTGGAGAATCAATGGCACCCAAGAGAGCACGAACTATCGATAGCAGCAGCACAGTCCCTACTGCTGATTCATCAAGGGGTACTGCTGCAAGGCCTCGGTTGACTTACAGAGCTGCGGAGGAGGAGGAGTACACTAGGCTTTTGGGGAAGCCGATTCTGAAGGAGAGAGGGTTTTTACCATCAGGGAGGGATGGTGAGTTGCTACCCATGATTGCAGAGAAGGGGTGGATAGCTTTTTGTGAGTCGCCCGAAGCAGTGCCGATGAGCGTGGTTCGCGAGTTCTATGCGAACGCGAAGGCTGAAAAGAATGGGTTTTCTGTGGTCCGAGGGCTGACGGTTGATTATCATCCTGCGGCGATTCGCCGTGTGATTGGACAGCGAGAGAGGAAGCCCGAGGAGGAGAACTGTAATGAGAAGACTGCTGAGGATTTTGACTTGGATTTGATTTGTGCGACTCTCTGTAGGCCGGGCACAGTTTGGACCTTCAAGACCGGCACTAATGAGTATCGTCACTTCCCGGCGATCGCTATGAACAGGTATGCCCGTGCATGGAATGCATTTATTTGTGCTAATATTTTTCCTTCTTCACATGCACACGAGGTCACAGTTGAAAGAGCACAGTTGTTGTGGGGAATTCTTAATGAGGAGTACTATGTGGACCTTGGTGAGTTTATCTACCAAGGAATTCTGAAGTTTTTGAGGGGAGCTAAGCATATGAACATCCCTTATGCATCCACGGTTACGAAGCTGTGCCGAGCAGTAGGAGTGAACTGGCCGGCTCATGAGCAGTTGCAGTTGCCGGCAGCTCCGATTGATTCTGGGACTCTGAATGGGATGCAGGAGTGGACCAGTGGTGAGCCCGAGGAGCATGGGTTGGGTTATCGTCTTCCAGGAGGGCGTCCAGCACGAGGTGCTACTATGGCTAGGCCTAGGCGTGATGAGGCTGGTTCTTCGAGAGCTCAGGAGGGTGCTGGAATGGCTGATACCCAGTATAGGAGGCTTTCACGACGGATGGATGCCATGTAAGAGACGCAGAGCAGGTTTGCTCAGGAGCTCACCCTTGCGTTAGGGACTACTTTTCGGGGCCTTGGAGCTGATATCCAGTGGCCAGTTTTTGGTGAGGACTCTGCATACCCGCCGCCTGATACTCCACCCACTGAGGGTGATGATGATGATGACTCCGAGTAGGTATACCCTGTGTTCCTTTCTACTACCTTCACTGGGGACAGTGAAGATTTTAAGTTTGGGGGTGGTAGTTAAGGAATACTGTGTGTGTGTCATATAGCTGCATATTCATGATAGTTTAGTTCATATAGTTGCATAATTTATACCATATAGTTTTTTTTTATATATAGTTATATTTGTTTATTATGTCATGTAGCTCATGCATTTACCATGATCCCTTTTGCGATGATTTATCGACTGAATTGTGATATTGATGCGAGTGTAGTGATAGCATTAAAGTGATATTAAGTCGTGTAGGTTGATATGCATGCTAGAAGCACTTGTAATTTCACTAAGTCTTAGAGAATGCGTAAGGGCTAGATTGTTGTTATGATTTGATTATTTTCGAGGTTAATCTATTTATTATGCTTAGAATTCGATAATAGGTTCTTAGTGATAAAGGCATGAAAAAGAAAAAATTGGAGTAAAAAATGGACTTTGTTGCTAGTTGTGGCTAGGCGTCAAATGGCTAGTAGTCGGCTCGCATGTTGTGCGAGTAGTCTAGGGTTGAGCAAGATGGAGCGAAACGCACTTGCTCAGAAATATTAAAAAAAAATATATATATATATATATATATATAAAATAATAATTTTTGTGGTGTTTATGCATAATTGATCATGAGTGGGCTCTTTGGTATTCGAGTTATTAAGTTCTTAGGGGACTTTGTGCCTAGTGACCTAAGGCTTTTAGAGTCTGGGATCCGCTAACCTAACGCTCGTTACATGGATACCATTGTATAAGTCTTTTGTGGACCTCACTCATTGCACGGTCAAATAAGCATTTGTGTTGTGAATAAAAAGCATGATTCTGTAATAAGCTCCAGAATTCTTGTAGTGTTGTATGTCACTTTGTGCCTAGAATTTTTATTCTTTGTATAATCATGTGATTGCCTTGAGGATAGTCGAGTCATAATAATTGGTCTAGTTCCGAAGCATATCTGTTAAGCATCTGCACACACCACATTTCTGGCTGCATGTTCATTTGCATGAGTTTATTAATCTTTAGTCGTCTAACTGCATTTGTTGAGATGTTGCAATTTGGTTGGTTCGTTCGTAGTAAGGGGGATCGCTGCATTTTCATATAGATTGCATTCATGCATGTTTTTATTTGTTTTTGAGTCTGTGACGCTTGAGGACAAGCATCGATTTAAGTTTGGGGGTGTGATAAGTGGCATTTTATACCACTTAGAACATCTTAAAATGGCTTAAATTGGTGCATTGAAATCAAGTATTTTGTGTATTTGATGCGTTTTTCTAGTGTTTATGTATTTCAGGGTATTAGTTGCATTTCGGAGGAGTAATCATCAAGAATAAGCCTTGGCATGTGTTCATCGTTGAGAGAGGAAAGCAATGCTGAGCGGCCGCGAAGGAAGCTGAGCGCCCGCTCAGCTATGCTGAGCGGCCGCGCAGGGTCGGGAAAAAAGATAAAATATTTTAGGACTTCTATTTCTGTTTGGTTTCCACTTCTATGTAATCTGAGTTTTATGGGACTATTATATAAGTAGATTTGGAGACGTTTTCACGAGAGAGGATCGTGGTATTACGCAAGGAGCGAAGGAGATAAGGAAGAAGACCGTTTTAGTACACAGCAACGAAGAGGAAGCATATTTTCTTGTGATTCTTGATTCGTTGTAACGTTGGATGCTAGTTTTCTTACCTTGAACCTATTTACTCTTGTGACGTACTCTGATTTAATATAATTAGTTTAGTTATTATTTTCTTGTGTTTGTTTATCATGATTTCATATGAACCCATGATGACGATAAGTGCTATTATGGGCTAATCGTGATCATGGGGTTGCAATGGATTTACTATGGAATTCTTTAGTTAATTGTTTAATACTTTAGTGTGTGATGATTGTATGATATCTAGTATTGGTTGTGTGTATTCGTCTTATGTGCGTCGCGAATATATAAGATAGGGTGTTAATCTCTTGTGAAGCGACGGTGGATCTTGAGATTTAGAACTTGCCATGCTAGCGTAGGATCATGTATGTTGTGCATGATTAGTGGATAACTCTAACAGTTTTATTTGCCCTATGTAATCAAAAGGAATAACTTGTGCTTAAATCGTTGTGTTGTCAATTTCTGTAGACATATAGGAACTCAACATAATTGATGACTATTCAACTTCTATCTTAATTGTGGATGTTTGGTAGAATAGTATTAGTACAATGAAAGTTGGCTTTTATCAGTTTCGTGTTATTCGATTAATATCATCACTGTCACATGCTAAAGGAATTAACAATGATTATTGAAGGAAGTAGTAATGAAGTTGTGATCTCATGAGTATTTTATTATTGATAATTTGAAGTGTTAATTAAGTGATTAATTAAGTAGTTAATTGCAGTTAATATTTAGTCAACAATTCTAAGTGTTAGTGTCTTAACATTGAGAAGTAATCATACATTGGTGAGTGAGTTTAATTAGACAATAAATTAGTCTGAGTCTCTGTGGGAACGAACTAGAAAGTATTTTATATTACTTGCGAACGCGTATACTTGCGTGAATATTAGTGTGTGTTTTTGCCCTAACAGATGGCATAGGGACTTGGATGTAGGCCATAGACTAGGTGTAGGGGCCGAACCAAGTGAAAACTTCTGGTGTTTTTTTACTTATTAAGTTTTCAGCATTCTGTATTTTAATTACTGTTATTGACATTATGCAGTTAATTGAGACTGTCCCATTCATTGTTTCATTTGTAAAGGGACTGTCACATTTGCCTTGACAGTTAGAATATAATATTATCTATCGAGCCATTGAATTTCAATTGGTATCAGAGCAGGTACATTTAATTCTCTTTTTAGTGTTTATTTTTCTAGCGATCCATGGCTTAACCAGATAGGTATTCAAACAATTATCCACCACTGCTTCATGGTGCTGAAAACTACAATGACTGAAAGTTCCGGATGAAAATTTTTCTCCAGCGTGATGCATTCGAATGGGATGCTGTAGAAAATGGTTTTATAACTCCTATGAAAGATGGGAAGCCAAAATCCCTCAAGGATCTCTCTCCTGAAGAAGTGAATGCAATGAACTCCAATGCTAAAGCTATGAACACACTTCTCAATGGCATGGTAGCTACAGAATTAAGAAAAGTATCAGCATGTACTACTGCCAAACAGATCTGGGATACGATCAAAGTCAGCCACGAAGGCATGTCTAAGGTACGTGAAGTAAAATTAAGTATGCTCATGAGTGACTATGAAGGTTTCAGGTTGGAAAGAGATGAAAGCGTGCGAGATGCTCAAGGGAGATTCCTGACATTGATGAACTCTATCTCACTTCTGGAAAGGATCATTCCTCAATCTGAGATCAATAGGAAAATCCTCAGAGCAATGCCAAAGAAGTTTGCTCCAAAGGTTACCATTCTGCAGGATTCAACACTGCTTTCGACTATGGACACTCTAACACTGTTCAGTGAATTGGAAGAATTCGAAAATCAGCTACGAAGATATGATGAAGAAGATGAAGCTCCTCGTAAAAAGACTCTTGCACTCAATGCCGAAGCTGATGAGTCTCCTGATGATTCTGATGAAGAGATCGCTCTTCTGACCAAGAAGTTTCATAAATTTCTTGCCAAACGGAATGCCTCCAAATGACCTATGAAGTCACAGTTTCCAAAGAAGGACTTCAAATCTAATCCGAGCAAGGAGAATAAACAAATCAAAGGAAGGACACTTGTTTTGAGTGTGGAAAGAAAGGATATTTCAAAAAGGACTACTACGAGATGAAGAACAAAAAGAAGGCATTAATTACTTGGGGTGATAATGAATCTGACGTGGAGATCGATTCAGACGATGAAGTTGCTCAACTTTGCTTTGCAGGACTCGAGGACAACTCCAGTGACATTGATTAGGTACAAAATATAAAGTATCATTCAAATATATCTTCATCGATGTTGAATTTGCAGGTCCAGGTTAAGAAGCTAAAAAAAGAATGCTTATTTAAAACAAGCATTAAATGAAGTTCTTAGTAAAATGGATGACCCCATGAAGGAGGAAGCCTTGGTTGCTGAAAACAAATCTTTGCTTGAAAGGGTTTCAAAACTCACTGAAGAAAATCAATATCTCAAAAATGAGATTGAAATGAAAGATGTATGTCTTAAATCTTTGAAGAAAGAGTCAATCTCTGTTGATCCAAAAATTTTCAAAAGAGACGGTGCTCCTGATCCCCTGGTTCCGGAATTAAATCAGAAAGTGGCACAGCTTGAAAAGGATTAACGAAATGTTTTCATGGAGAAGGAACTTTGAATGTTCTTCTTGGTGAACAAAAATCTTCTCTTGATAAAGGAGGTTTAGGATGTGAATCAATCAAGAAACGTGCATTTCAAGGAGGTTACAAGCGAGCTCTTATGAAGTATAAGATGCCTTATGAGAAATGTCGAGATTGTGGCAAAAATGGTCACCCTACATCTGAATCTAGATTATGTGGTATCAAGGGCCACTCCTCTAACTCATCTTATAATTCGTCTGCTAGATATAAATCTGCTAATACAACTATTACTATTGTTCAGATGTGGATTAAGAAATCAGATAGACATTTATATAAGATTTGTGATACTAACCAACCAGGACCCAAAATTTAGTGGGTACCTAAGAGATAAAGCAATTTTTTTTGCAGGTTTGCTTGAAGGTCCATGTTTCGCGAAATAAATGAATCATCGACAGTGGTTGTTCACGTCACATGACAGGTGATAAATCCAAGTTTCTATCTCTAGTTGCCAAGGAAGGTGGCTTAGTTACTCTTGGAGATTCAAACACCGTCAGAATTATTAGAAAAGGCACCATTGGTAATGACAGGTTTGTTATTTCTAACGTTCGTTTATTTGATGGTTTGAAATACAATCTTATTAGTGTAAGTCAACTTATTGATGTTGGCATAAGGTTAAGTTTGATAAAGATGTATGCTATATTGGTACTAAGACTAACGAGTTTGCTTTAGCTGCCAAAAGAAAAGGAAATATTTTCGTGTTAGATTTTGATGAACAGCAGGAGGAAATCTGTCTTGCTACTGTTCAAGATCAGCAGAATCTTTGGCATCGACGTTTAGGTCATGTTCACTTGGATCTTCTCAGGAAGATATCTTCTCATGATCTGGTACGAGGTCTACCTAAGCTGAAATTCAAGATGGTTGAACCTTGTACAGCATGTCAGCTAGGAAAACAGGTAAAGACATCTTTTACAGCTAAGAATCGTGTGTCAATAACTGACCCTTTGCAGCTTCTTCATCTAGATCTTTTTGGTCCAGAAAGGTATGGTGTTTTTTGTTTACTTATTAAATTTTTATGATACTGCATTTTAATTACTGTAATTGACATTCTGCAGTTAATTGAGAATGTCTCATTTATTGTCTCATTTATTGTCTTATTTGTAAAGGGACTGTCCTATTTGCATAAGAGAATGACCCATTTACCTTTACAGTTAGAATATAATATTATCTATCAAGCTATTGATCAATTACCTTAACCCTGAATCTGTAACAACAACAAAGAATCTCATATACAATAAAGTTATCAAATAATTAATATTGAAAACTATAATGTTAAAACAATTTTATCATTAGAATAACCTGACCACCAATTTTATCATTAGAATTTGACGTGTAACCATTCATAAGCGCACGATATTTTTCCGCCTTGGATACATGCTCTTGGATAAAACAATTTTGTCATGCTAGATATCAAATCAAGATCATGTTGGGTAAATTTACTGTTATCCAACCACCATTGTCTTTGCTTGTGCATTCTTGATCCAAGATACATTAAGATCCTTATATCTTTTGTAGGGCACTCCACAATTTCATTGGCATGTTGGGTAGCCATATATGCCTATTCATCCAAACCTTAGGTATATATAAGTTTGATGATTTGGAGAGAAATCAAATTATGACTCTAGTCTCTATTATTTGGAACACCACCATGAATATATACTCTTTTCAGAAACTCAACCCTGGTTTAGATAAAGATGAGGTAAATTTATTTTCCTTTTATTTTCACAAAAGATGAGGTAAGAATTAATTTATTATTTAATTTAAAAAGAAAAAAATATAATCTAAAGGTCATGATAGAAAAGTTTTCTATCATTGCACCCAAATTTATAATATTTAAATATTAAATTAAAAATCCAAATATCATATAAAAATAAATAACTATGCAAATTTTTAAATAATTTACTTATTAAAATCAGTCACTTTATAACAAAAAATAATCATTCAATATTCACCATTAACATTATATAAAAAAATAGAGTCATTATAAAATTAATATCAAACCACTTTGATTTACATTAAAAAAAAATTACAAATATATTTTGACTTAGTATTCACGTTCCTACCATTTAATTGTATAAAAAAATTCAATGTGATTTAAGACCGATACAATTAGACCAATATAATTTTACGTTCCATTAATAGAAAAAAATTGTATCATAATCTTTAGAAATTAGCCCTTTAAAAAGGCTAATAAAACAAATTTAGATGTTTTTATTAAAAAGCTTATTAAATTGAGGTTTTTCAGATTTTCATATATTTTAATTAAAATAAGTCATTGTTTATCATTTATTGTTACTACCTTAAATTTCGTGCATGGCACGGTTCACAAGCTTGTTGTTGTGTGTCACAAGTTGTAGGCCGTGCTAGACTAGTAAAACAGACCATGCACTTTCTTTGCTTCACTTCGGGATATCAGCAAGTTATAGGAAGGGGTGGACTATGGGGTGGGTCCCAGTCGAGGTCAAATTCCAAAGAAGACAGCCTATTTAATGATATTATTTATATACATACAATATATTTATCTAAAAAAGCGTAAAATTAAACGGATTTGTAAAACAATTTGGTCCATATACTTTTATCACTTGTTTCTAATATAATTAAATACATATCAATACATCTCTCTGTCCAAAATCTTCAATTTATATCATTATTTTTTATTTATTTTTTTTGATAAACATGCTTGTAATATAATTATATTGAATTCATTACTAAAACAACAAATCTTAATATACTGATATAATTTATGTGAGATACAAAATATTTTTATTTGAATATACTAGAAGTATTTTTGTAATTGCAAAAATTACAAATGTGCAATTAAAATAAATTATGTATTCACATAACTTTCTAAATTAAATACTTAAGGACATCTTTCTCTTAAAAAATATAAATTTGTAATTAAATTAGAATTTTAATTTGTAACTATTTTCATTTTTGCTCCGATTTTCAGTATTCAATTGTTTGTACAATAGTTTAGGTACCATTTAAATAACATGAGCTGTTTAGGTACCATTTAAATAACATGAGCATGCATGAGTAGATTTTCTTTCTTTTTATTTATAAACTATAAGTTAGTATTGTAATTACTTGTTCTATGTGTAAGTTAGATTTGAAATTAATATCACGAATAAAAATAATGTGATCAATTTTATACTTCAAAGTTATTTAGCTCATTTTGGGCTATAGAGTTTTGGTTAAAAAAAATTTACTCCCGCCTTCGTAGAGTTTAAATCCTGAGTCCGCAACTAAAATATAGTTTAAACTTGATTATACTTCCTCGTTGAATATGCCCACACAATGACACATTGATAATTTAAAATTGATCATACTTCCTCGTAGAATATGTACACGACACATTGACATAAGAAGCTCTAAGATTCAAAACATCAAAGTTCTAGTTCTAGAATAAAACTCAATAATTTAGAGGTTTAAAGACTCAAACACTGGGTGCCGAAGCAACTTCACAACTAGTTGCAGTAAACATATCTTCTCTCAATTTAGAATTACTAATCTACATCACTTTATGTCATTTTTCAACCATGGTCATAAATTTAAAATATAGGATGGATATAAGGTATTTATAGAATATATATACATATAGGGTGTCATTCCACACAGGCTCAGGTGGTTCTAGCAACCACCTGCCGCATTGAGAGATTGCAGCAGCGTTAGAGCATTGTTTCGTTGCCGCTAGTGCAATGAAACATTGTTGAAGGACACTGTTTGAGCGCTTTATTTTTTCTAATTTATTTTTTTCTGTTAAAAATGAATTTTTAAATATTTTTTTAACTTATATTTTGATATTTTTGAATTAATATTTTAAACTAAAATATTTAAATTTAATCTTGAATTTAAAATTTTTGAGTGAAAAAGTATTTTTTAATTATTTGTTCGAAATAGTATTTTCGAATTTTTATTATAACGGAATATTATGAGTTTTATATTTTTTTTAATATTGTGAGTTTTATGTTTTTTTTTTATTATTCTTGTACTTGTCCAATTTAATTTATCAATTTTTAATTTATAGTAAACGAATATAATGCTAAAAATTGAAAATGGGGAAAACTAAAAAAAATGAAATTTTATCAATTTTTCGTTAACTATAAAAAAATATAAAACAACTCAGCCCCCGGAATGCTAAATATTTTTTCGTAACAAATAAAAAAATACCCTTTGCCACCTACAGCATTATTTCATTGCGGCTAGAGCAATGAAACATTGCTTGAGGACGTTGTTTTAAATGTAACGGTTTTTACTCGCTTTATTTTTCTAATTTATTTTTTTTGTTAAAAATCAATTTTTAAATATTTTTTTGAACTTATATTTTGTTATCTTTGAATTAATATTTAAATTTAATATTGAATTTATAATTTTTGAGTGAAAAAATATTTTTTAATTATTTGTTTGAAATAGTATTTTCAAATTTTTATTATAACGGAATATTGTGAGTTTTATGTTTTTTTATTTTTCTTGTACTTGTCCAATTTAATTTATCAATTTTAAATTTATAGTAAACGAATATAATGCTAAAAATTGAAAATGTGAAAAACTAAAAAAAATGAAATTTTATCGATTTTTCGTTAGCTATAAAAAAATATAAAACAACTCAGCCCCCGGAATGCTAAATATTTTTTCGTAACAAATAAAAAAAATACTCCCTGCCACCTACAGCATTGTTTCATTCCGGCTAGTGAAATGAAACATTGCTGGAGAACGTTGTTTTAAATGTAACGGTTCTTGCTCGCTTTATTTTTCTAATTTATTTTTTTCTTTTAAAATTGAATTTTTAAATATTTTTTTGAACTTATATTTTCATATTTTTGAATTAATATTTTAAACTAGAATATTTAAATTTAATATTGAATTTAAAAATTTTGAGTGAAAAAGTATTTTTTAATTATTTGTTCGAAATAGTATTTTTGAATTTTTATTATAACGAAATATTGTGAGTTTTATATTTTTTTTTATTTTTCTTGTACTTGTCCAATTTAATTTTTCAATTTTTAATTTATAGTAAACGGATATAATGTTAAAAATTAAAAATGTGGAAAACTAAAAAAAATGAATTTTATCGATTTTGGTTAGCTATAAAAAAAATATAAAACAACTCAGCCCCCGAAATGCTAAATATTTTTTTGTAACAAATAAAAAAAATATCATGTGTCACCTACAGCATTGTTGCATTCTGGCTAGTGCAATGAAACATTGCTGGAGGACGTTGTTTTAAATGTAACGGTTCTTGCTCGCTTTATTTTTTTAAAATTTTTTTTCTTTTAAAATGAATTTTTCAATATTTTTTTGAACTTATATTTTGATATTTTTGAATTAATATTTTAAACTAAAATATTTAAATTTAATATTGAATTTAAAACTTTTGAGTGAAAAAGTATTTTTTAATTATTTGTTCGAAATAGTATTTTCGAATTTTTATTATAACGGAATATTGTGAGTTTTATATTTTTTTTAATATTGTGAGTTTTATGTTTTTTTATTTTTCTTGTACTTGTCCAATTTAATTTATCAATTTTAAATTTATAGTAAACGAATATAATGTTAAAAATTGAAAATGTGGAAAACTAAAAAAAAATGAAATTTTATCGATTTTTCTTTAGCTATAAAAAAATATAAAACAACTCAGCCCCCGGAATGCTAAATATTTATTCGTAACAAATAAAAAAAATACTCTCTGCCACCTACAGCATTGTTTCATTCCGGCTAGTGAAATGAAACATTGCTGGAGGACGTTGTTTTAAATATAACGGTTCTTGCTCGCTTTATTTTTCTAATTTATTTTTTTCTTTTAAAAATGAATTTTTAAATATTTTTTTGAACTTATATTTTGATATTTTTGAATTAGTATTTTAAACTAGAATATTTAAATTTAATATTGAATTTAAAAATTTTGAGTGAAAAAGTATTTTTTAATTATTTTTTCGAAATAGTAATTTCGAATTTTTATTATAACGGAATATTGTGAGTTTTATGTTTTTTTTTATTTTTCTTGTACTTGTCCAATATTTAATTTATAGTAAACGAATATAATGCTAAAAATTGAAAATATGGAAAACTAAAAAAAATGAATTTTATCGATTTTGGTTAGCTATAAAAAAAATATAAAATAACTCAGCCCCCAGAATGCTAAATATTTTTTCGTAACAAATAAAAAAAATACCTTGTTTCAGCTATAGCGTTGTTTCATTCTGGCTAGTGCAATGAAACATTGCTCGAGGACGTTGTTTTAAATGTAAAGGTTCTTGCTCGCTTTATTTTTTAAAATTTATTTTTTTCTTTTAAAAACAAATTTTTAAATATTTTTTTGAACTTATACTTTGATATTTTTGAATTAATATTTTAAACTAAAATATTTAAATTTAATATTGAATTTAAAACTTTTGAGTGAAAAAGTATTTTTTAATTATTTGTTCGAAATAGTATTTTCGAATTTTTATTATAACGGAATATTGTGAGTTTTATGTTTTTTTTATTTTTCTTGTATTTGTCCAATTTAATTTATCAATTTTTAATTTATAGTAAACGAATATAATGCTAAAAATTGAAAATGTCGAAATCCAAAAAAAAATAAAATTTTATCGATTTTTCGTTAGCTATGAAAAAAATATAAAACAACTCAGCCCCCGAAATGCTAAATATTTTTTCGTAACGAATAAAAAAATATCATCTACCACCTACAACATTGTTTCATTACGCCTAGTGCAATTAAACATCGTTGGAGACGTTGTTTTAAATGTAACGGTTCTTACTCGCTTTATTTTTCTAATTTATATTTTTTTGTTAAAAATGAATTTTTTAATATTTTTTCGAACTTATATTTTGATATTTTTGAATTAATATTGTAAACTAAAATATTTAAATTTAATATTGAATTTAAAATTTTTGAGTGAAAAAGTATTTTTTAATTATTTGTTCGAAATAATATTTTCGAATTTTTATTATAACGGAATATTGTGAGTTTTAAGTTTTATTTTTAGTATTATGTGTTTTATGTTTTTTTTTCTTTTTCTTGTACTTGTCCAATTTAATTTATCAATTTTTAATTTATAGCAAACGAATATAATGCTAAAAATTGAAAATGTGGAAAAACTAAAAAAATGAAATTTTATCGATTTTCGTTAGCTATAAAAAAATATAAAACAACTCAGCCCCTAAAATACTAAATATTTTTTCGTAACAAATAAAAAAATACCCCCGACCACCTAGAGCATTGTTTCATTGCGACTAGTGCAATGAAACATTTCTCGAGGACGTTGTTTTAAATGTACAGTTTTTGCTCGCTTTATATTTCTAATTTTTTTTTGTTAAAAATGAATTTTTAAATATTTTTTCGATTTATATTTTGATATTTTTGAATTAATATTTTAAATTAAAATATTTAAATTTAATATTGAATTTAAAATTTTTGAGTGAAAAAGTATTTTTTAATTATTTGTTTGAAATAGTAATTTCGAATTTTTATTATAACGGAATATTGTGAGTTTTATATTTTTTTTAATATTGTTAGTTTTATTTTTTTTTATTTTTCTTGTACTTGTCCAATTTAATTTGTAATTTTTTAATTTATAGTAAACGAATATAATGCTAAAAATTGAAAATGTGGAAAACTAAAAAAAATGAAATTTTATCGATTTTTTGTTAGCTATAAAAAAATATAAAACAACTCAGCCCCCAGAATGCTAAATATTTTTTCGTAACAAATAGAAAAAATACCATGTGCCACCCACAACATTGTTTTATTGCGGCTAGTTGAATGAAACATTGATGGAGGACGTTGTTTTAAATGTAACGGTTCTTGCTCGCTTTATTTTTCTAATTTATTTTTTTTGTTAAAAATGAATTTTAAAATATTTTTTCGAAATTATATTTTGATATTTTTGAATTAATATTTTAAATTGAATATTGAATTTAAAATTTTTGAGTGAAAAAATATTTTTTTAATTATTTGTTCGAAATAGTAATTTTGAATTTTTATTATAACGGAATATTGTGAGTTTTATATTTTTTTCTAATATTGTGAGTTTTATGTTTTTTTTATTTTTCTTGTACTTGTCCAATTTAATTTATCAATTTTTAATTTATAGTAAACGAATATAATGCTAAAAATTGAAAATGCGAAAAACTAAAAAAATGAAGTTTTATCAATTTTTCATTACCTATAAAAAAATATAAAACAACTCAGCCCCCCGAATGCTGAATATTTTTTCGTAACAAATAAAAAAATACTCCCGCCACCTACAACATTGTTTCATTGCGTCTAGAGCAATGAAATATTGTTGGAGGGCGTTGTTATAAATATAACGATTCTTTCTCGCTTTATTTTTCTAATTTAATTTTTTTGTTAAAAATAAATTTTTAAATATTTTTTCGAAATTATATTTTGATATTTTTGAATTAATATTTTAAACTAAAACAACTCAGCCGCCTGAATGCTAAATATTTTTTCGTAACAAATAAAAAAAATAGCCCCCGCCACCTACAACATTGTTACTTTGCGGCTAGTGCAATTAAACATTGCTCGAGGACGTTGTTTTAAATGTAAAGTTTTTGCTCGCTTTATTTTTCTAATTTATTTTTTTGTTAAAAATGAATTTTTAAAATATTTTTTCAAACTTATATTTGAAATTACACCTAGAGGGGGGTGAATAGGTGATAATGGCTAACTAGGATTACTTTTAAATTTTACCCGATAATAGCTTACTGAGATTTTATCAACTGAGCTATAATCTGACAATGATAGTAAGCTGAGATGACTAAATGTAATGCTATTAAATAATGTGCAGGAAAGTAAATAGAACACACAAGAATTTTAGCCAGGTTCGACCCCTAAGCCCCTATGGTCTACGTCCTGGTCCCTTACCAACTTGGTAAGAGAATATATTATTGATCAATGAAGGTTACAACTACAAGATACAATAATATATCTCCCTTTATCCCAGCTGCTGATAATGGCTTGCTGAAACCCTGTTTAAGAACCTGCTCTCTAAGTACTATACTACCCAGTAGTACAAACTCCTCTAGCAAGTACCACTAAACCCTTGTTTCCCTAGCCAACTTATCCAGCAACTAATCAATACAATTGAACAATACAAATCAGTGATAAAGTTTACAACTCAAACTATAAACTCTCTTCAATAAAATACGCGTATATATTTAGAGCTCGAGAGTATTTTAGAAACAATAAAGATCAGGAGTTGTATGTGTTCTTGCTTGCAAAATTCCTGTCATAAAACTGCAAGAAACCACATATATAACCACACATTAACGTTTGAAACATTCTTAACAACTTACAACGGCTAGAATCCAATTCTACCGTTTAAGATCGTTGGGATGGTTTCCAACGTTCATGTGTACGTTAGATAGAAGAGAAAGAAAGATGTCCAACGTACAGAAAATATCTCTTCTATTTTGTAGAGGATAAAACGTTTTAATGAAGATAGGAGAAAGAGTTTGAAAGAGAAACAAACTCCTATTCTTTAGGAAATCAATTTGAATGATTAAAAACGTTTTATAAATGAGCTCTCTATATATCATGCATGTTTATTATATTAGAGAAGTCCTTACAACTGATATATATGAAGATCCTATAAAATCTCCATGAAATTCGACTTCCTTGTTGAATCTGGACTGTGC
The DNA here is from genome assembly GCF_009905375.1 of Apium graveolens. NCBI lineage: Eukaryota > Viridiplantae > Streptophyta > Magnoliopsida > Apiales > Apiaceae > Apium > Apium graveolens. Next base: position 95,650,128 of record NC_133653.1, read on the forward strand.
ATCTTGGCTTGCTGTTATTCTGACAATCGTGATCATAGCTTGCTGAAATAGATTACTGTCTTATGATAGCTTGCTGTCATGATACTTAAACAGCACTGATATCAAGCTGTTATATCCTGCAAACATTCTCAAATAACAACATGATGGCTTGCTGTGTTGTGATCATCAAAACTAAGGAGTTACAATCTCCCCCTTTTTGATGATTACACACATTTAGGAGAATTATAAAAACTCCCCCTAAATCTATGCATATCTCAAATTTGTATAACCTGTTACTGCAATTAAAATATAAATGACACACATGCATATCCAAAATAACCAACATAGCAGCATTATATCATTACATCAATTCTTAAAAACTAAAAGACAATTAAGTCTTAAATAACAGCCAACATAAACCAAGTAGCATCATAAACCAAGTAGCATCATAAACCAAGTAGCAAACCACATATTAAACATAAGCCAACAGATAGTCTTAATAACCCAACAGAAATAAACATAAACATCATAAAATAAGTCTCCTAAATTTCTCCCCCTTAAAGCATCAAAAAGATCTAGGTTAAAGGCTGATCAGAAGTGTTGACAGCATCATCCTTTGGAGAAAAATAATCATCTAGCTGATCTTCATTTTCCACATTTCCAGCAGCAGTTACCAAATCATCTAGTCTAGTTTCCAAAACAACATTTGATTGAGAAGCCGAGGGTTTTGCAGCAGACATGAAGTTAAGCATAATATCTTTCAATCCCTTAATCTCAGTCTTCAGCTGATTCACTTGTTCTGTAGTAGCATCCATATGTCCAAAAAGCAGAATATTGTCATCTTGAATACCCTTAAGCAGGTGCATCATCTCAGCAGTTGGAGAAAAGGCTGAGGGCTCATCTACAGCAGGGGTTTCAGTAGGTAGAATAGGAATGATCCTGACCAACTCACCTTTTTCAATATGTAAGTTTGACATTGCTAAGGTTTTAGCATCCAACACCTCCTTTACAGACAACTTATCAGCAGACTTAAGATCAATCTTAAATGAGTCAAAAATCTTGGATAATAACAACCCATAAGGCAAACCTATTTTCTTCTGATTCACAGCAGCTAGCATATTCTTGAGAATCAAATGAGACAAGTCAAAAGCCCTACCTGCTAAAATCATGGCAACCACAGTAACATCCTGACAACTGAAAGTGGATTTGTTTCCACCTCTAGGACACATATTAGCACGACAAATTTTAAACAGAAAATGAGCCATTGGAGTGACTACAGTAGTGGATGGAGGTTGGGGATTTTCTTCCATATTGCTATCAGACCCTAACAGCAACTTAAATTGATCCATTATAGAAAAATCAGGTAACACAACATAACCCTTTCCAGTAAAAACCTCAATCTCAGTTGGATTCTCAAACTTAATTAATGAGCTAAGAAAAGGAGGGTTCAATCGAATACGCTTATCACGAACTGTGGACACACAATTACCAAACTTATCCTCATGTAAATTCGCATAAAATTCACGAACTAAATCAGGGTAATAAACTTTCGGTAATTCAAGCACAAAATTATCCATACCAACAGTCTTAAACAAAGCTAAAGCACCAGATTGTTGAAGAAGCTTACCGACGACTGGAATACCAGGAAGAATGGGACGAGAATCCAATGCATTCTCAGTGAACCTCTGTTCCAAATCCGGAGAGTCAAATGATAGAGTGATCTTGAGCTTCTTGGAATCAGGAGTTTGAGACATTTCATCGGCACTTTCATTTCCTAAATCAACCACGGTGTTATCTTGTTTAGAGACAGAACGATTTGCGAGAAGATTTGATTTCCTTGTTGCTCGAACCATGATGAGATCAAATTGATGATGTTGGAGAGAAGACGGTAAGTAGAAAAATGACTGAGCGGCGGTGAAATAGGAACTAAAACCCTAACCCGTGTTTTGATAGCCTTTTTAGGGGAGAATTTAGGATAAGATGTAAAAACAAATAATAATTATCCTAATTCTAACACTTATCAAAATAACATCTTAAATCTATCTAAAACACCACAATTAGCACTTTAATCATTTAACAATTAAATCAGCAAATCATGCAAATATTTAAACATAATTAAACAGAGAATGACATATCATAATTAACAAAAAAAAATAACTTAACACAAAAAATGTCATTTAAATAACCAATCATAGTAAGCTAATATGAAAAATGATAGTAAGCTAACATTACCAAATTTCCAAAGATAGCTTGCCATTATACACTACACATGCCAAGTTCCCTTCGAATGGTAGAAAATCTTGCTTCGCCAAGGGGTTTTGTAAAGATATCTGCCAATTGATATTCAGTAGGTACAAAAACTAATTCAATCTTACCTTTGGCAGTATTATCTCTCAAGAAATGGTGACGAACATCAATATGCTTTGTTCTTGAGTGATTAACTGGATTCTTTGATATGTTAATGGTGCTAGTGTTGTCACAATAAATTGGAACTTTACTACACTTGATTCCAAAATCTCGTAGAGTCTGAATCATCCACAAAATTTGAGAGCAACAGCTACCAGCTGCCAAATACTCACCTTCTGCTGTGGATAATGCAACTGAAGTTTGTTTCTTACTTTGCCAAGATACGAGACTTTGTCCTAAATATGTACAAACACCACTTGTGCTCTTTCTATCAGTTTGACAACCTGCATAGTCAGCATCACTATACCCCACAAGATCAAATGTGCTTGTAATAGGATAAAATAACCCAAGATTAATAGTCCCACCTAAATATCGAAATATTCTTTTAACTGCATTTAAGTGTGATTCCTTAGGTTTAGCTTGAAAACGAGCACAAACACATACACTATACATAATATCTGGCCGAGAAGCAGTAAGATATAAAAGACTACCAATCATACCTCTATACTTCTTGATATCAACATCTTTACCTTTTTCATCCGATGTCAGCTTGCTATTTTGATTCATTGGAGTAGATTTCGGCTTGACATTGTCAAAACCAAATCTGGTCAGCAAATTCTTGACATATTTTGATTGATGCACATAAATTCCATCTTTAGATTGTTTAATTTGGAGCCCCAAGAAATAATTGAGCTCACCCATCATGCTCATGTCAAATTCACTGCTCATACACTTAGAAAACCACTCACACATAGAATCATTAGTGGATCCAAAGATTATATCATCTACATATATCTGGACAATCAAAATATCATTACCATTTTGCTTAGTAAATAAAGTAGGATCAATTTTACCTCGAATGAAGCCATTTTTGATCAAAAACTTACTAAGCCTCTTGTACCAAGCCCTTGGTGCTTGCTTTAAGCCATATAATGCCTTCTTGAGCTTGTAAACATAGTCCGGATGTTGTTCATGTTCAAAACCAGGGGGTTGCTTAACATAAACTTCCTCTTCCAGAAATCCATTAAGAAAAGCACTTTTGACGTCCATTTGATGTAGCTTGATCTTCTTGAAGCATGCATAAGCAAGAAGCATCCTAATTGATTCCAATCTAGCTACTGGAGCATAAGTTTGATCAAAGTCAATGCCTTCTTGTTGGTTGTACCCTTGTGCTACAAGCCTTGCTTTATTTCGAGTAACAGTACCAAATTCATCCACTTTATTCTTGAAAATCCATTTTGTACCAATGATTGAAGCATCCTTTGGTGGCTTGACCAGTTCCCAAACATCACATCGTTCGAATTGATTGAGTTCTTCTTGCATAGCCGTGATCCAATTTTCATCTTCAAGTGCTTCTTTGACATTTTTGGGTTCCTCTTGAGCTAAAAATGCAGCATAAGCACAAAAGTTTGCAGTGCCTTTTCTTGTCTTGAGACCATCAGAAATATCACCAATAACCAGTTCTGGAGGGTGATTCTTCACTGTCCGTGTAGCTTTTGGCAATGAATGCTTTGCAATATCTTCATGTGAAGTCTTCCTTATCTTAGATGGAGGAGCTAAGTCTTCACCATCATAGATTGGCATTTTATCCTTTGCTTTATTTCCTCTAGGACCATCAAGAGTCATCTTTGCCATCTTTACAATTGCATCATCAACTGGAGTAGAAGGTTCTGCTTGCTGATTTCCTGAGGCAGTTTCAATTTCAGCTTGCTGTTTTCCAGAATCAGTCTTTGTTTCAGCTTGCTATTTTGGAGTAGCCTTCTCTGTTTCAGCTTGCTGTTGTCCAGCTTCACCTGCATCATCTTCCTCGTCTCTTGGAAGATCATTGTTAGGTTCTTGAAAAGTAACATCTATAGATTCCTCAACAATATGCTTAGACAAATTATAAACTCTATAGGTTTTACTATTCATAGAATAACCAAGAAAAATAGCTTCATAAGATTTAGCATCAAATTTACCATCATTACCAATTGTCTTGAGCACAAAACACTTTGAGCCAAAGATATCGAAGTAACTGATGTTGGGCCTCTTTTTCTTGAGCAATTCATATGGAGTCTTGTCCAAAATAGGTCTTATCAATACTCTATTCAGAACATAGCATGTTGTGTTGACTGCTTCTGCCCAAAAACTTCTAGGTAACTTGCTTTCTTGCAACAAAGTCCTTGTTGTCTCTTGCAGTGACCTATTCTTGCGTTCCACCACACCATTTTGTTGTGGAGTCCTTGGAGCCGAGAACTCATGTGATATTCCTCTTTCTTCACAATAAGTAACAAAGTCTTTTTGGAATTCACCACCTCGATCACTCCTTATTCCTACAAGCTTTGTATTGAGCTTATTCTCAAGTAATTTAATTAGTTTCTCAAACTCATTAAAAGCAGTATCTTTAGTTCTAAGAAACAATACCCATGTAAAACGAGAATAATCATCAACAATTACAAAACCATATTGCTTACCTCCTATACTTTTATAAGCTTCTGGACCAAATAAGTCTAAATGTAAAAGTTCTAAGGGTTTAGAAGTAGATACCATTTTCTTTGCTTTGTGAGTACTTCTAATTTGCTTGCCTAATTGGCATGCCGAACACACCTCAGTCTTGACATACTTGATTTTGGGTAAACCTCTGACTAGCTTCTTCTTTGAAAGCTTGTTAAGTAAGTCCATGTGAGCATGACCCAATCTTCTATGCCAAACATAAGGATCAGTGTCTATTGCAGCAAGACAGCAAGCTATTTTCTACAACTCAAAGTCCAAAATATATATATTTCCTTCCCTTCTAGCAACTAGGGGGACTTTGTTAGTACCAATAGTAATAATACACTTATCAATACCAAAGTTAACAGTATGACCATCATCATATAACTGACTTATGCTAAGCAGATTATATTTAAGGCCTTTAACATATTGAACTTTATCAATTGAAATGTGTTTATTACCTATTTTACCTTTTCCAAGAATTTGAAGAGTTTTGCTATCACCAATAGTCACTCTTCCACCCTTTTTCATCTGAAGACTCAAGAATTGTGCTTTGTCTCCACTCATATGTCTAGTACATCCGCTATCTAAAATCCATTGAGTTGATTTGACTCGAGCGGCAAGACACATCTACAAAACAAATAAAATAACTCAACCTTTTGGTACCCAAAGTTTGTTGGGTCCGACATGGTTAGCAGATAAAACATATAAAACATGTAAATCAGATTTCTTTATCCATTTTTGGATAAATCTAGGTGATTTAACTCTGCCAGCCTGATGATGGTAAGCTGTCTTTGTTCTGCCATTCTGATCATAGTAAGCTGTTTTCTGTTTGTTTCCTCCATGGTATGATTTTTGTCCATTCTGAACTTTGCAATGCTTTTCAAGATGCCCTTTCTTTCCACATCTGTTGCATATCTTCCAAGGCATAGCATAATCATAGGGTATGCCATGTTTTCCTTCATATCTTAGAGCTTTGTCCTTCTTGTTTGCATTCATTCCAATTCCTTCTCTGACCAATGGAATATTTGTGTTGTTCATCATAGATTTGAGACTTTCTTCTCCTTGAACAAACGATCCCATGCCCTTTTTCAGATCCTCAACTTCCTTTGTGAGCAGATCAATCTTTTCAGCTTGCTGACTTATGATTTCAGCTTGCTGAGATGGTTCTTCTGCTTGATTTGAAGGTGTTGCATCTATTGATTCTCTGATTTTGAACAGCTCCAAACATTCATCCCTTGCTTCAATCTCCTTCTTTAACTCTGTGATCTCCATTAACTGAGTCTTGTTTCTTTTGAGGAGAATTTTGTTGAAGTTTTCCACATGACTAACTTTAGCTTGAAGATCCTTGATTTCAGCCTCTTTGTCAGCTTGTGTAGGTACCTTCTTGTCAATCCAAGTATCTACTTTGCTCATCAAATCTTGAACCATAGTCTTGAGATAATTATTCTTCTCTTTTAGCTTGCTATTTTCAGCTTTAAGAGAATAATATTCACCCATAGATACATTCTTACATTCCTGCATGGTTAGTGGTTCCAAAACAATATTTTCAGAAGATAAATTATATTTACAAGAGTTTACCTCACTCTGATCTTCTTCTGAATCACTTTCTAGGTATCCACTTTCTGAATTTCCTCGAACAGAATCATCATCAAGTCCAACTAGGGCAAGATTGACCATGTCTCCACTTGAATCATCACTGGAAACCGAGTCATCATCACTCCAAGTCATTAGAGCTTTAGCTTTCTTCTTATCCTTGAAGACAGTTTGTTGTTTTGACTTCAATTTATAGCAGTCCCGCTTATAATGGCCTGGCTTTCCACATTCAAAGCATGTCTGATCTTTAGAATCCTTGTTGGGCTTCTTGTTGTTGGAAAATCTGCCTTTATCTCTTTTCAGCTTGTTCTTCTTCTCGATCATCATTCTGATCTTCCTGGATATTAAAGCTAGTTCTTCGTCTGACTCATCTTCAGATTCCAGTAAGCTATCATTAGTGTGAAGAGCTAATTGCTTCATTTGAGCAACTGGAGCTTGCATAGAACTTGATTGGCTTTCCTTGATTTTGCTTTCAAATTGTTCCAATTCTGTAAAAACAGCCAATTGATCCATAGTATCTATAGTTGGAGAGGATTCTAGAGTTGTTACCTTTGGTTCATAGATAAATGGCACAACACTAAATATTTTCATGTTGATTTCCTCTTGTGGGATATGTTTGCCAAGCTGCTTTAAGGCATTCAGATTTATCTGGAATCTAGCTTGACTTTCTCGAATAGTTTCTCCATCTTGAAGCTTGAAATTTCCAAACTCATTCATTAGTTTACTCAATTTCACCTTTCTTAAACTCTTGGATCCTTCGTGATACAATTCCAGAGTATCCCATATCTCTTTAGCTGATTTGCATGAAGAGACTTTATCACATTCACTAGGACATAACCCATTCATGAGAGAATTCCTAGCCTTTCCATTGAAGCTGTATTTGATTAGTTCAGCCTCTGTGAGATCATCAACGTCTTTCACTTTGCCTTCTTTGTCCTTGAACTCAAAAGGACCCTTCTGAACAACTCTCAAAGCTAGTGGCTCCCTGGATAGATACACTTCCATGCGACCTTTCCACCAGTTATAGTTTTCTGTACCAAGCAAGAGAGGTGCTCGGTAATCTGAGGTTCCTTCGTGATATTTGTCAGCCATTTTGATCGAATACTATTCCTGTTACAGAAAGATTAGTATACCAAAGCTCTGATACCAACTGAAATTACACCTAGAGAGGGGGTGAATAGGTGATAATGGCTAACTAGGATTACTTTTAAATTTTACCCGATAATAGCTTACTAAGATTTTATCAACTGAGCTATAATCTGACAATGATAGTAAGCTGAGATGACTAAATGCAATGCAGAAAATAATGTGCAGGAAAGTAAATAGAACACACAAGAATTAATGTGCAGGAAAGTAAATAGAACACACAAGAATTTTAGCCAGGTTCGACCCCTAAGCCCCTATGGTCTACGTCCTGGTCCCTTACCAACTTGGTAAGAGAATATATTATTGATCAATGAAGGTTACAACTACAAGATACAACAATATATCTCCCTTTATCCCAGCTGCTGATAATGGCTTGCTGAAACCCTGTTTAAGAACCTGTTCTCTAAGTACTATACTACCCCGTAGTACAAACTCCTCTAGCAAGTACCACTAAACCCTTGTTTCCCTAGCCAACTTATCCAGCAACTAATCAATACAATTGAACAATACAAATCTGTGATAAAGTTTACAACTCAAACTATAAACTCTCTTCAATAAAATACGCGTATATATTTAGAGCTCGAGAGTATTTTAGAAACAATAAAGATCAGGAGTTGTATGTGTTCTTGCTTGCAAAATTCCTCAGTCATAAAACTGCAAGAAACCACATATATAACCACACATTAACGTTTGAAACATTCTCAACAACTTACAACGGCTAGAATCCAATTCTACCGTTTAAGATCGTTGGGATGGTTTCTAACGTTCATGTGTACGTTAGATATAAGAGAAAGAAAGATGTCCAACGTACAGAAAATATCTCTTCTATTTTGTAGAGGATAAAACGTTTTAATGAAGATAGGAGAAAGAGTTTGAAAGAGAAACAAACTCCTATTCTTTAGGAAATCAATTTGAATGATTAAAAACGTTTTATAAATGAGCTCTCTATATATCATGCACGTTTATTATATTAGAGAAGTCCTTACAACTGATATATATGAAGATCCTATAAAATCTCCATGAAATTCGACTTGTTGAATCTGGACTGTGCATCTTGGCTTGCTGTTATTCTGACAATCGTGATCATAGCTTGCTGAAATAGATTACTGTCTTATGATAGTTTGCTGTCATGATACTTAAACAGCACTGATATCAAGCTCTTATATCTTGCAAACATTCTCAAATAACAACATGATGGTTTGCTGTGTTGTGATCATCAAAACTAAGGAGTTACAATATTTTGATATTTTTGAATTAATATTTTAAACTGAAATATTTAAATTTAATATTAAATTTAAAATTTTTGAGTGAAAAAGTAATTTTTAATTATTTGTTCGAAATAGTATTTTCGAATTTTTATTATAACGGAATATTGTGAGTTTTATGTTTTTTTTAATATTGTGAGTTTTATGTTTTTTTTTTATTTTTCATGTACTTGTCCAATTTAATTTATCATTTTTTAATTTATAGCAAACGAATATAATGCTAAAAATTGAAAATGTGAAAAACTAAAAAAAAATGAAACTTCATCGACTTTTCATTAGTTATAAAAAAATATAAAATAATTGAGCCCCCAAAATGCTAAATATTTTTTCGTAGCAAATAAAAAAATACTCTTTGCCACCTACAACATTGTTTCATTGCGGTTAGAGCAATGAAACATTGTTGGAGGGCGTTGTTATAAATGTAACGGTTCTTTCTCGCTTTATTTTTCTAAATTAATTTTTTTGTTAAAAATGAATTTTTAAATATTTTTTCGAAATTATATTTTGATATTTTTGAATTAATTTTTTAAACTAAAATATTTAAATTTAATATTAAATTTAAATTTTTGAGTGAAAAAAGTATTTTTTAATTATTTGTTCGAAATAGTATTTTCGAATTTTTATTATAACTGAATATTGTGAGTTTTATGTTTTTTTTAATATTGTGAGTTTTATGTTTTTTTTATTTTTCTTGTACTTGTCCAATTTAATTTATCAATTTTTAATTTATAGTAAACGAATATAATGCTAAAAATTGAAAATGCGGAAAACTAAAAAAAATGAAATTTCATCGATTTTTTGTTAGCTATAATAAAATATAAAACAACTCAGCCCCCAAAATGCTAAATATTTTTTCGTAGCAAATAAAAAAATATCCTCTGCCACCTACAACTACAATATTGTTTCATTACGGAACATTGTTTCATTACGGATAGAGCAATGCAACATTATTCGAGGACGTTGTTTTAAATGTAACGATTTTTGCTCGCTTTATTTTTCTAAGGTATTTTTTTTTGTTAAAAATGAATTTTTAAATATTTTTTCGAACTTATATTTTGTTATTTTTGAATTAATATTTTAAACTAAAATATTTAAATTTAATATTGAATTTAAAATTTTTGAGTGAAAAGTATTTTTTAATTATTTATTCGAAATAGTATTTTCGAATTTTTATTATAACGGAATATTATGAGTTTTATGTTTTTTTTAATATTGTGAGTTTTATGATTTTTTTTATTTTTCTTGTACTTGTCCAATTTAGTTTATCAATTTTAATTTATAGTAAACGAATATAATGCTAAAAATTGAAAATATGGAAAACTAAAAAAATAAAATTTCATCGATTTTTCGTTAGCTATAAAAAAATATAAAACAACTCAGCCCCCAAAATGCTAAATATTTTTTCGTAACAAATAAAAAAAATACCCTACGCAATCTACCGCATTGTTTCATTACGGCTAGTGCAATGAAACATTACTATAGGACGTTGTTTTAAATGTAATAGTTTTTGCTCGCTTTATTTTTCTAATTTATTTATCTTTGTTAAAAATGAATTTTTAAATATTTTTTCGAACTTATTTTTTGATATTTTTGAATTAATATTTTAAACTAAAATATTTAAATTTAATATTAAATTTATAAATTATGAGCAAAAAGGTATTTTTTAATTATTTGTTCGAAATAGTATTTTCGAATTTTTATTATAACGGAATATTGTGTGTTTTATATTTTTTTAATATTGTGAATTTTATGTTTTTTTTTCTTGTACTCTTCCAATTTAATTTATCAATTTTTAATTTATAGTGAAGGAATATAATGCTAAAAATTGAAAATATGAAAAATTAAAAAAATTGAAATTTTATCGATTTTCGTTACCTATAAAAAAATATAAAACAACTAACCTCCCATAATTCTAAATATTTTTCATAACAAATAAAAAAAATATCCTCTACCACCTACAGCATTATTTCATTGCGGCTAGTGCAATGAAACATTGGAGGAGGACGTTATTTTAAATGTAACGGTTTTTGCTCGCTTTATTTTTCTAATTTATTTTTTTGTTAAAAATGAATTTTAAAATATTTTTTCGAACTTATATTTTGATATTTTTGAAATAATATTTTAAACTAAAATATTTAAATTAAATATTGAATTTAAAATTTTTGAATGAAAAAATATTTTTTAATTATTTGTTCGAAATAGTATTTTTGAATATTTATTATAACAGAATATTGAGAGTTTTATGTTTTTTTTTAATATTGTGAGTTTTATGTTTTTTTTTTATTTTTCTTGTACTTGTCCAATTTAATTTATCAATTTTTAATTTATAGTAAACAAATATAATGCTAAAAATTGAAAATGTGGAAATTTAAAAAAAAATGAAATTTTATCGATTTTCGTTAGCTATAAAAAAATATAAAACAACTGAGCCCCCAGAATGCTAAATATTTTTTGGTAACAAATAAAAAAAATACCATCTCCAACCTACAACATTTTTCATTGCGGCTAGTGCAATGAAACATTGCACGAGGACGTTATTTTAAATGTAACGGTTTTTGCTCGCTTTATTTTTCTAATTTATTTTTTTTGTTAAAAATGAATTTTTACATATTTTTCGAACTTATTTTTTGATATTTTTGAATTAATATTTTAAACTAAAATATTTAAATTTAATATTGAATTTAAAATTTTTGAGCGAAAAATTATTTTTTAATAATTTGTTCGAAATTGTATTTTCGAATTTTTATTATAACGGAATATTGCGAGTTTTATGTTTTTTTTAATATTGTGAGTTTTATGTTTTTTAATTTTTCTTGTATTTGTCCAATTTAATTTATCAATTTTTAATTTATAGTAAACGAATATAATGCTAAAAATTGAAAATGTGGAAAACTAAAAAAATGAAAATTTATCAATTTTCGTTAGCTATAAAAAAGTATAAAACAACTTAGCCCCAAATATTTTTTCGTAACAAATAAAAAAAATAACATCTGTCATCTACCGCATTGTTTCATTACGGCTAGTGCAATGAAACATTGCTAGAGAACGTTGTTTTAAATGTAACAGTTCTTGCTAGCTTTATTTTTCTAATGTACTTTTTTGTTAAAAATGAATTTTTAAATATTTTTTCGAACTTATATTTTGATATTTTTGAATTAATATTTTAAACTAAAATATTTAAATTTAATATTGAATTTAAAATTTTTGAGTGAAAAGTATTTTTTAATTATTTGTTCGAAATAGTATTTTGGAATTTTTATTATAACGGAATATTGTGAGTTTTATGTTTTTTTTAATATTGTTAGTTTTATGTTTTTTTTTGTTTTTCTTGTACTTGTCCAATTTTATTTATCAATTTTTAATTTATAGCAAACGAATATAATGCTAAAATTTGAAAATGTGGAAAACTAAAAAAAATGAAATTTCATCTATTTTTCGTTAGATATAAAAAAATATAAAACAACTAAGCCCCATAATGCTAAATATTTTTTGGTAGCAAATAAAAAAATACCTCGTGCCACCTAACTCATTATTTCGTTGCGGCTAGAGCAATGAAACATTGCTCGATGACGTTGTTTTAAATGTAACGTTTTTGCTCGCTTTATTTTTCTAATTTATTTTTTTGTTAAAAATGAATTTTTAAATATTTTTTCGAACTTATATTTTGATATTTTTGAATTAATATTTTAAACTAAAATATTTAAATTTAATATTGAATTTAAATTTTTTGAGTAAAAAGTATTTTTTAATTATTTGTTAGAAATAGTATTTTCGAATTTTTAATATAACGGAATATTGTGAGTTTTATGTTTTTTTTTATTTTTCTTGTACTTGTCCAATTTAATTTATCAATTTTTAATTTATAGTAAACGAATATAATGCAAAAAATAAAAAATGTGGGAAACTAAAAAAAATGAAATCTCATCGATTTTTGGTCAGCTATAAAAAAATATAAAACAATTCAGCTCCCAAAATGCTAAATATTTTTTCATAGCAAATAAAAAAATACCCTGTGTCACCAACAATATTGTTTCATTGCGGTTAGAGCAATGAAACATTAGAAAAATAAAGCGACAAAAAATCGTTATATTTAAAACAACGTCCTCGAATTATTGAATTTAATTATTTTTGAGTGAAAAAATATATTTTAATTATTTGTTCGAAATAGTATTTTCGAATTTTTATTATAACGGAATATTGCGAGTTTTATGTTTTTTTTAATATTGTGAGTTTTATGTTTTTTTTTATTTTTCTTGTACTTGTCCAATTTAATTTATAAATTTTTAATTTATAATAAACGAATATAATGCTAAAAACTGAAAATATGGAAAACTAAAAAAAATGAAATTTCATCGATTTTTCGTTAGCTATAAAAAAATATAAAACAACTCAGCCCCCAAAATGCTAAATATTTTTTCGTAACAAATAAAAAAAATACCCTCTGCCATCTACCGCATTGTTTCATTGCGGCTAGTACAATGAAACATTGCACGAGCACGTTATTTTAAATGTAACGGTTTTTGCTCGCTTTATTTTTCTAATTTATTTTTTTGTTAAAAATGAATTTTTAAATATTTTTCGAACTTATATTTTGATATTTTTGAATTAATATTTTAAACTAAAATATTTAAATTTAATATTGAATTTAAAATTTTTGAGTGAAAAGTATTTTTTAATTATTTGTTCGAAATAGTATTTTTGAATTTTTATTATAACGGAATATTGCGAGTTTTATGTTTTTTTTAATATTGTGAGTTTTATGTTTTTTTTTTAATTTTTCTTGTACTTTTCCAATTTAATTTATCAATTTTTAATTTATAGTAAACGAATATAATGCTAAAAATTGAAAATATGGAAAACTAAAAAAATGAAATTTCATCGATTTTTCGTTAGCTATAAAAAAATATAAAACAACTCATCCCCCAAAATGCTAAATATTTTTTCGTAGCAAATAAAAAAATACCCTCTGCCACCTACAGCATTGTTTCATTGCGGCTAGAGCAATGAAACATTGCTCGAGAACGTTGTTTTAAATGTAACGGTTTTTGCTCGCTTTATTTTTCTAATGTATTTTTTTTTCTTAAAAATGAATTTTAAAATATTTTTTCGAACTTATATTTTGATATTTTTGAATTAATATTTTAAACTAAAATATTTAAATTTAATATTGAATTTAAAATTTTTGAGTGAAAAAGTATTTTTTAATTATTTGTTCGAAATAGTATGTTCGAATTTTTATTATAACGGAATATTGCGAGTTTTATCTTTTTTTTAATATTGTGAGTTTTATGTTTTTTTTTCTTTTTTTTGTACTTGTCCAATTTAATTTATCAATTTTTAATTTATAGTAAACGAATATAATGCAAAAAATTAAAAATGTGGAAAACTAAAAAAAATGAAATCTTATCGATTTTTGGTCAGCTATAAAAAAATATAAAACAACTCAGCCCCAAAATGCTAAATATTTTTTCATAGCAAATAAAAAAATACCTTGTGCCACCAACAACATCGTTTAATTGCGGCTAGAGCAATGAAACATTAGAAAAATAAAACGACAAAAAACCGTTACATTTAAAACAACGTTCTCGAAATATTGAATTTAATTATTTTTGAGTGAAACAGTATTTTTTAATTATTTGTTCGAAATAGTATTTTCGAATTTTTATTATAACGGAATATTGCGAGTTTTATATTTTTTTTAATATTGTGAGTTTTCTGTTTTCTTTTATTTTTCTTGTACTTGTCCAATTTAATTTATAAATTTTTAATTTATAGTAAACGAATATAATGCTAAAAATTGAAAATATGGAAAACTAAAAAAAATGAAATTTCATCGATTTTTCGTTAGCTATAAAAAAATATAAAACAACTCAGCCCCCAAAATGCTAAATATTTTTTCGTAACAAATAAAAAAAATACTCTCTGCCATCTACCGCATTGTTTCATTGGGGTAGTGCAACGAAACATTGCACGAGGACGTTATTTTAAATGTAACAGTTTTTACTCGCTTTATTTTTCTAATTTATTTTTTTGTTAAAAATGAATTTTTAAATATTTTTTCGAACTTATATTTTGATATTTTTGAATTAATATTTTAAACTAAAATATTTAAATTTAATATTGTATTTAAATTTTTTGAATAAAAAATTATTTTTTAATTATTTGTTCGAAATAGTATTTTCGAATTTTTATTATAACAGAATATTGTGAGTTTTATATTTTTTTGAATATTGTGAGTTTTCTGTTTTTTTTTATTTTTCTTGTACTTGTCCAATTTAATTTATCAATTTTTTTTTATCGTAGGTAACCCGCAGCTGCTACCGTTCAGATGCGCACTGGGTAAACCCTACGGGGCTCACGCAATAGCCTGCAAACAACGTGAATCAAGGTAAACCGCATTTAAGCGACAGGCTGTGACTCATGAGGCATAATCATAAATTCTCCTCCCGTGGGATTCGAATATGTGACCAAGAGAATAGTTTTCCTCTCTTTAATTTATAGTAAACAAATATAATGCTAAAAATTTAAAATGTGGAAATTTTAAAAAAATGAAATTTTATCGATTTTCGTTAGCTATAAAAAAATATAAAACAACTCAGCCCCCAGAATGCTAAATATTTTTTAGTAACTAATAAAAAAAATACCATATACCACCTACATCATTGTTTCATTGCGGGTAGTGCATTGAAACATTGCACGAGGACGTTCTTTTAAATGTAACGGTTCTTGCTCGATTTATTTTTCTAATTAATTTTTTTTGTTAAAAATGAAATTTTAAATATTTTTTCGAACTTATATTTAGTTATTTTTAAATTAATATTTTAAATTAAAATATTTAAATTTAATATTGAATTTAAAATTTTTGAGTGAAAAAGTATTTTTTAATTATTTGTACGAAATAGTATTTTCGAATTTTTATTATAACGGAATATTGCGAGTTTTATGTTTTTTTTTAATACTCTGAGTTTTATGTTTTTTTTTTATTTTTCTTGTCCTGGTCGAATTTAATTTATCAATTTTTAATTTATAATAATCGAATATAATGCTAAAAATTAAAAATGTGGAAAACTAAAAAAAAATAAAATTTTTTCTAATTTATTTTTTTTGTTACAAATGAATTTTTAAATATTTTTTCGAACTTATATTTTGATATTTTTGAATTAATATTTTAAACTAAAATATTTAAATTTAATATTGAATTTAAAAATTTTGAGCGAAAAAGTATTTTTAATTATTTGTTCGAAATTGTATTTTCGAATTTTTATTATAACGGAATATTGTGAGTTTTATGTTTCTTTTAATATGGTGAGTTTTATGTTTTTTAATTTTTCTAGTACCTCTCCAATTTAATTTATCAATTTTTAATTTATAGTAAACGAATATAATGCTAAAAATTGAAAATGTGGAAAACTAAAAAAACAAAATTTTATCGATTTGCGTTAGCTATAAAATAATATTAAATAACTCAGCCCCGAGAATACTTAATATTTTTTGGTAACAAATAAAAAAAATACCTCTGCCACCTTTGTTGATTGCGGCTATTGCAATGAAACATTGCTGGAGGACGTTCTTTTAAATGTAAGGGTTCTTGCTCGATTTATTTTTCTAATTTATTTTTTTTGTTAAAAATGAAATTTTAAATATATTTTCGAACTTATATTTTGTTATTTTTGAATTAATATTTTAAACTAAAATATTTAAATTTAATATTGAATTTTAAATTTTTGAGCGAAAAAGTATTTTTTAATTATTTGTTCGAAATTGTATTTTCGAATTTTTATTATAACGGAATATTGTGAGTTTTATGTTTTTTTAATATTATTAGTTTTATGTTTTTTTTTGTTTTTCTTGTACTTGTCCAATTTAATTTATCAATTTTTAATTTATAGCAAACGAATATAATGCTAAAAATTGAAAATGTGGTAAACTAAAAAAAATGAAATTTCAATGATTTTTCCTTAGCTATAAAAAAATATAAAACAACTCAGCCCCCAAAATGCTAAATATTTTTCGTAGCAAATAAAAAAATACCATGTGCCACCTACAGCATTGTTTCATTGCAGCTAGAGGAATGAAACATTGCTCGAGGACGTTGTTTTAAATGTAACGGTTTTTGCTCGCTTTATTTTTTTAATGTCTTTTTTTTGTTAAAAAAGAATTTTTAAATATTTTTTCGAACTTATATTTTGAAATTTTTGAATTAATATTTTAAACTAAAATATTTAAATTTAATATTGAATTTAAAAATTATGAGCGAAAAAGTATTTTTTAATTATTTGTTCGAAATAGTATTTTCGAATTTTTATTATAACGGAATATTGTGAGTTTTATATTTTTTTAATATTGTGAGTTTTATGTTTTTTTTTAATTTTTCTTGTACTTTTCGAATTTAATTTATCAATTTTTAATTTATAGTAAACGAATATAATGCTAAAAATTGAAAATATGGAAAATTAAAAAAATGAAATTTTATCGATTTTCGTTAGATATAAAAAAATATAAAACAACTCAGCTCCCATAATGCTAAATATTTTTCATAACAAATAAAAAAAATACCATATACCACCTACAACATTATTTCATTGCGGCTAGTGCAATGAAACATTGCACGAGGACGTTATTTTAAATGTAACGGTTTTTGCTCGTTTTATTTTTCTAATTTATTTTTTTGTTAAAAATGAATTTTTAAATATTTTTTCGAACTTATATTTTGATATTTTTGAATTAATATTTTAAACTAAAATATTTAAATTTAATATTGAATTTAAAATTTTTGAATGAAAAAGTATTTTTTAAATATTTGTTCGAAATAGTATTTTCGAATATTTATTATAACAGAATATTGTGAGTTTTATGTTTTTTTTAATATTGTGAGTTTTATGTTTTTTTTTTCTTGTACTTGTCCAATGTAATTTATCAATTTTTAATTTATAGTAAACGAATATAATGCTAAAAATTGAAAATGTGGAAATTTAAAAAAAATGAAATTTTATCGATTTTCGTTAGCTATAAAAAATATTAAACAACTCAGCCCCTAGAATGCTAAATATTTTTTGGTAACAAATAAAAAAAATACCCTCCGCCACCAACAACATTGTTTCATTGCGGCTAGAGCAATGAAACATTGCTCGAGGACGTTGTTTTAAATGTAACGGTTTTTGCTCGCTTTATTTTTCAAATGTATTTTTTTTGTTAAAAATGAATTTTTAAATACTTTTTCGAACTTATATTTTGATATTTTTGAATTAATATTTTAAACTAAAATATTTAAATTTAATATTAAATTGAAAATTTTTGAGTGAAAAGAATTTTTTAATTATTTGTTCGAAATAGTATTTTTGAATTTTTATTATAACGGAATATTGCGAATTTTATGTTTTTTTTAATATTGTGAGTTTTATGTTTTTTTTTATTTTTCTTGTACTTGTCCAATTTAATTTATCAATTTTTAATTTATAGTAAACGAATATAATGCTAAAAATTGAAAATATGGAAAACTAAAAAAATGAAATTTCATCGATTTTTCGTTAGCTATAAAAAAATATAAAACAACTCATCCCCCAAAATGCTAAATATTTTTTCGTAGCAAATAAAAAAATACTCTCTGCCACCTACAACATTGTTTCATTTCGGCTAGAGCAATGAAACATAATTCGACGACGTTGTTTTAAATGTAACGGTTTTTGCTCGCTTTATTTTTCTAATGTATTTTTTTTGGTTAAAAATGAATTTTAAAATATTTTTTCGAACTTATATTTTGATATTTTTGAATTAATATTTTAAACTAAAATATTTAAATTTAATATTGAATTTAAAATTTTTGAGTGAAAAAGTATTTTTTAATTATTTGTTCGAAATAGTATGTTCGAATTTTTATTATAACGGAATATTGCGAGTTTTATGTTTTTTTTAATATTGTGAGTTTTATGTTTTTTTATTTTTCTCGTACTTGTCCAATTTAATTTATCAACTTTTAATTTATAGCAAACGAATATAATGCTGTAAATTGAATATGTGGAAAACTAAAAAAAATGAAATTTTATCGATTTTCGTTAGCTATAAAAAAATATAAAACAACTCAGCCCCCGGAATGCTAAATATTTTTTCGTGACAAATAAAAAAATATCCCGTGCCACCCACAACATTGTTTCATTGCGACTAGTGCAATGAAACATTGCTCAAGGACGTTGTTTTAAATGTAACTTTTTGCTCGCTTTATTTTTCTAATTTTTTTTTGTTAAAAATGAATTTTTAAATATTTTTTCGAACTTATATTTTGATATTTTTGAATTAATATTTTAAACTAAAATATTTAAATTTAATATTGAATTTAAATTTTTTGAGTGAAAAGTATTTTTTAATTATTTGTTCGAAATAGTATTTTCGAATTTTTATTATAACCGAATATTGTGAGTTTTATGTTTTTTTAATATTGTGAGTTTTATGATTTTTTTTATTTTTCTTGTACTTGTCCAATTTAGTTTATCAATTTTAATTTATAGTAAACGAATATAATGCTAAAAATTGAAAATATGGAAAACTAAAAAAATGAAATTTCATCGATTTTTCGTTAGCTATAAAAAAGTATAAAACAACTCAGCCCCCAAAATACTAAATATTTTTTCGTAACAAATAAAAAAAATACCCTACGCAATCTACCGCATTGTTTCATTACGGCTAATGCAATGAAACATTGCTGTAGGAAGTTGTTTTAAATGTAATAGTTTTTGCTCGCTTTATTTTTCTAATTTATTTATCTTTGTTAAAAATGAATTTTTAAATATTTTTTTGAACTTATTTTTTGATATTTTTGAATTAATATTTTAAACTAAAATATTTAAATTTAATATTGAATTTATAAATTATGAGCAAAAAGGTATTTTTTAATTATTTGTTCGAAATAGTATTTTCGAATTTTTATTATAACGGAATATTGTGTGTTTTATATTTTTTTAATATTGTGAGTTTTATGTTTTTTTTATTTTTCTTGTACTTGTCCAATTTAATTTATCAATTTTTAATTTATAGTGAAGGAATATAATGCTAAAAATTGAAAATATGAAAAATTAAAAAAATTGAAATTTTATCGATTTTCGTTACCTATAAAAAAATATAAAACAACTCAGCTCCCATAATTCTAAATATTTTTCATAACAAATAAAAAAAATACCCTCTACCACCTACAGCATTGTTTCATTGCGGCTAGTGCAATGAAACATTGCAGGAGGACGTTATTTTAAATGTAACGGTTTTTGCTCCCTTTATTTTTCTAATTTATTTTTTTGTTAAAAATGAATTTTAAAATATTTTTTCGAACTTATATTTTGATATTTTTGAATTAATTTTTTAAACTAAAATATTTAAATTAAATATTGAATTTAAAATTTTTGAATGAAAAAGTATTTTTTAATTATTTGTTCAAAATAGTATTTATGAATTTTTATTATAACAGAATATTGAAAGTTTTATGTTTTTTTTAATATTGTGAGTTTTATGTTTTTTTTTCTTGTAGTTGTCCAATTTAATTTATCAATTTTTAATTTATAGTAAACAAATATAATGCTAAAAATTGAAAATGTGGAAATTTAAAAAAAAATGAAATTTTATCGATTTTCGTTAGCTATAAAAAAATATAAAACAACTGAGCCCCGAGAATGCTAAATATTTTTTGGTAACAAATAAAAAAAATACCATCTTCAACCTACAACATTTTTCATTGCGGCTAGTGTAATGAAACATTGCACGAGGACGTTATTTTAAATGTAACGGTTTTTACTCGCTTTATTTTTCTAATTTATTTTTTTTATTAAAAATGAATTTTTACATATTTTTCGAACTTATTTTTTGATATTTTTGAATTAATATTTTAAACTAAAATATTTAAATTTAATATTGAATTTAAATTTTTTGAGCGAAAAAGTATTTTTTAATAATTTGTTCGAAATTGTATTTTCGAATTTTTATTATAATGGAATATTGCGAGTTTTATATTTTTTTTAATATTGTGAGTTTTATGTTTTTTAATTTTTCTTGTATTTGTCCAATTTAATTTATCAATTTTTAATTTATAGGAACGAATATAATGCTAAAAATTGAAAATGTGGAAAACTAAAAAAATTAAAATTTTATCGATTTTCGTTACCTATAAAAAAATATAAAACAACTCAGCTCCCATAATTCTAAATATTTTTCATAACAAATAAAAAAAATACCCTCTACCACCTACAACATTGTTTCATTGCGGTTAGTGCAATGAAACATTGCAGGAGGACGTTATTTTAAATGTAACGGTTTTTGCTCCCTTTATTTTTCTAATTTATTTTTTTGTTAAAAATGAATTTTAAAATATTTTTTCGAACTTATATTTTGATATTTTTGAATTAATTTTTTAAACTAAAATATTTAAATTAAATATTGAATTTAAAATTTTTGAATGAAAAAGTATTTTTTAATTATTTGTTCGAAATAGTATTTTTGAATTTTTATTATAACAGAATATTGAGAGTTTTATGTTTTTTTTAATATTGTGAGTTTTATGTTTTTTTTTTCTTGTACTTGTCCAATTTAATTTATCAATTTTTAATTTATAGTAAACAAATATAATGCTAAAAATTGAAAATGTGGAAATTTAAAAAAAAATGAAATTTTATCGATTTTCGTTAGCTATAAAAAAATATAAAACAACTTAGCCCCCAAAATGCTAAATATTTTTTGGTAACAAATAAAAAAAATACCATCTCCAACCTACAACATTTTTCATTGCGGCTAGTGCAATGAAACATTGCACGAGGACGTTATTTTAAATGTAACGGTTTTTGCTCGCTTTATTTTTCTAATTTATTTTTTTTGTTAAAAATGAATTTTTAGATATTTTTCGAACTTATTTTTTGATATTTTTGAATTAATATTTTAAACTAAAATATTTAAATTTAATATTGAATTTAAAATTTTTGAGTGAAAAAGTATTTTTTAATAATTTGTTCGAAATTGTATTTTCAAATTTTTATTATAACGGAATATTGCGAGTTTTATGTTTTTTTTAATATTGTGAGTTTTATGTTTTTTAATTTTTCTTGTATTTGTCCAATTTAATTTATCAATTTTTAATTTATAGGAACGAATATAATGCTAAAAATTGAAAATGTGGAAAACTAAAAAAAATGAAAATTTATCAATTTTCGTTAGCTATAAAAAAGTATAAAACAACTTAGCCCCCAAATATTTTTTCGTAACAAATAAAAAAAATACCATTTGTCATCTACCGCATTGTTTCATTACGGCTAGTGCAATGAAACATTGATAGAGAACGTTGTTTTAAATGTAACAGTTCTTGCTAGCTTTATTTTTCTAATATATTTTTTTTGTTAAAAATGAATTTTTAAATATTTTTTCGAACTTATATTTTGATATTTTTGAATTAATATTTTAAACTAAAATATTTAAATTTAATATTGAATTTAAAATTTTTGAGTGAAAAGTATTTTTTAATTATTTGTTCGAAATAGTATTTTGGAATTTTTATTATAACGGAATATTGTGAGTTTTATGTTTTTTTTAATATTGTTAGTTTTATGTTTTTTTTTGTTTTTCTTGTACTTGTCCAATTTAATTTATCAATTTTTAATTTAAAGCAAACGAATATAATGCTAAAAATTGAAAATGTGGAAAACTAAAAAAAATAAAATTTCATCGATTTTTCGTTAGATATAAAAAAATATAAAACAACTGAGCCCCCAGAATGCTAAATATTTTTTGGTAGCAAATAAAAAAATACCTCGTGCCACCTACATCATTGTTTCGTTGCGGCTAGAGCAATGAAACATTGCTCGATGACGTTGTTTTAAATGTAACATTTTTGCTCGCTTTATTTTTCTAATTTATTTTTTTTGCTAAAAATGAATTTTTAAATATTTTTTCGAACTTATATTTTGATATTTTTGAATTAATATTTTAAACTAAAATATTTAAATTTAATATTGAATTTAAATTTTTTGAGTAAAAAGTATTTTTTAATTATTTGTTAGAAATAGTATTTTCGAATTTTTAATATAACGGAATATTGTGAGTTTTATGTTTTTTTTAATATTGTGAGTTTTATGTTTTTTTTATTTTTCTTGTACTTGTCCAATTTAATTTATCAATTTTTAATTTATAGTAAACGAATATAATGCAAAAAATTAAAAATGTGGAAAACTAAAAAAAATGAAATCTCATCGATTTTTGGTCAGCTATAAAAAAATATAAAACAACTCAGCCCCCAAAATGCTAAATATTTTTTCATAGCAAATAAAAAAATACCCTGTGTCACCAACAATATTGTTTCATTGCGGCTAAAGCAATGAAACATTAGAAAAATAAAGCGACAAAAAACCGTTACATTTAAAACAACGTCCTCGAATTATTGAATTTAATTATTTTTGAGTGAAAAAGTATTTTTTAATTATTTGTTCGAAATAGTATTTTCGAATTTTTATTATAACGGAATATTGCGAGTTTTATGTTTTTTTTAATATTGTGAGTTTTATGTTTTCTTTTATTTTTCTTGTACTTGTCCAATTTAATTTATAAATTTTTAATTTATAATAAACGAATATAATGCTAAAAACTGAAAATATGGAAAACTAAAAAAAATGAAATTTCATCGTTTTTCGTTAGCTATAAAAAAATATAAAACAACTCAGCCCCCAAAATGCTAAATATTTTTTCGTAACAAATAAAAAAAATACCCTCTGCCATCTACCGCATTGTTTCATTGCGGCTAGTACAATGAAACATTGCACGAGCACGTTATTTTAAATGTAACGGTTTTTGCTCGCTTTATTTTTCTAATTTATTTTTTTGTTAAAAATGAATTTTTAAATATTTTTTCGAACTTATATTTTGATATTTTTGAATTAATATTTTAAACTAAAATATTTAAATTTAATATTGGATTTAAAATTTTTGAATGAAAAAGTATTTTTTAATTATTTGTTCGAAATAGTATTTTCGAATTTTTATTATAACAGAATATTTTGAGTTTTATGTTTTTTTGAATATTGTGAGTTTTATGTTTTTTTTATTTTTCTTGTACTTGTCCAATTTAATTTATCAATTTTTAATTTATAGTAAACGAATATAATGCTAAAAATTGAAAATGTGAAAAACTAAAAAAAATGAAAATTTATCGATTTTCGTGAGCTATAATAAAATATAAAACAACTCAGCCCCCAAAATGCTAAATATTTTTTCGTAACAAATAAAAAAAATACCATCTGCCATCTATCGCATTGTTTCATTACGGCTAGTGCAATGAAACATTGCTAGAGAACGTTGTTTTAAATGTAACAGTTCTACCTCGCTTTATTTTTCTAATGTATTTTTTTTATTAACAACTAAACTAAACTAACTAGAATATACACAAGAAAATAACAACTAAACTAATTATATTAAAACAGAGTACGTCACAAGAGTAAATAAGTCAAAGCAAGAAAACTAGCATCCAACGTTACAACGAAACAAGAATCACAAGAATATATGCTTCCTCTTCGTTGCTGTGTGCTAAATCGGTCTTCTTCCTTATCTCCTTCGCTTCTTGCGAAACACAATCTAAAACATAATCCCCTCTTAATACTCTGTGAAAAACGTCTCAAATCTACTTATATAATAGTCCCATAAAACTCAGATTACATAGAAGTTGGAAGCCAAACAGAAGTAGAAGTCTAAAACAATATATTATTTTCCCCGACCCTGCGCGGCCGCTCAGCATTTCTGCGCCGGCGCGCAAGGCTGCTGCGCGGCCGCTCAGCATTGCTGCGCGGGCGCGCAGGACCCTACTGGAAAATTTCCAGGTTTGCTCCGTTTCTTCGCCGTAATCTGCCCGTTCTTTTCCTCTCGCAATGGTGAACACATGCCAAGGCTTATTCTTGATGATTCCTCCTCCGAAATGCAACTAATACCCTGAAATGCATAAACACTAGAAAAAACGCATCAAATACACAAAATACTTGATTTCAAAACACTAATTTAAGCCATTTTAAGACGTTCTAAGTGGTATAAAATGCCACTTATCACACCCCCAAACTTAAATCGATGCTTGTCCTCAAGCGTCACAGACTCAAAAACAAATAAAAATATGCATGAATGCAATCTATATGAAAATGCAACGATCCCCCTTACTACAATTAACCAACCAAATTGTCACATCTCAACGAATGCAGTTAGACACTAAAGATCAAGAAACTCATGCAAACGGACATACCGCCAGAAACGTGGTGTGTGCAAATGCTTAACAGATATGCTTCGAAACTAGACCAATTACTATGACTAGACTTTCCTCAAGGCAGTCCTACGATTATACAAAGAATAAAAATTCTAGGCACAAAGTGATATACAACACTACAAGAACTTTAGAGCTTACTACGGAATCGTGCTTTTTATTTACAACGCAAATGCTTATTTGACCGTGCAGTGAGTGAGGTCCACAAAAGACTTATACAATGGTATCCATGTAACGAGCGTTAGGTTAGCGGATCCCAGACTCTAAAAGCCTTAGGTCACTAGGCACAAAGTCCCCTAAGGACTTAATAACTCGAATACCAAAGAGCCCACTCTTGATCAATTACGCAATTTTTTTTTTTAACTCTGAGCAAGTGCGTTTCGCTCCATCTTGCTCAACCCTAGACTACTCGCATAACATGCGATCCGGCTACTAGCCATTTGACGCCTAGCCACAACTAGCAACAAATTCCATTTTTACTCTATTTTTTTTCTTTTTCATGCCTTTACCACTAAGAACCTATTATCAAATTCTAAGCATAATAAATAGATTATCCTCGAAAATAATCAGATCATAACAATAATCTAGTCCTTCAGCATTCTCTAAGACTTAGTGACAATACAAGTGCTTCTAGCATGCATATCAACCTACACAACTTAATATCACTTTAATGTTATCACTACACTCGCATCAATATCACAATTCAGTCGATACATCATTACAAAAGGGATCATGGTATATGCATGAGCTATATGATATGACAACAAATAAAGCTATATAAAAAAAACTATATGGCAAAAATTATGCAACTATATAAACTAACTATCATGAATATGCAACTATATGACACACACAAAATATTCCTTAACTACCACCCCCAAACTTAAAATCTTCACTGTCCCCAGTGAAGGTAGTAGAAAGGAACACAGGGTATACCTACTCGGAGTTATCATCATCATCACCCTCAGTGGGTGGAGTATCAGGCGGCGGGTATGCAGAGTCCTCACCAAAAACTGGCCACTGGATATCAGCTCCAAGGCCTCGAAAAGCAGTCCCTAACGCAAGGGTGAGCTCCTGAGCAAACCTGCTCTGCGTCTCATACATGGCATCCATCCGTCGTGAAAGCCTCCTATACTGGGCATCACCCATCCCAACACACTCCTGAGCTCTCGAAGAACTAGTCTCACCACGCCCTGGCCTGGCCATAGTAGCACCTCGTGCTGGACGCCCTCCTGGAAGACGATAACCCAGCCCATACTCCTCAGGCTCACCACCGGTCCACTCCTGCATCCCATTCAGAGTGCCAGAATCTATAGGAGCTGCTGGCAACTGCAACTGCTCATGAGCCGGCCAGTTCACTCCTACTGCACGGCATAGCTTTGTAACCGTGGATGCATAAGGGATGTTCATATGCTTTGCTCCCCTCAAAAACTTCAGAATTCCTTGGTAGATAAACTCACCAAGGTCCACATAGTATTCCTCATTCAGAATTCCCCACAACAACTGTGCTCTCTCAACTGTGACCTCGTGTGCATGTGAAGAAGGCAAAATATTAGCACATATAAATGCGTTCCATGCACGGGAATACCTGTTCATGGCGATCACCGGAAAGTGACGATACTCATTATTGGCTGGACTGCGGTTCCAAACTGTGCCCGGTCGACAGAGAGTCGCACAAATCAAATCCAAGTCAAAATCCTCAGCAGTCTTTCCATTCCAGTTCTCCTCCTCGGGCTTCCTCTCTCGCTGTCCAATCACGCGGCGAATCGCCGCAGGATGATAATCAACCGTCAGCCCCCGAACTACAGAAAACCCATTCTTTTCAGCCTTCGCGTTCGCGTAGAACTCGCGAACAACACTCATCGGTACTGCTTCGGGTGACTCACAAAAAGCTATCCACCCCTTCTCTGCAATCATGGGCAACAACTCACCATCCCTCCCTGATGGTAAAAACCCCCTCTCCTTCAGAATCGGCTTCCCCAACAGCCTAGTGTACTCCTCCTCCGCGGCTCTGTCAGTTAACCGAGGCCTCGCAGCAGTACCCCTTGATGAATCAGCAGTAGGAACTGTGCTGCTGCTGTCAATAGTGCGTGCTCTCTTGGGTGCCATTGATTTGTGAATAAAAGTGTGTAAGAACTGATTTTTTATGTTTATGAGAGGGTTTAAGTGTAGGAAGTTGTGGGAGATATGTAGGATAGGTGTATGTATATATAGGGTGTGGAGTAGGTTAAATTAGATTAGGAGTGGGGTTGAGGGATAAAATCATGGGGTAATGGGAAAAGAATTCGTGGGTTTATGGGCTGTAATGGGTTTTTGTGTTTTTGTTTTTTTTTTCTGAACTGTAAAAAAAATTTCTGGAACTCGACCCCTGCGCGGCCGCTCAGCATTTCTGCGCGGGCGCGCAGCAAGCTGCGCGGCCGCTCAGCATAGCTGCGCGGGCGCGCAGAGGGTCTCTGGATTTTTTTTTTTTCAGCCCCTGTTTTCTGATTTTTTTGTGTTTTTGGATAGGTTATTAACTTCTAAGGGTTCCTGTAACAACAATTCATGGGTTGCCTCCCACGCAGCGCTTCTTTTTCGTCATTAGCTTGACGTTCCGTTCCTTTCTCACGTAGTCAACAAAATGGCACTAACCACCTCTCGGTTTGCCATGTCCCCATAGTAGTGCTTCAACCGCTGACCGTTAACCTTGAATGCTTGGTCCGAATCATTCTCAAAAATTTCCACCGCTCCATGTGGAAACACAGTTTTGACAATAAAAGGTCCAGACCACCTTGATTTCAACTTTCCAGGAAAAAGTCGGAGCCGAGAGTTGAATAACAGAACTTGTTGCCCTGGCACAAACAACTTAGGATGTAGCTTCCTATCGTGCCACCTTTTCACCTTTTCCTTATACATTTTGTTATTCTCGTACGCTTGAAGTCGGAATTCATCAAGTTCATTAAACTGAAGCATTCTTTTCTTACCAGCTGCATCTAAATCCAGGTTCAATTTCTTCAATGCCCGGTAGGCCTTATGCTCAAGCTCCGCCGGTAGATGACATCCCTTACCGTACACCAACTGAAACGGTGACATCCCAAGTGGAGTTTTGTATGCTGTTCTGTAAGCCCAAACAGCTTCATCGAGCTTTAAAGACCAATCCTTCCTTGATGGACAAACAACCTTCTCTAGAATGCGCTTTATCTCTCTGTTAGACACTTTCGCTTGACCATTTGTTTGCGGATGATAGGCAGTAGCTACTCGATGATTCACATTATAACGCTGCATCATAGAAGTGAACTTACGGTTGCAAAAATGTGATCCTTCATCACTTATGATTACCCGAGGTGTTCCAAACCTTGTGAAAATTTGCTTATGAAGAAAATTTAGCACTGCCTTTGCATCATTTGTTGGTAAAGCTTTAACTTCGACCCATTTTGAGACATAATCGACTGCCGGCAAAATGTACTGATTATCGCAAGACGAGATAAAAGGCCCCATGAAATCGATTCCCCATACATCAAAGACCTCGACTTCAAGCATCACATTTAATGGCATCTCATCCTTCCTTGACAAATTTCCCACTCTTTGGCAACGATCACACCTTAAAACAAACTGATGAGCATCCTTGAACAAGGTGGGCCAGAAAAAACCTGCTTGCAGAATACGAGCTGTCGTTTTCTCACCTCCATAGTGTCCACCATAAACTGTGGAATGGCAGTCTCGTAATATCCCTTCCGTCTCACAGAACGGGATACATCTCCTGATGATCTGGTCAGCTCCCTGTCTAAACAAATATGGTTCATCCCACATATACCACTTCACCTCATGCAGAAACTTCTTCTTTTGCGCGGATGTCAAATTGGGAGGTATTATATTGCTGACAAGATAGTTTACAATATCTGCAAACCATGGTTCTTCCTCCTGAATTGCAAACAACTGCTCATCCAGAAAAGATTCATTGATTAACGTCCTATCTTGTGAAGTAGAATCGGGATTCTCCAACCTAGAGAGATGGTCAGCTACTTGATTCTCGGTACCTTTTCTATCTTTGATCTCTAACTCAAATTTCTGAAGTAAAAGCACCCAACGAATGAGTCTCGGCTTCGAATCCTTCTTAGAAACCAGATAGCGAATAGCTGCATGATCAGTGAATACTGTCACTTTCGTACCAAGCAGATAAGATCGAAATTTCTCAAAGCCAAAGACTATAGCCAAAAGCTCCTTCTCAGTAGTGGTGTAGTTCAATTGGGCCCCATTTAAAGTCTTACTCGCATAGTAGACCACATGGAAGAGATTTTTCTTGCGCTGTCCCAGAACTGCACCTACCGCATAGTCACTCGCATCACACATCATCTCAAACGGTTCTGTCCAATCTGGTGCTGTAATAACTGGCGCCGTGATCAAACTCTCCTTGAGAGTCTCGAATGCTGCCAAACATTCATCATCAAATTTGAAAGGCACATCTTTCTCAAGTAAATTGCACAACGGCTTAGATATCTTTGAAAAGTCCTTGATGAATCGCCGATAAAAACCCGCATGACCGAGAAAACTACGGATTCCTTTCACTGAATTAGGTGGGGGAAGATTTTCAATGACTCCCACCTTGGCCTTGTCCACCTCCAGACCTTTGCTAGAGACCTTATGCCCAAGGATAATGCCTTCACGCACCATAAAATGACATTTCTCCCAATTAAGCACCAAATTAGTTTCCACGCATCTTTTGAGTACGGCGCGCAGATTATTCAAGCATTCATCATATGAGTGTCCAAAGACGGAGAAGTCATCCATGAACACTTCGACGTTATTTCCAATCATGTCAGAGAATATAGCCATCATACATCTCTGAAAGGTGGTCGGGGCGCCACATAACCCAAACGAAACTCTACGAAAAGCAAATGTGCCAAATGGACAAGTGAAGGTAGTCTTTTCCTGATCCTCTGGTGCAATACAAATCTGATTATACCCGGAATACCCATCCAGAAGACAAAAATACTCATGTCCCGCCAATCTGTCAAGCATTTGATCAATGAATGGGAGAGGGAAGTGATCCTTTCTTGTGGCTTTGTTCAATTTTCTATAATCCATGCATACTCTCCATCCTGTAACTGTTCGAGTAGGGATGAGCTCATTCTTTTCATTTGCGACCACAGTGATACCTCCCTTCTTAGGAACACATTGTACAGGGCTCACCCACGAGCTGTCAGAAATAGGATAAATGATGCCTGCATCTAGCCATTTCAAAATTTCTTTCTTCACCACCTCCTTCATGATTGGGTTCAGTCGTCGCTGCTGTTCCACAGTTGGCTTACTACCTTCCTCTAACAGAATTTTATGCATACAATATGAGGGACTTATCCCCTTGATGTCTGCTATAGTCCATCCTATAGCCGATTTGAATTCTCTCAAAATCCTTAAGAGCTTATCTTCCTCACTACCTGAAAGGTCAGCTGAAATAATAACAGGTAACGTAGATGAATCACCTAAAAAGGCATACCTCAAGTGTTCAGGTAATGGTTTGAGCTCTAAGGTAGGCGCTTCCTCTATTGATGGTTTGAGCTTCCCTTCAGCGTTCTTGAGGTCAGAAGTACCAAGAGATTCAAATGGTATATCTAGCTTTTGCTTCCAGGGAGAAGCGTTCAGATATTGTAATTGCTCGTTGCTATCTTCATCATCACTGTCAAATTCCCCCACTAAGGCCTTTTCTAATGCATCAGACATTAGCATGTGATCGAGTTCCGAAGTAACCGCAGAATCAATCACATCCACTTTTAAGCACTCCTCATCTTCTGTAGGGAATTTCATTGCCTTGAATACGTTGAAGGTCACATCCTGATCTTGAACCCGCATAGTAAGTTCTCCTTTTTGTACATCTATCAAGGTACGACCAGTTGCCAGGAAAGGCCTCCCCAAGATTATGGGAATCTTTTTATCTTCCTCAAAATCCAGAATAACAAAATCAGCAGGAAAGAAGAGCTTACCCACCTTGACGAGCACATCCTCAACTATGCCCCTTGGGTAAGTAATGGAACGGTCCGCCAATTGTAGCGACATGTATGTGGGTTTTGGATCAGGTAGGTCCAGCTTTTTAAAGATCGACAACGACATCAGATTAATGCTTGCTCCCAAATCACAAAGGCACTTGTCAAAAGTTAGATTGCCAATGGTGCAAGGAATGGTGAAGCTTCCTGGATCTTTCAGTTTTGGTGGTAACTTTTGTTGCAGAACCGCGCTGCATTCTTCCGTGAGAGCAAAGGTTTCAAGGTCATTCAGTTTCACCTTCCTTGAAAGAATAGTCTTCATAAACTTCGCATAACTAGGCATTTGTTCCAGAGCCTCAGCGAAAGGTATATTGATGTGAAGTTTCTTGAACACCTCCAGAAACTTCTCGAACTGTCTATCCAGCTTTTGTTGCTGCAATCTCTTAGGAAAAGGTGGTGGAGGATAGAGCTGTTTCTCCCCTGTATTAGCCTCAAGCAGAGTGTGTTCAACAGTAGTCTTCCTTGGTTCCGCCGCTTTCTCCCTTTGCTTAGATTCTTCATCTCGAACTTCAGCTTCGACTTCTTTTGCCTTTTCAGCATCAGCTACTTTTCCAGACCTTAAGGTAATAGCCTTGACTTGCTCTTTAGCTTCCTTCCTGCCTGGTACTTCCGTGTCACTGGGAAGAGTGCCAGGTTGATGATTGAGCACTGCATTGGCTAATTGACCGATTTGATTTTCCAAGGTCTTGATAGAAACCGCCTGACTCTTGCACAACAGCTTAAGTTCCTCAAAATCAGCACTAGTAGGTGCAGCTGCACTTCCCTGTTGAGGATATGATTGTCTTGTAGCATACTGCTGTGGTTGCTGGAATCCAGGTGGGTTAAACTGTTTACTCACTCCTTGCTGATATGGTGGCTGAATAGCATTCTGATTATTTCCCCAGCTGAAATTTGGATGATTTCTGTTGTTAGGATGATAGGTCGCTGGCACAGGCTGCTGTTGTCACTGATAATTATTCACATACTGAACAGATTCGTTGACAAGAGAACACTGATCCGTAGCATGAGAACCTGCACAAAGCTCACAAACCATAGCTATTTGATTAACTCCATACGTAGCCAAAGAATCAACCTTCATTGATAGCGCTTGGAGCTGGGCTGCAATAGCGGTGGCTGCATCAACTTCCAGAATACCTGCTACCTTGCCTGATGTCATCCTCTGAGTTGGGTTTTGATGCTCATTTGCAGCCATCGTCTCAATAAGATTGTACGCCTCAGTATAGCTTTTAGCCCATAAGGTGCCTCCAGCTGCTGCATCGAGCATGGGCCGAGATTGAGCCCCCAAACCATTATATAAACCAGTGATTACCATCCAATCCGGCATTCCATGATGTGGACATTTTCTCAACATTTCCTTGTAGCGTTCCCAAGCCTCGCACATAGATTCTGTAGGTTGCTGCGCAAACTGAGTGAGAGCACTCCTCATAGCAGCAGTCTTTGCCATTGGATAAAACTTCACCAGAAACTTTTGTGCAAGATCTTGCCACGTAGTGATTGACCCAGCTGGTTCAGAATGTAACCAATCTTTAACCTTATCCCTCAGTGAGAATGGGAAAAGCCTCAACTTGATAGCCTCATCAGTCACGCCATTATACTTAAAAGTGCTGCAGATCTCGACAAAATTCCTTATGTGCATGTTGGGGTCTTCAGTTGCCGCTCCTCCAAAAGAAACAGAATTCTGCACCATCTGAATAGTGCCCGGCTTGATTTCAAAGGTGTTAGCTTGAATAGCCGGATGAAGGATGCTTGACTGAATGTCATCAATTTTAGGCCGAGAAAAATCCATAAGAGCTGGATCAGCTTGAACAATATGATCTCCCATGTTTACTGGTTCTTTCTGCTCAGTTCCTGAATCCGAATCCTCAAAATCTAACTTCTCCGGTGTATCAAGAACTTCGTCTTTCTCCTCAGCTGTATCTAAGGTCCTCTTGCGAGCACGAGAACGAGTTTGCATAAACGCACTAAAGTACCTGAAACACAATCGAAAAGAGTAATTAACTACTACGTCCTAATCACTGAGTCCTAATGACCAATGATGGTAAGTACATAAACTAAACAAATACGCCGAGTCCCCGGCAGCGGCGCCAAAAACTTGTTAGGGCAAAATCACGCACTAATATTCACGCAAGTATACGCGTTCGCAAGTAATATAGAATACTTTCTAGTTCGTTCCCTCAGAGACTCAGACTAAGTTATTGTCTAATTTAACTCACTCACCAATGTATGATTACTTCTCAATGTTAAGATAATAACACTTAAAATTGTTGATTAAATATTAACTATAATTAACTACTTAATTAACCACTTAACTAACACTGCAATTTATCAATAATAAAACACTCATGAGATCACAACTTCATTATTACTTCCTTCTATAGCCATAGTTATTACCTTTAGCATGTGACAGTGATGATATTAATCGAATAACACAAAACTGATAAAAGCCAACTTTCATTGTACTAATACCATTCTACCAAACATCCACAATTAAGATAGAAATTGAATAGTCATCAATTATGTTGAGTTCCTATATGTCTACAGAAATTGACAACACAACGATTTAAGCACAAGTTATTCCTTTTGATTACATAGGGCAAATAAAACTGTTAGAGTTACCCACTAATCATGCACAACGTACATGAACCTATGCTAGCATGGCAAGTTCTAAATCTCAAGATCCACTGTCGCTTCACAAGAGATTAACACCCTATCTTATATGTTCGCGATGCATATAAGATGAATACGCACAACCAATACTAGATATCATGCAATCATCACACACTAAAGTATTAAACAATTAACTAAAGAATTCCATAATAAATCCGTTGCAACCCCATGATCACGATTAGCCCATAATAGAACTTATCGCCATCATGGGTTCATATGAAATCATGATAAACGAACACAAGAAAATAACAACTAAACTAATTATATTAAAACAGAGTACGTCACAAGAGTAAATAAGTCAAAGCAAGAAAACTAGCATCCAACGTTACAACGAAACAAGAATCACAAGAATATATGCTTCCTCTTCATTGCTGTGTGCTAAATCGGTCTTCTTCCTTATCTCCTTCGCTTCTTGCGAAACACAATCTAAAACATAATCCCCTCTTAATACTCTGTGAAAAACGTCTCAAATCTACTTATATAATAGTCCCATAAAACTCAGATTACATAGAAGTTGGAAGCCAAACAGAAGTAGAAGTCTAAAACAATATATTATTTTCCCCGACCCTGCGCGGCCGCTCAGCATTTCTGCGCGGGCGCGCAAGGATGCTGCGCGGCCGCTCAGCATTGCTGCGCGGGCGCGCAGGACCCTACTGGAAAATTTCCAGGTTTGCTCCGTTTCTTCGCCGTAATCTGCCCGTTCTTTTCCTCTCGCAATGGTGAACACATGCCAAGGCTTATTCTTGATGATTCCTCCTCCGAAATGCAACTAATACCCTGAAATGCATAAACACTAAAAAAACGCATCAAATACACAAAATACTTGATTTCAAGATACCAATTTAAGCCATTTTAAGACGTTCTAAGTGGTATAAAATGCCACTTATCAGTCCTAGAGGAAATAGAGCAAAGGATAAAATGCCAATCTATGATGGTGAAGACTTAGCTCCTCCATCTAAGATAAGGAAGACTTCACATGAAGATATTGCAAAGCATTCATTGCCAAAAGCTACACGGACAGTAAAGAATCACCCTCCAGAATAGGTTATTGGTGATATTTCTGATGGTCTCAAGACAAGAAAAGGCACTGCAAATTTTTGTGCTTATGCTGCATTTTTAGCTCAAGAGGAACCCAAGAATGTCAAAGAAGCACTTGAAGATGAAAATTGGATCACGGCTATGCAAGAAGAACTCAATCAATTCGAACGATGTGATGTTTGGGAACTGGTCAAGCCACCAAAGGATGCTTCAATCATTGGTACAAAATGGATTTTCAAGAATAAAGTGGATGAATTTGGTACTGTTACTCGAAATAAAGCAAGGCTCGTAGCACAAGGGTACAACTAACAAGAAGGCATTGACTTTGATCAAACTTATGCTCCAGTAGCTAGATTGGAATCAATTAGGATGCTTCTTTCTTATGCATGCTACAAGAAGATCAAGCTACATCAAATGGACGTCAAAAGTGCTTTTCTTAATGGATTTCTGGAAGAGGAAGTTTATGTTAAGCAACCCCCTGGTTTTGAACATGGTCAACATCCGGACTATGTTTATAAGCTTAAGAAGGCATTATATGGCTTAAAGCAAGCACCAAGGGCTTGGTACAAGAGGCTTAGTAAGTTTTTGATCAAAAATGGCTTCATTCGAGGTAAAATTGATCCTACTTTATTTACTAAGCAAAATGGTAATGATATTTTGATTGTCCAGATATATGTAGATGATATAATCTTTGGATCCACTAATGATTCTATGTGTGAGTGGTTTTCTAAGTGTATGAGCAGTGAATGTGACATGAGCATGATGGGTGAGCTCAATTATTTCTTGGGGCTCCAAATTAAACAATCTAAAGATGGAATTTATGTGCATCAATCAAAATATGTCAAGAATTTGCTGACCAGATTTGGTTTTGACAATGTCAAGCTGAAATCTACTCCAATGAATCAAAATAGCAAGCTGACATCGGATGAAAAAGGTAAAGATGTTGATATCAAGAAGTATAGAGGTATGATTGGTAGTCTTTTATATCTTACTGCTTCTCGGCCAGATATTATGTATAGTGTTTGTGTATGTGCTCGTTTTCAAGCTAAACCTAAGGAATCACACTTAAATGCAGTTAAAAGAATATTTCGATATTTAAGTGGGACTATTAATCTTGGGTTATTTTATCCTATTACAAGCACATTTGATCTTGTGGGGTATAGTGATGCTGACTATGCAGGTTGTCAAACTGATAGAAAGAGTACAAGTGGTGTTTGTACATATTTAGGACAAAGTCTCGTATCTTGGCAAAGTAAGAAACAAACTTCAGTTGCATTATCCACAGCAGAAGGTGAGTATTTGGCAGCTGGTAGCTGTTGCTCTCAAATTTTGTGGATGATTCAGACTCTACGAGATTTTGGAATCAAGTGTGGTAAAGTTCCAATCTATTGTGACAACACTAGCACCATCAACATATCAAAGAATCCAGTTAATCACTCAAGAACAAAGCATATTGATGTTTGTCATCATTTCTTGAGAGATAATGCTGCCAAAGGTAAGATCGAATTAGTTTTTGTGCCTACTGAATATCAATTGGCAGATATTTTTACAAAACCCCTTGGCGAAGCAAGATTTTCTACCATTCGAAGGGAACTTGGCATGTGCAGTGTATAATCGCAAGCTATCATTGGAAATTTGGTAATGTTAGCTTACTATCATTTTTCATATTAGCTTACTATGATTGGTTATTTAAATGACATTTTTTTTGTGTTAAGTTATTTTTTTGTTAATTATGATATGTCATTCTCTGTTTTAATTATGTTTAAATATTTGCATGATTTGCTGATTTAATTGTTAAATGATTATAGTACTAATTGTGGTGTTTTAGATAGATTTAAGATGTTATTTTGATAAGTGTTAGAATTAGGATAATTATTATTTGTTTTTAAATCTTATCCTAAATTCTCCCCTAAAAAGGCTATCAAAACACGGGTTAGGGTTTTAGTTCTTATTTCACCGCCGCTCAGTTATTTTTCTACTTACCGTCTTCTCTCCAACATCATCAATTTGATCTCATCATGGTTCGAGCTACAAGGAAATCAAATCTTCTCGCCAATCGTTCTGTCTCTAAACAAGATAACACTGTGGTTGATTTGGGAAATGAAAGTGCCGATGAAGTGTCTCAAACTCCTGATTCCAAGAAGCTCAAGATCACTCTATCATTTGACTCTCCGGATTTGGAACAGAGGTTCACTGAGAATGCATTGGATTCTCGTCCCATTCTTCCTGGTATTCCAGTCGTCGGTAAGCTTCTTCAACAATCTGGTGCTTTAGCTTTGTTTAAGACTGTTGGTATGGATAATTTTGTGCTTGAATTACCGAAAGTTTATTACCCTGATTTAGTTCGTGAATTTTATACAAATTTGCATGAGGATAAGTTTGGTAATTGTGTGTCCACAGTTCGTGATAAGCGCATTCGATTGAACCCTCCTTTTCTTAGCTCATTAATTAAATTTGAGAATCCAACTGAGATTGAGGTTTTTACTGGAAAGGGTTATGTTGTGTTGCCTGATTTTTCTATAATGGATCAATTTAAGTTGCTGTTAGGGTCTGATAGCAATATGGAAGAAAATCCCCAACCTCCATCCACTACTTTAGTCACTCCAATGGCTCATTTTCTGTTTAAAATTTGTCGTGCTAATGTGTGTCCTAGAGGTGGAAACAAATCCACTTTCAGTTGTCAGGATGTTACTGTGGTTGCCATGATTTTAGCAGGTAGGGCTTTTGACTTGTCTCATTTGATTCTCAAGAATATGCTAGCTGCTGTGAATCAGAAGAAAATAGGTTTGCCTTATGGGTTGTTATTATCCAAGATTTTTGACTCGTTTAAGATTGATCTTAAGTCTGCTGATAAGTTGTCTGTAAAGGAGGTGTTGGATGCTAAAACCTTAGCAATGTCAAACTTGTATATTGAAAAAGGTGAGTTGGTCAGGATCATTCCTACTCTACCTACTGAATCCCCTGTTGTAGATGAGCCCTCAGCCTTTTCTCCAACTGCTGAGATGATGCAATTGCCTAAGGGTATTCAAGATGACAATATTCTGCTTTTTGGACATATGGATGCTACTACAGAGCAAGTGAATCAGCTGAAGACTGAGATTAAGGGATTGAAAGATATTATGCTTAACTTCATGTCTGCTGCAAAACCCTCGGCTTCTCAATCAAATGTTGTTTTGGAAACTGGACTAGATGATTTGGTAAATGCTGCTGGAAATGTGGAAAATGAAGATCAGCTAGATGCCTATTTTTCTCCAAAGGATGATGCTGTCAACACTTCTGATCAGCCTTCAACCTAGATCTTTTTGATGCTTTAAGGGGGAGAAATTTAGGAGACTTATTTTATGAGACTTATTTTATGTTGCTTATGTTTATTTCTGTTTGACTAGTTGGCTTATGGTTAAGAATTTCTGTTGACTAGTTGGCTTATGTTTAATCTGTGGTTTGCTACTTGGTTTATGATGCTACTTGGTTTATGTTGGCTGTTATTTAAGACTTAATTGACTTTTAGTTTTTAAGAATTGATGTAATGATATAATGCTGCTATGTTGGTTATTTGGATATGCATATGTGTCATTTATATTAATTGCAGTAACATGTTATAAGTTTTTGAGATATGCATAGATTTAGGGGGAGTTTTTATAATTCTCCTAAATGTGTGTAATCATCAAAAAGGGGGAGATTGTAACTCCTTAGTTTTGATGATCACAACACAGCAAGCCATCATGTTGTTATTTGAGAATGTCTGCAGGATATAATAGCTTAATGCCATTGCTGTTTAAGTATCATGACAGCAAGCTATCATAAGACAATAATCTATTTCAGCAAGCTATGATCACGATTGTCAGAATAACAGCAAGCCAAGATGCACAGTCCAGATTCAACAAGGAAGTCGAATTTTATGGAGATTTTATAGGATCTTCATATATCAGTTGTAAGGACTTCTCTAATATAATATACGTGCATGATATATATAGAGCTCTTTTATAAAATGTTTTTAATCATTCAAATTGATTTCCTAAAGAATAGGAGTTTGTTTCTCTTTCAAACTCTTTCTCCTATCTTCATTAAAACGTTTTATCCTCTACTAAATAGAAGAGATATTTTCTGAACGTTGGACTTCTATGTTTCTCTTCTATCTAACGTACACATGAACGTTGGAAAAACCATCCCAACGATCTTACACGGTAGAATTGGATTCTAGCCGTTGTAATGTGTTGAGGCTGTTTTTAAACGTTAATGTGTGGTTATATAAGTGGTTTTCTTGTAGTTTTATGATCGACGAATTTGCAAGCAAGAACACATACAACTCCTGATCTTTATTGATTTCAAAATACTCTCGAGCTCTAATTATATACACGTGTTTTTATCTTAGAGAGAGTCTATAGTTTGAGTTGTAAACTTTATCACTGATTTGTATTGTTCAATTGTATTGATTAGTTGCTGGATAAGTTGGCTAGGGAAACAAGGGTTTAGTGGTACTTGCTAGAGGAGTTTGTACTACGGGGTAGTATAGTACTTAGAGAGCAGGTTCTTAAACAGGGTTTCAGCAAGCCATTATCAGCAGCTGGGATAAAGGGAGATATATTGTTATATCTTGTAGTTGTAACCTTCATTGATCAATAATATATTCTCTTACCAAGTTGGTAAGGGACCAGGACGTAGACCATAGGGGCTTGGGGGTCGAACCTGGCTAAAATTCTTGTGTGTTCTATTTACTTTCCTGCACATTATTTTCTGCATTGCATTTAGTCATCTCAGCTTACTATCACTATCAGATTATAGTTCAGTTGTTAAAATCTCAGTAAGCTATTATCGGGTAAAATTTAAAAGTAATCCTAGTTAGCCATAATCACCTATTCACCCCCCTCTAGGTGTAATTTCAGTTGGTATCAGAGCTTTGGTATACTAATCTTTCTGTAACAGGAATAGTATTCGATCGAAATGGCTGACAAATATCCCAAAAGAACCTCGGATTACCTAGTACCTCTCTTGCTTGGTACAGAAAACTATAACTGGTGGAAAGGTTGCATGGAAGTGTATCTATCCAGGGAGCCACTAGCCTTGAGAGTTGTTCAGAAGGGTCCTTTTGAGTTCAAGGACAAAGAAGGAAAAGTGAAAGACTTTGATGATCTCACAGAGGCTGAACTAATCAAATACATCTTCAATGGAAAGGCTAGGAATTCTCTCATGAATGGGTTATGTCCTAGTGAATGTGATAAAGTCTCTTCATGCAAATCAGCTAAAGAGATATGGGATACTCTGGAATTGTATCACGAAGGATCCAAAAGCTTAAGGAAGGTGAAATTGAGCAAACTAATGAATGAGTTTGGAAATTTCAAGCTTCAAGATGGAGAAACTATTCGAGAAAGTCAAGCAAGATTCCAGATAAATCTGAATGCCTTAAAGCAGCTTGACAAACATATCCCACAAGAGGAAATCAACATGAAGATACTTAGTGATGTGCCATTTATCTATGAACCAAAGGTAACAGCTCTAGAATCCTCTCCAACTATAGATACTATGGATCAATTGGATGTTTTTGCAGAATTGGAACAATTTGAAAGCAAAATCAAGAAAAGCCAATCAAGTTCTATGCAAGCTCCAGTTGCTCAAATGAAGCAATTAGCTCTTCACACTGATAACAGCTTACTGTAATCTGAAGATGAGTCAGATGAAGAATTAGCTTTAATATCCAGGAAGATCAGAAAGATGATCAAGAAGAAGAACAGGCTGAAAAGAGATAAAGGCAGATTTTCCAACGACAAGAAGCCCAACAAAGATTCTAAAGATCAGACATGCTTTGAATGTGGAAAGCCAGGCCATTATAAGCGAGACTGCTACAAATTGAAGTCAAAACAGCAAACTGTCTTCAAGGATAAGAAGAAAGCTAAAGCTCTAATGACTTGGAGTGATGATGACTCAGTTTCCAGTGATGACTCAAGTGGAGACATGGTCTATCTTGCCCTAGTTGGACTTGATGATGATTCTGTTCGAGGAAATTCAGAAAGTGGATACCTAGAAAGTGATTCAGAAGAAGATCAGAGTGAGGTAAACTCTTGTAAATATAATTTATCTTCTGAAAATATTGTTTTGGAACCACTAACCATGCAGGAATGTAAGAATGTATCTATGGGAGAATATTATTCTCTTAAAGCTGAAAATAACAAGCTAAAAGAGAAGAATAATTATCTCAAGACTATGGTTCAAGATTTGATGAACAAAGTAGATACTTGGATTGACAAGAAGGTGCCTACACAAGCTGACAAAGAGGCTGAAATCAAGGATCTCCAAGCTAAAGTCAGTCATGTGGAAAACTTCAACAAAATTCTCCTCAAAAGAAACAAGACTCAATTAATGGAGATCACAGAGTTAAAGAAGAAGATTGAAGCAATGGATTAATATTTGGAGCTGTTCAAACTGAGAGAATCAATAGATGCAACACCTTCAAATCAAGCAGAAGAACCATCTCAGCAAGCCGAAATCATAAGTCAGCAAGATGAAAAGATTGATCTGCTCACAAAGGAAGTTGAGGATCTGAAAAGGGGCATGGGATCTTATGTTCAAGGAGAATAAAGTCTCAAATCAATGATGAACAATACAAATATTCCATTGGTTAGAGAAGGAATTGGAATGAATGCAAACAAGAAGGACAAGGCTCTAAGATATGAAGGAAAACATGGCATGCTGTTAGGGCGAAATCACGCACTAATATTCACGCAAGTATACGCGTTCGCAAGTAATATAGAATACTTTCTAGTTCATTCCCTCAGAGACTCAGACTAATTTATTGTCTAATTTAACTCACTCACCAATGTATGACTACTTCTCAATGTTAAGATAATAACACTTAAAATTGTTTATTAAATATTAACTATAATTAACTACTTAATTAACCACTTAACTAACACTTCAATTTATCAATAATAAAACACTCATGAGATCACAACTTCATTATTACTTCCTTCTATAGCCATTGTTATTACCTTTAGCATGTGACAGTGATGATATTAATCGAATAACACAAAACTGATAAAAGCCAACTTTCATTGTACTAATACCATTCTACCAAACATCCACAATTAAGATAGAAGTTGAATAGTCATCA
Source organism: Apium graveolens (assembly GCF_009905375.1). Taxonomy (NCBI): domain Eukaryota; kingdom Viridiplantae; phylum Streptophyta; class Magnoliopsida; order Apiales; family Apiaceae; genus Apium; species Apium graveolens. The sequence goes on from NC_133653.1 coordinate 95,692,077, forward strand.
ATTATGTTGAGTTCCTATATGTCTACAGAAATTGACAACACAACGATTTAAGCACAAGTTATTCCTTTTTGATTACATAGGGCAAATAAAACTGTTAGGTTACCCACTAATCATGCACAACGTACATGAACCTATGCTAGCATGGCAAGTTCTAAATCTCAAGATCCATCGTCGCTTCACAAGAGATTAACACCCTATCTTATATGTTCGCGACGCACATAAGACGAATACGCACAACCAATACTAGATATCATGCAATCATCACATACTAAAGTATTAAACAATTAACTAAAGAATTCCATAATAAATCCGTTGCAACCCCATGATCACGATTAGCCCATAATAGAACTTATCGCCATCATGGGTTCATATGAAATCATGATAAACAAACACAAGAAAATAATAACTAAACTGATTATATTAAAATAGAGTACGTCACAAGAGTAAATAAGTCAAAGCAAGAAAACTAGCATCCAACGTTACAACGAAACAAGAATCACAAGAATATATGCTTCCTCTTCGTTGCTGTGTGCTAAATCGGTCTTCTTCCTTATCTCCTTCGCTTCTTGCAAAACACAATCTAAAACATAATCTCCTCTTAATACTCTGTGAAAAACGTCTCAAATCTACCTATATAATAGTCCCATAAAACTCAGATTACATAGAAGTTGGAATCCAAACAGAAGTAGAAGTCTAAAATAATATATCTTTTTCCCCGACCCTGCGCGGCCGCTCAGCATTTCTGCGCGGGCGCGCAAGGCTGCTGCGCGGCCGCTCAGCATTGCTGCGCGGGCGCGCAAGACCCTACTGGAAAAATTCCAGGTTTGCTCCGTTTCTTCGCCGTAATCTGCCCGTTCTTTTCCTCTCTCAATGGTGAACACATGCCAAGGCTTATTCTTGATGATTCCTCCTCCGAAATGCAACTAATACCCTGAAATGCATAAACACTAGAAAAACGCATCAAATACACAAAATACTTGATTTCAAGACACCAATTTAAGCCATTTTAAGACGTTCTAAGTGGTATAAAATGCCACTTATCACACCCCCAAACTTAAATTGATGCTTGTCCTCAAGCGTCACAGACTCAAAATAAAAAAATATGCATGAATGCAATCTATATGAAAATGCAACGATCCCCCTTACTACAATTAACCAACCAAATTGTCACGTCTCAACGAATGCAGTTAGACACTAAAGATCAATAAACTCATGCAAACAAACATACAGCCAGAAACGTGGTGTGTGCAAATGCTTAACAGATATGCTTCGGAACTAGACCAATTACTATGACTAGACTATCCTCAAGGCAATCCTACGATTATACAAAGAATAAAAATTCTAGGCACAAAGTGATATACAACACTACAAGAACTCTGGAGCTTACTACGGAATCGTGCTTTTTATTTACAACTCAAATGCTTATTTGACCGTGCAATGAGTGAGGTTCACAAAAGACTTATACAATGGTATCCATGTAACGAGCGTTAGGTTAGCGGATCCCAGACTCTAAAAGCCTTAGGTCACTAGGCACAAAGTCCCCTAAGAACTTAATAACTCGAATACCAAAGAGCCCACTCTTGATCAATTATGCAAATTTTTTTTTTTTTCTCTGAGCAAGTGCGTTTCGCTCCATCTTGCTCAACCCTAGACTACTCGCATAACATGCGAGCCGGCTACTAGCCATTTGACGCCTAGCCACAACTAGCAACAAATTCCATTTTTACTCCATTTTTTTTTCTTTTTCATGCCCTTACCACTAAGAACCTATTATCAAATTCTAAGCATAATAAATAGATTATCCTCGAAAATAATCAGATCATAACAACAATATAGCCCTTAAGCATTCTCTAAGACTTAGTGAAAATACAAGTGCTTCTAGCATGCATATCAACCTACACAACTTAATATCACTTTAATGCTATCACTACACTCGCATTAATATCACAATTCAGTCGATAAATCATTGCAAAAGGGATCATGGTATATGCATGAGCTATATGATATGACAAACAAATAAAGCTATATATAAAAAAAACTATATGGCAAAAATTATGCAACTATATGAACTAACTATCATGAATATGCAGCTATATGACACACACAAAATATTCCTTAACTACCACCCCCAAACTTAAAATCTTCACTGTCCCCAGTGAAGGTAGTAGAAAGGAACACAGGGTATACCTACTCGGAGTCATGATCATCATCACCCTCAGTGGGTGGAGTATCAGGCGGCGGGTATGCAGAGTCCTCACCAAAAACTGGCCACTGGATATCAGCTCCAAGGCCTCGAAAAGCAGTCCCTAACGCAAGAGTGAGCTCCTGAGCAAACCTGCTCTGCGTCTCATACATGGCATCCATCCGCCGTGAAAGCCTCCTATACTGGGCATCACCCATCCTAGCACCCTCCTGAGCTCTCGAAGAACTAGCCTCATCACGCCCTGGCCTGGCCATAGTAGCACCTCGTGCTGGACGCCCTCCTGGAAGACGATAACCCAGCCCATGCTCCTCAGGCTCACCACCGGTCCACTCCCGCATCCCATTCAGAGTGCCAGAATCTATCGGAGTTGCTGGCAACTGCAACTGCTCATGAGCCGGCCAGTTCACTCCTACTGCTCGGCATAGCTTTGTAACCGTGGATGCATAAGGGATGTTCATATGCTTTGCTCCCCTCAAAAACTTCAGAATTCCTTGGTAGATAAACTCACCAAGGTCCACATAGTATTCCTCATTCAGAATTCCCCACAACAACTGTGCTCTCTCAACTGTGACCTCATGTGCATGTGAAGAAGGCAAAATATTAGCACATATAAATGCATTCCATGCACGGGCATACCTGTTCATGGCGATCGCCGGAAAGTGACGATACTCATTATTGGCTGGACTGCGGTTCCAAACTGTGTCCGGTCGACAGAGAGTCGCACAAATCAAATCCAAGTCAAAATCCTCAGCAGTCTTTTCATTCCAGTTCTCCTCCTCGGGCTTTCTCTCTCCCTGTCCAATCACACGGCGAATCGCCGCAGGATGATAATCAACCGTCAGCCTACGAACTACAGAAAACCCATTCTTTTCAGCCTTCACGTTCGCGTAGAACTCGCGAACAACACTCATCGGTACTGCTTCGGGTGACTCACAAAAAGCTATCCACCCCTTCTCTGCAATCATGGGCAACAACTCACCATCCCTCCCTGATGGTAAAAACCCCCTCTCCTTCAGAATCGGCTTCCCCAACAGCCTAGTGTACTCCTCCTCCGCAGCTCTGTCAGTTAACCGAGGCCTTGCAGCAGTACCCCTTGATGAATCAGCAGTAGGAACTGTGCTGCTGCTGTCAATAGTGCGTGCTCTCTTGGGTGCCATTGATTTGTGAATAAAAGTGTGTAAGAACTGATTTTTGATGTTTATGAGAGGGTTTGAGTGTAGGAAGTTGTGAGAGATATGTAGGATATGTGTATGTATATATAGGGTGTGGAGTAGGTTAAATTAGATTAGGAGTGGGGTTGAGGGATAAAATCATGGGATAATGGGAAAAGAATTCGTGGGTTTATGGGCTGTAATGGGTTTTTGTGTTTTTTTTTTTTTTTTCTGAACTGATAAAAATTTTCTGGAACTCGACCCCTGCGCGGCCGCTCAGCATTTCTGCGCGGGCGCGCAGCAAGCTGCGCGGCCGCTCAGCATAGCTGCGCGGGCGCGCAGAGGGTCTCTGGAAAAAAAAAATTTCAGCCCCTGTTTTCTGATTTTTTTGTGTTTTTGGATAGGTTATTAACTTCTAAGGGTTCCTGTAACAACAATTCATGGGTTGCCTCCCACGCAACGCTTCTTTTTCGTCATTAGCTTGACGTTCCGTACCTTTCTCAAATAGTCAACAAAATGGCACTAACCACCTCTCGGTTTGCCATATCTCCATAGTAGTGCTTCAACCGCTGACCGTTAACCTTGAATGCTTGGTCCGAATCATTCTCAAAAATTTCCACCGCTCCATGTGGAAACACAGTTTTGACAATAAAAGGTCTAGACCACTTTGATTTCAACTTCCCAGGAAAAAGTTGGAGCCGAGAGTTGAATAACAGAACTTGTTGCCCTGGCACAAATAACTTAGGATGTAGCTTCCTATCGTGCCACCTCTTCACCTTTTCCTTATACATTTTGTTATTCTCGTACGCTTGAAGTCGAAATTCATCAAGTTCATTAAGCTGAAGCATTCTTTTCTTACCAGCTGCATCTAAATCCAGGTTCAATTTCTTCAATGCCCAGTAGGCCTTATGCTCAAGCTCCGCCGGTAGATGACATCCCTTACCGTACACCAACTGAAACGGTGACATCCCAAGTGGAGTTTTGTATGCTGTTCTGTAAGCCCAAACAGCTTCATCGAGCTTTAAAGACCAATCCTTCCTTGACGGACAAACAACCTTCTCTATAATGCGCTTTATCTCTCTGTTAGACACTTCCGCTTGACCATTTGTTTGCGGATGATAGGCAGTAGTTACTCGATGATTCACATTATAACGCTGCATCATAGAAGTGAACTTACGGTTGCAAAAATGCGATCCTTCATCACTTATGATTACCCGAGGTGTTCCAAACCTTGTGAAAATTTGCTTATGAAGAAAATTTAGCACTGCCTTTGCATCATTTGTCGGTAAAGCTTTAACTTCGACCCATTTTGAGACATAATCGACTGCCAGCAAGATGTACTGATTATTGCAAGACGAGATAAAAGGCCCCATGAAATCGATTCCCCATACATCAAAGACCTCGACTTCAAGCATCACATTTAATGGCATCTCATCCTTCCTTGACAAATTTCCCCCTCTTTGGCAACGATCACACCTTAAAACAAACTGATGAGCATCCTTGAACAAGGTAGGCCAAAAAAAACCTGCTTGCAGAATACGAGCTGCCGTCTTCTCACCTCCATAGTGTCCACCATAAACCGTGGAATGGCAGTCTCGTAATATCCCCTCCGTCTCACAGAACGGGATACATCTCCTGATGATCTGGTCAGCTCCCTGTCTAAACAAATATGGTTCATCCCACATATACCACTTCACCTCATGCCGAAACTTCTTCTTTTGCGCGGATGTCAAATTAGAAGGCATTATATTGCTGACAAGATAGTTTACAATATCTGCAAACCATGGTTCTTCCTCCTGAATTGCAAACAACTGCTCATCCGGAAAAGATTCATTGATTAACGTCCTATCTTGTGAAGTAGAATCGGGATTCTCCAACCTAGAGAGATGGTCAGCTACTTGATTCTCAGTACCTTTTCTATCTTTGAACTCTAACTCAAATTCTTGAAGTAAAAGCACCCAACGAATGAGTCTCGGCTTCGAATCCTTCTTAGAAACTAGATAGCGAATAGCTGCATGATCAGTGAATACTGTCACTTTCGTACCAAGCAGATAAGATCAAAATTTCTCAAAGCCAAAGACTATAGCCAAAAGCTCCTTATCAGTAGTGGTGTAGTTCAATTGGGCCCCATTTAAAGTCTTACTCGCATAGTAGACCACATGGAAGAGATTTTTCTTGCGCTGTCCCAGAACTGCACCTACCGCATAATCACTCGCATCACACATCATCTCAAACGGTTCTGTCCAATCTGGTGCTGTAATAACTGGTGCCGTGATCAAACTCTCCTTGAGAGTCTCGAATGCTGCCAAACATTCATCATCAAATTTGAAAGGCACATCTTTCTCAAGTAGATTGCACAACGGCTTAGATATCTTTGAAAAGTCTTTGATGAATCGCCGATAAAAACCCGCATGACCGAGAAAACTACGGATTCCTTTCACCGAATTAGGTGGGGGAAGATTTTCAATGACTCCCACCTTGGCCTTGTCCACCTCCAGACCTTTGCTAGAGACCTTATGCCCAAGGATAATGCCTTCACGCACCATAAAATGACATTTCTCCCAATTAAGCACCAAATTAGTTTCCACGCATCTTTTGAGTACGGCGCGCAGATTATTCAAACATTCATCATATGAGTGTCCAAAGACGGAGAAGTCATCCATGAACACTTCGACGTTATTTCCAATCATGTCAGAGAATATAGCCATCATACATCTCTGAAAGGTGGCCGGGGTGCCACATAACCCAAACGAAACTCTACGAAAAGTAAATGTGCCAAATGGACACGTGAAGGTAGTATTTTCCTGATCCTCTGGTGCAATACAAATCTGATTATACCCGGAATAACCATCCAGAAGACAAAAATACTCATGTCCCACCAATCTGTCAAGCATTTGATCAATAAATGGAAGAGGGAAGTGATCCTTCCTTGTGGCTTTGTTCAATTTTCTATAATCCATGCATACTCTCCATCCTGTAACTGTTCGAGTAGGGATGAGCTCATTCTTTTCATTTGCGACCACATTGATACCTCCTTTCTTAGGTACACATTGCACGGGGCTCACCCACGAGCTGTCAGAAATAGGATAAATGATGCCTGCATCTAGCCATTTCAGAATTTCTTTCTTCACCACCTCATTCATGATCGGGTTCAGTCTTCGCTGCTGTTCCACAGTTGGCTTACTTCCTTCCTCTAGCAGAATTTTATGCATACAATATGAAGGACTTATCCCCTTGATGTCTGCTATGGTCCATCCTATAGCCGATTTGAATTCTCTCAAAATCCTTAAGAGCTTGTCTTCCTCACTACCTGAAAGATCAGCTGAAATAATAACAGGTAACGTAGATGAATCACCTAAAAAAGCATACCTCAAGTGTTCAGGTAATGGTTTGAGCTCTAAGGTAGGCGCTTCCTCTATTGATGGTTTGAGCTTCCCTTCAGCGTTCTTGAGGTCAGAAGTACCAAGAGATTCAAATGGTATATCCAGCTTTCGCTTCCAGGGAGAAGCATTCAGATATTGTAATTGCTCGTTGCTATCTTCATCATCACTGTCAAATTCCCCCACTAGGGCCTTTTCCAATGCATCAGACATTAGCATGTGATCGAGTTCCGAAGTAACCGCAGAATCAATCACATCCACTTTTAAGCACTCCTCATCTTCTGTAGGGAATTTCATTGCCTTGAATACGTTGAAGGTCACATCCTGATCTTGGACCCGCATAGTAAGTTCCCCTTTTTGCACATCTATCAAGGTACGGCCAGTAGCCAAGAAAGGCCTCCCCAAGATTATGGGAATCTTCTTATCTTCCTCAAAATCCAGAATAACAAAATCTACAGGAAAGAAGAGCTTATCCACCTTGACGAACACATCCTCAACTATGCCCCTTGGGTAAGTAATGGAACGGTCAGCCAATTGTAGCGACATGTATATGGGTTTTGGATCAGGCAGATCCAGCTTTTTAAAGATCGACAACGGCATCAGATTAATGCTTGCTCCCAAATCGCAAAGGCACTTGTCAAAAGTTATATTGCCAATGGTGCAAGGAATGGTGAAGCTTCCTGGATCTTTCAGTTTTGGTGGTAACTTTTGTTGCAGAACTGCGCTGTATTCTTCCGTGAGAGCAACGGCTTCAAGGTCATCCAGTTTCACCTTCCTTGAAAGAATAGTCTTCATAAACTTCGCATAACTAGGCATTTGTTCCAGAGCCTCAGCGAAAGGTATATTGATGTGAAGTTTCTTGAACACCTCCAGAAACTTCCCGAACTGTCTATCCAGCTTTTGTTGCTGCAATCTCTTAGGAAAAGGTGGTGGAGGATAGAGTTGTTTCTCCCCTGTATTAGCCTCAGGCAGAGTGTGTTCAACAGTAGTCTTCCTTGGTTCCGCCGCTTTCTCCCTTTGCTTAGATTCTTCATCTCTAACTTCAGCTTCGACTTCTTTTGCCTTTTCAGCATCAGCTACTTTTCCAGACCTTAAGGTAATAGCCTTGACTTGCTCTTTAGCTTCCTTCCTGCCTGGTACTTTCGTGTCACTGGGAAGAGTGCCAGGTTGACGATTGAGCACTGCATTGGCTAATTGACCGATTTGATTTTCCAAGGTCTTGATAGAAACCGCCTGAGTCTTGCACAACAGCTTAAGTTCCTCAAAATCAGCACTAGTAGGTGCAGCTGCACTTCCCTGTTGAGGATATGATTGCCTTGTAGTATACTGCTGTGGTTGCTGGAATCCAGGTGGGTTAAACTGTTTACTCACTCCTTGCTGATATTTTGGCTGAATAGCATTCTGATTATTCCCCCAGCTGAAATTTGGATGATTTCTGTTGTTAGGATGATAGGTCGCTGGCACAGGCTGCTGTTGTCGCTGATAATTATTCACATACTGAACAGATTTGTTGACAAGAGAACACTGATCCGTAGCATGAGAACCTGCACAAAGCTCACAAACCATAGCTATTTGATTAACTCCATACGTAGCCAAAGAATCAACCTTCATTGATAGCGCTTGGAGCTGGGCTGCAATAGCGGTGGCTACATCAACTTCCAGAATACCTGCTACCTTGCCTGACGTCATCCTCTGAGTTGGGTTTTGATGCTCATTTGCAGCCATCGTCTCGATAAGATTATTCGCCTCAGTATAGCTTTTAGCCCATAAGGCGCCTCCAGCTGCTGCATCGAGCATGGGCCGAGATTGGGCCCCCAAACCATTATAAAAACCAGTGATTACCATCCAATCCGGCATTCCATGATGTGGACATTTTCTCAACATTTCCTTGTAGCGTTCCCAAGCCTCGCACATAGATTCTGTAGGTTGCTGCGCAAACTTAGTAAGAGCACTCCTCATAGCAGCAGTCTTTGCCATTGGATAAAACTTCACCAGAAACTTTTGCGCAAGATCTTGCCACGTAGTGATTGACCCAGCTGGTTCAGAATGTAACCAGTCTTTAGCCTTATCCCTCAGTGAGAATGGGAAAAGCCTCAACTTGATAGCCTCATCAGTCACGCCATTATACTTAAAAGTGCTGCAGATCTCGACAAAATTCCTTATGTGCATGTTGGGGTCTTCAGTTGTCGCTCCTCCAAAAGAAACAGAATTCTGCACCATCTGAATAGTGCCCGGCTTGATTTCAAAGGTGTTAGCTTGAATAGCCGGATGAAGGATGCTTGACTAAATGTCATCAATTTTAGGCCGAGAAAAATCCATAAGAGCTGGATCAGCTTGAACAATACGATCTCCCATGTTTACTGGTTCTTTCTGCTCAGTTCCTAAATCCGAATCCTCAAAATCTAACTTCTCCGGTGTATCAAGAACTTCATCTTTCTCCTCAGCTGTATCTAAGGTCCTCTTGCGAGCACGAGAACGAGTTTGCATAAACGTTTGCTAAAGTACCTGAAACACAACCGAAAAGAGTAATTAACTACTACATCCTAATCACTGAGTCCTAATGACTAATGATGGTAAGTACATAAACTAAACAAATACGCCGAGTCCCCGGCAGCGGCGCCAAAAACTTGTTAGGGCGAAATCACGCACTAATATTCACGCAAGTATACGCGTTCGCAAGTAATATAGAATACTTTCTAGTTCGTTCTCTCAGAGACTCAGACTAATTTATTGTCTAATTTAACTCACTCACCAATGTATGACTACTTCTCAATGTTAAGATAATAACACTTAAAATTGTTTATTAAATATTAACTATAATTAAATACTTAATTAACCACTTAACTAACACTTCAATTTATCAATAATAAAACACTCATGAGATCACAACTTCATTATTACTTCCTTCTATAGCCATTGTTATTACCTTTAGCATGTGACAGTGATGATATTAATCGAATAACACAAAACTGATAAAAGCCAACTTTCATTGTACTAATACCATTCTACCAAACATCCACAATTAAGATAGAAGTTGAATAGTCATCAATTATGTTGAGTTCCTATATGTCTACAGAAATTGACAACACAACGATTTAAGCACAAGTTATTCCTTTTTGATTACATAGGGCAAATAAAACTGTTAGAGTTACCCACTAATCATGCACAACGTACATGAACCTATGCTAGCATGGCAAGTTCTAAATCTCAAGATCCACCGTCGCTTCACAAGAGATTAACACCCTATCTTATATGTTCGCGACGCACATAAGACGAATACGCACAACAAATACTAGATATCATGCAATCATCACATATTAAAGTATTAAACAATTAACTAAAGAATTCCATAATAAATCCGTTGCAACCCCATGATCACGATTAGCCCATAATAGAACTTATCGCCATCATGGGTTCATATGAAATCATGATAAACAAACACAAGAAAATAATAACTAAACTGATTATATTAAAACAGAGTACGTCACAAGAGTAAATAAGTCAAAGCAAGAAAACTAGCATCCAACGTTACAACAAAACAAGAATCACAAAAATATATGCTTCCTCTTCGTTGCTGTGTGCTAAATCGGTCTTCTTCCTTATCTCCTTCGCTTCTTGCAAAACACAATCTAAAACATAATCTCCTCTTAATACTCTGTGAAAAACGTCTCAAATCTACCTATATAATAGTCCCATAAAACTCAGATTACATAGAAGTTGGAATCCAAACAGAAGTAGAAGTCTAAAATAATATATCTTTTTCCCCGACCCTGCGCGGCCGCTCAGCATTTCTGCGCGGGCGCGTAAGGCTGCTGCGCGGCCGCTCAGCATTGCTGCGCGGGCGCGCAAGACCCTACTGGAAAAATTCCAGGTTTGCTCCGTTTCTTCGCCGTAATCTGCCCGTTCTTTTCCTCTCTCAATGGTGAACACATGCCAAGGCTTATTCTTGATGATTCCTCCTCCGAAATGCAACTAATACCCTGAAATGCATAAACACTAGAAAAACACATCAAATACACAAAATACTTGATTTCAAGACACCAATTTAAGCCATTTTAAGACGTTCTAAGTGGTATAAAATGCCACTTATCACATGCCCTGTGATTATGCTATGCCTCGGAAGATATGCAACAGATGTGGAAAGAAGGGACATCTGGAAAAATATTGCAGAGCTCAGAATGTTCAGAAAGCTTAACATGGAGGAAACAAACAGAAGACAACTCACTATGATCAGAATGGCAGAATCAAGACAGCTTACTATCATCAAGCTGGCAGAGTTAAATTACCTAGATTTATCCAAAAATGGATAAAGAAATCCGATTTACATGTTTTATATGTTCTATCTGCTAACCATGCTGGACCCAACAAACTTTGGGTACCAAAAAGTTGAGTTGTTTTATTTGTTTTGTAGATGTGTCTTGCCGCTCGAGTCAAATCAACTCAATGGATCTTGGATAGCGGATGTACTGGGCATATGAGTGGAGACAAAGCACAATTCCTGAGTCTTCAGATGAAAAAGGGTGGAAGAGTGACTATTGGCGATAACAAAACTCTTCAAAACTTTGGAAAAGTCCCCCTAGTTGCTAGAAGGGAAGTAAATAAATATATATATATATTGGACTTTGAGTTGCATAAAACAACTTGCTGTCTTGCTGCAATAGACATTGATCCTTATGTTTGGCATAGAAGATTGGGTCATGCTCACATGGACTTGCTCAACAAGCTTTCAAAGAAGAAGCTAGTCAGAGGTTTACCCAAAATCAAGTATGTCAAGACTGAGGTGTGTTCAGCATGCCAATTAGGCAAGCAAATTAGAAGTACTCACAAAGCAAAGAAAATGGTATCTACTTCTAAACCCTTAGAACTTTTGCATTTAGACTTATTTGGTCCAGAAGCCTATAAAAGTATAGGAGGTAAGCAATATGGTTTTGTAATTATTGATGATTATTCTCGTTTTACATGGGTATTGTTTCTTAAAACTAAAGATGCTGCTTTTAATGAGTTTGAAAAACTAATTAAATTACTTGAGAATAAGCTCAATACAAAGCTTGTAGGTATAAGGAGTGATCGAGGTGGTGAATTCCAAAAGGACTTTGTTACTTATTGTGAAGAAAGAAGAATATCACATGAATTCTTGGCTCCAAGAACTCCACAACAAAATGGTGTGGTGGAACGCAAGAATAGGTCATTGCAAGAGACAGCAAGGACATTGTTGTAAGAAAGCAAGTTACCTAGAAGTTTTTGGGCAGAAGCAGTCAACACATCATGCTATGTTCTGAATAGAGTATTAATAAGACCAATTTTGGACAAGACTCTGAAGGGTTTTTAGCACATAAACGCAGCGAAAACATAAATTTAATCTTAAAAAAAACCGAAACCCTCCGCAGGATCCATGCGAAAAAATAATATTTAATTTGTATTCAGTATATTTACCTTAAGAAGCTTTACGTTAATGGAAAGATGGAGGTCTTTAATAGCGATCCAAGAACGATGAACGGAGATCCTTAACAGCTGCTCCTCAAGTGTGAAGCACTCCACCGGTATCCACCAAGAAAACGATGTAATGAAGGAGGAGGAGATGGAGATAATTTGGGTTTTGTAAATCATTTTTTGGTTGAGGCAAAAATAGGGTTTATAATAGTATATTTATAGGCAAAATTTTCAGCTGAAAATTTTCCCATAAAATATTATTATTATTAACCCTTTATTATTCTCACTAATAATTAAAACACCTTTTAATTATTAATCCTTTTTCTAAACTCTTTAGAAATAATTCTCTCACTTGATTTAATTTCCAAAAATTAAATTCTTAATTAATAATATTAAGAACCTTTTCTTAATTAATTTATAATCAATTAAATCTCATTTAATCAATTATTAAATTTGCCAATTAATTATTTATTTCATAAAATAAATAATTATCAGCCTTTATTAATTAATTCCTCCACCATTAAATCATTCTCTTTTATGGTGTGACCCTGTAGGTTCAATATTAAGCCAGTAGTAGAAATAAATAATAATAAAACTATTTTATCATTATTTATATAAATTCTCTAATTCATTAAATATGATTAATTAATTAATCATATTTATTCTACATCGTGAGGGATACTTCTCAGCATATCGCGACTATCGGGATAATACGAATTCACGGCTTAGAATACCAAGAACCTATTCGGTGAGTAGTTACCGTACAATCAATTCCTTCTACCCTGCAATGTCATGATTAAATACAAGGCATAGAACTTGTGGCAAACCTATCTTATTTAATCACTTGCTTTCCCATTCACTATGCTTAGTTCTATTTAATGTAAATTAGAAACTCCTTTCTAATTTCATTCACTCTGGCCAGAGATTCCTGAACTAACATAAGTGGATCAGCATTGAACATTCTCTTCCTTCACTGGAAGGGGTAGATCCTTATTGATCATACACTATCTTCGTGTACAAATTCCTATACCCAGTAGAGCCCTTATAATTGTCCCTTGAGACTAAGAACTAAACCAAAGCATAGTTCAGTGTACACAAGATGACTATGATGACCTCAAGTCTAAGGATACTTGTACAACTATCACTATGTGAACAACTGCTGACACGTGAGTGAACTCCATCAGTTGTTCAGCTGTGTGAGTCATGTTCAGTGAACTTATTCTATAATAAGCACCTACATACTAGCTATAGTGTCACCACACAAATGTCTATGAGAACAGACATCCTTCATAATGAAGCAAGCATAGTATGTACCGATCTTTGCGGATTATTAATTACCAGTTAGTAATCCTACGACCAGGAACTATTTAAGTTTAGAGTTATCATCTTTTAGGTCTCATTATTATGATCTCATCACAATCCATAAAAAGCTTTACTCTAAACTGTGGTATATCTTATTTAAACATTTAAATAGATAGAGCCCGCAATAAAAACAAAACAAGCCTTTTAGTAATATCAATGAAATCAAAACAGATTACATAAAAGTTATTCCTAAATCCTCATACATGATTGGACTTAGGACATATCTATTTCAGACTCCATATGAATTGCTCAAGAAAAAGAAGCCCAACATCAGTTACTTCAAAATTTTTGGCTCAAAGTGTTTTGTGCTCAAGACAATTGATAATGATGGTAAATTCAATGCTAAATCTTATGAAGCTATTTTTCTTGGTTATTCTATGAATTGTAAAACCTATAGAGTTTATAATTTGTCTAAGCATATTGTTGAGAAATCTATAGATGTTACTTTTCAAGAACCTAACAATGATCTTCCAAGAGACGAGGAAGATGATGCAGGTGAAGCTGGACAACAGCAAGCTGAAACAGAGAAGGCTACTCCAAAACAACAAGCTGAAATAGAGACTGATTCTGGAAAACAGCAAGCTGAAATTGAAACTGCCTCAGGAAATCAGCAAGCAGAAACTTCTACTCCAGTTGATGATGCAATTGTAAAGATGGCAAAGATGACTCTTGATGGTCCTAGAGGAAATAGAACAAAGGACAAAATGCCAATCTATGATGGTGAAGACTTAGCTCCTCCATCTAAGATAAGGAAGACTTCACATGAAGATATCATACAACATTCATTGCCAAAAGCTACACGGACAGTGAAGAATCACCCTCCAGAACAAGTTATTGGTGATATTTCTGATGGACTCAAGAAAAGAAAAGGCACTGCAAATTTTTGTGCTTATGCTGCATTTCTAGATCAAGAGGAACCCAAGAATGTCAAAGAAGCACTCGAAGATGAAAATTGGATCACGGCTATGCAAGAAGAACTCAATCAATTCGAATGACGTGATGTTTGGGAACTTGTCAAGCCACCAAGGAATGCTTCAGTCATTGGTACAAAATGGATTTTCAAGAATAAAGTGGATGAATTTGGTACTGTTACTCGAAATAAAGCAAGGCTCGTGGCACAAGGGTACAACCAACAAGAAGGCATTGAATTTAATCAAACTTATGCTCCAGTAGCTAGATTGGAATCAATTAGGATGTTTCATGCTTATGCATGCTACAAGAAGATCAAGCTACATCAAATGGACGTCAAAAGTGCTTTTCTTAATGGATTTCTGGAAGAGGAAGTTTATGTCAAGCAACCCCCTGGTTTTGAGCATGAACATTATCCGGACTATGTTTACAAGCTCAAGAAGGCATTATATGGCTTAAAGCAAGCACCAAGGGCTTGGTACAAAAGGCTTAGTAAGTTTTTGATCAAAAATGGCTTCATTCGAGGTAAAATTGATCCTACTTTATTTACTAGGCAAAATGGTGATGATATTTTGATTGTCCAGATATATGTAGATGATATAATCTTTGGATATACTAATGATTCTATGTGCGAGTGGTTTTCTAAGTGTATGCGCAGTGAATTTGACATGAGCATGATTGGTGAGCTCAATTATTTCTTGGGGCTCCAAATCCAAAAATCTAAATCTAAAGATGGAATTTATATGCATCTATCAAAATATGTCAAGAATTTGCTGACCAGATTTGGTTTTGACAATGTCAAGCCTAAATCTACTCCAATGATTCAAAACAGCAAGCTGACATCGGATGAGGAAGGTAAAGATGTTGATATTAAGAAGTATAGAGGTATGATTGGTAGTATTTTATATCTTACCGCTTCTCGGCCAGATATTATGTATAGTGTTTGTGTATGTGCTCGTTTTCAAGCAAAACCTAAGGAATCACACTTAAATGCAGTTAAAAGAATATTTCGATATTTAAGTGGGAATATTAATCTTGGGTTATTTTATCCTATTACAAGTACATTTGATCTTGTGGGGTATAGTGATGCTGACTATGCAGGTTGCCAAACTGATAGAAAGAGCACAAATGGTGTTTGTACATACTTTGGTCAAAGTCTTGTATCTTGGCAAAGTAAGAAACAAACTTCGGTTGCATTATCCATAACAGAAGGTGAGTATTTGGCAGCTAGTAGTTGTTGCTCTCAAATTTTGTGGATGATTCAGACTCTACGAGATTTTGGAATCAAGTGTGGCAAAGTTCCAATATATTGTGACAACACTAGCACCATCAACATATCAAAGAATCCGGTTAATCACTCAAGAACAAAACATATTGATGTTCGTCACCATTTCTTGAGAGATAATGCTGCCAAAGGTAAGATCAAATTAGTTTTTGTGCCTACTGAATATCAATTGGCAGATATTTTTACAAAACCCCTTGGCGAAGCAAGATTTTCTACCATTCGAAGGGAACTTGGCATGTGTAGTTGTTAGGTCACACACACTGTAGAGGGGGTGAATACAGTGTAAAGTACAATCAAATCGAACTTTAATATCTCAAGTAACAGAAAACAAACTTTATTGAAACAATAAACTATGTTACAGTATGGAACTGTTACCTCTCAGTGATGAACAAATATCACGAGAGCTGCTAGAGTTACAATAAATAATCTTCTCGAATATGATAACACTTATAGTGTAAACCCTATGTCTGTGTTTATATACTACACAGTTACAAGATAATCGCTAATTGATATGGAATATAATTCTGCTTCCTAAAATATATCAATCAGATATCTTTTCTTCCAAGTATTCTATTCTTCATAGAATTCCTTCTTCATGCATCTCTTCTTATGTTTATCTCGATCTTCTTTCCTTTAATCAGCTACTGTCCTTATCTGAATGTACTTCAGCACTTAAGTTCTGATATCCATCTTCTGATGATTATCTCCTGATAATATAAGTACTGATATCCTTAAGTCCTGACTTCCAGTAAGTACTGATTTATCCTGTTTAAGTAAGATCTGAAAACTAAACATAAATCATATTAGCCATGACATTATCAAATATATCTAACAATCTCCCCCAACTTGTAAATTAGCATAATATACAAGTTTAACAGATATTTGATGATGTCAAAAACATTAAGTACAAATGCATGAGAATTAGACTAGATAACTATAACTTACAGTCCTTAAAGCTTTACCAACATTTAACTTCTGATAACAGCTTCAGTCTGTACAAATATCAGAATTTAATCAGTTGTAGATCTTGACTTGGCTTCATCTTCTGATCTCTCTGATGTCAGGAGTTGTTCTGAGATAGTTCTTCAACAAACATCTCTCAGCATATCTAAGTTCATCAATCATCCTCCTTTTAGCATCTTTAAGCTCTGCATTATCTTCACCAATTTGAAAGATTGCAGTCCTGAGATCATTAATCTTTGCTTTTCTTATATCCTGATCCAGTCTGATCAAATAAGCTTTATCAGACTCAAGATTGAATTCCACAGCCCTGTAACCCATAAAGGTAGTTATAATTTTAGCAGTATTGGGCTTCATTTCAACTATATCACCCTTGTGATCTCTGTACTTTGGAACATATGTGCTGTCAGACTTAACAGAATAAAGCCTTTTATATCTCTGAATCTGATCCTTCAAATAGTTTGCAGCACTTCCTGTCAATCTGTCATCCACTTGAAGTAAGAATAGACATGCTCCAATTCTTCAAAATACTTCAATGGAATGGCATTTTGCCTTATATGATAAACCCTACCATCTGTCATGAAGTACAACAAGATGTGTTCTTTCAAGTAGGTATGATAAACCATTTGTACAGATTCCAGTTGATTCAATCTCTCAGGAGTTGCTCCAATACCTGGTTCACTCAAGGAAGTTGGATCATTGGTAGTGTTCTGTATTCTTCTTTCATCAGCACTTCCCAATCCAGTTTTATCTCTTGCTTCCTTTCCAGTAACTACTCTTGCTTCAAAACCACTTGCAGCAGTCTTCAAAGGTTGAGTCTGTTTTGCTTTAGTGAATCCTTGTAGGAGTGTCTTTGGTCTAACTTCTGATATCAAGTTAACTTGAGCTATGTCAGAGGTTACTTGCTTCTTTGGAATATCAGAACTTACTGTCTCTTGACTCTGAACAACTTGAGACATGTCAGAGATTGTTTTAAGAACTTTTCTTGAAGTCAGAGCAAGATCATCCTTTTCATCAGTGATTTCTTCATTCTCAGGAGGCACATAAACCTTGATAGGTTCACCAACCTTTTCTTTACCCTTGGATCTTGGATCTATCTGCGGTTGTGATTTAGCCAATGTTGCTTCAGTATATGTCCTTTCTTTTATCACAATGCCTTTGATTTTTTGAAGTGTCTTTTTACCAGAAGCTTCAGATTTAGATATGACTTTTTCTGATTTAAGTCTGGCTTCTTCTTCCATTAAACTCTCCAAGTCCATTCCTGGAATTTCCTGAAGAAATAACTGTCTTGACATTTCTTCATCAAGATCTAAAAGTTCATCAGAACTTATCCTTTTACTAGTAGCAGAACTAATTCTTTTCCCAGTATCAGAACTTGTCCTGTAACTTGTGATTTCAGCTTTTCTTGATGAGAAACCTCTACCTTGACTATGACCTCTACCCATTCCAGAGTTTCCTTGATCATCTTTTTCATCATGCTTCCCTTTCAGTGTCTTGTCAGTCTTGCATTTGGACTTAATTACTTTCTCCCCCTTTTTGGCATCAGCAGGTAGTAGAAGAGAGACAAGCAATTCCACTGAGGCTTGGATTTCAGTAAGTTGAGATTGCTGAGAAGCTTGATTTTTCAGAATATCATCAATCTGAGCTTGTTGTTTCTCTTGAGTCTTCTCAATATAAGCAATCCTGTCAAAGGTAGGTTGGAAGAATTTTTTCTTGTCAATTTTCTGAAATTGGTCCTGTCAAAGCTAGGTAGGTTGAAGGTGGTTGATTTTATAGGCAAAAGAATGTCAGGAGACGCAAAGAAATTTAATGCTGACAGGTAGAATTAATTCTACCTCGTCTCCCCAGACTTGGAAGAAGAAAAACAGTCATTGGAAGTGTAAGTCAGGGTTAATGCGCACAACTAACAAGTAAGAAAAATACTGTACGGGTATGTGAACCACTATCCCTAATGATATTGACTGTTAATATTCTACCCAAACATAGTCTGATTTAAACTGAAACTATTTTTAGATTTTAAGCACAAATAAGTCAAGTAAAGAATCAGAATTGAATATCAGAACTTAGAATTATATTAGAACTTAACAGTTACCAGAACATAATTTCTTAACTCGAGAAATGAATGCCTATTTAAGTAAGTCCTCACACAAATTCTGATTTATATTCTTCAGAACTTAATCATCAGAACATGCAATCAGAACTTGTCCTCAGAATTTGTGCAATGTGACACAATAACTGTTCATCTAAAACAACATAGATCACCACAGTGATTTTCATCATTCATATGGAGTGGTTAGTGTGTGCATTAAGCTAAATATCAGACAAAGAGTAAAGTCTGATTCACTTCAGTACATCTTAGAAATAAGGCATAACTAAAACTTTGCTAAAGAGCTGTCATTATTCTGAAACCTACTAGTGAATGACTTCATGCTTGAGTCTACCTCAACTATTTTGTGCTAATTTTGTGCATCTTTTTAAATTCCATTTTACAGTGGCTTCTCAGTGTAAGTGAGTCACGACTGTTTATCAGAATTTATGCTATTATCAGAGTATTTCTCCAGTAATCATAGAGTGTGAAAAGTCACCAAGAAAATATTTTGCTTTTCTAATGCATATTTACTTAATACTAGCAATGCACTTGGATCGTCCCTTCCACATTTTTACTCTAGATTTCAAAGGAGTACCTGATTTTAACCCATGATTATTTTCTTTGTTCTTTTGATAAGAGAGGTTTACCAGCACTTAGTACATTCAACAGATTTACTAGCATCAGAACTTAACAGATGAGAAGCAATATTCTAGTTTGTGACTTATTAATAAGATAGACCAAGTAAACTCAACTAAGCTCAATTATCAGAATTTGCTTGTGTCAATAGATTTCCATAGAAATAATTACCTCTCACACGAGATCCCTTGTTTATTGAAGACTACTAGGTCAGCATCTAGCACAGTTATCCTCATAGGATTGAATAGTTACCTAAACAGACATATCACTATCAGAGTTTAGAAACATTGATCAGACAACAGTCAGTACTTAAAACAGATTTTTCAAGTAAGCACAGAATACATAAAGAGATTAAATTATGTAAATACTGATCATAAAGTCTGATGCATCAGAACAAAACTAAGCAGATTTAGAGAAAGAACCTGAAACCATTCCAAGTTCATTTACCAATCTTGTAAAAGTAGCTTCACACAATGGTTTTGTGAAGATAGCTGCTAGTTATTGATTTGTTGGAACAAAGTACAATTCCACTGTACCTTCATCCACATGTTCCCTGATGAAGTGGTACCTGATGCTGATGTGCTTTGTCATAGAGTGCTGAACTGGATTACCTGTCATAGCAATAGCACTTTGATTATCACAGTAAATAGGGATTTTGAAATATGTTAACCCATAATCCGGTAACTGATTCTTCATCCAAAGAATCTGTGCACAACAGCTTCCTGTAGCAATATATTCTGCTTCTGCAGTTGATGTGGAAATTGACTTTTGTTTCTTGCTAAACCAAAAAACCAATCTGCCTCCAAGAAATTGGCAGCTTCCACTTGTGCTTTTCCTATCAATTTTATAACCTGCAAAATCTGCATCTGAGTAACCTATTAGTGTAAAATCTGATTCTCTGGGATACCACAATCCCAGATCAGCTGTGCCTTTAAGATACTTGAAAATTCTTTTCACAGCTGTTAAGTGAGGTTCTCTTGGATCTGCTTGAAATCTTGCACAAAGACAGGTAGCAAACATGATATCAGGTCTACTAGCAGTTAAATAGAGTAAAGAGCCAATCATACCTCTGTAATCAGTAATATCTACTGATTTACCAGTATCCTTATCCAGTTTTGTTGCAGTGGCCATGGGAGTGGATGCACTTAAACAATCTTGTATTCCAAATTTCTCCAGCAAGTTTCTGGTGTACTTAGTTTGACAAATAAAAGGGCCTTCTTCATTCTGCTTGACTTGAAGGCCCAGAAAATAGCTAAGTTCCCCCATCATACTCATCTGATACCTTGACTGCATCAGTTTAGCAAACTTTTTGCAAAGTCTGTCATTTGTAGACCCAAAAATGATATCATCAACATAAATCTGGACCAGAAGTAAGTCCTTTCCATGGTTGAGGTAGAACAGTGTTTTGTCTATAGTTCCTCTATTAAATCCACTTTCCAGAAGAAACTGAGCTAAAGTCTCATACCATATTCTGGGAGCTTGCTTAAGTCCATAAAGTGCTTTATCAAGCCTGTAGACATAATCTGGATGTTTGGAATCTAAAAAGCCTGGAGGTTGTTCAACATATACTTCCTCCTCCAATTCTCCATTGAGAAAAGCACTTTTCACATCCATTTGAAAGACAGTAAACTTTTTGTGAGCAGCATAAGCCAAAAATATCCTTATGGCTTCTAACCTAGCAACTGGTGCAAATGTTTCATCATAATCAATTCCCTCCTGTTGAGAATATCCTTTTGCAACCAGCCTTGCCTTATTCCTTGTAATTATGCCATCACTGTCAGTTTTGTTTCTGAATACCCACTTTGTACCAACAACAGATCTATTCTTTGGTCTTGGCACTAGGGTCCGGACTTTGTTTCTTTCAAATTCATTTAACTCTTCCTGCATTGCTTGCACCCAATCAGCATCTTGAAGAGCTTCTTCCACTTTCTTTGGCTCAGTCTGAGAGAGAAAAGAATTGTAAAGACATTCATTTGAAGTACCTGTTCTAGTTCTGACATCTGTATCAGGATTTCCAATTATCAAATCAGGTGTATGTGATTTAGTCCACTTACTTGCAGATGGAAGGTTTTCTCTAGAACTGGATGCTCCCCCATGATCCATGCTGTCTTCATTTTCATTTTTTGATGCTCCCCCTGAAACTATGCTCTCTGAGTTGGATTCTTCATAATTTAGATTTTCAGAACTATCAGAACTTGGCTTATCAGAACTTGACGAATCAGAACTTGAAGAGCCAGATGTGTGTTCTGATGTTTCTTGAGATGTGGTAAGATCTTGAGTATGCCCTCCCCGCATAGGTGAATCTTCCTTTAGCGTACTCACCACAGTTTCAATAACATCAGAGTTTAATCCATCGGAGTTTACAGTATCAGGACTTAGACAGTCAGGATTTTCAGGATCAGAATTTGAGTCTTCATTTTCAAATCTCAGCTGATCATGATCAATAAAATCTTCAAGACCAGTAATCTTCTTGTCATCAAAAGAGACATTGATAGATTCCATGACCACTCTTGTTCTCAAATTATAGACTCTGAAGGCTTTTATGGAAAGTGGATATCCAACAAAGATTCCTTCATCAACTTTTAGATCAAATTTGGATAGCTGTTCAGGATGAGTTTTGAGAACAAAACACTTGCATCCAAATACATGAAAGTACTTCAGATTTGGCTTCTTTTTCTTCACCATCTTATGTGGTGTTTTTCCTTGCTTGTTAATGAGTGTTGCATTTTGAGTAAAACAAGCAGTCTGCACACCTTCAGCCCAGAAATGGGTTGGAAGCTTTGCTTCTTCAAGCATTGTACTTGCAGCTTCAATGAGAGTTCTATTCTTCCTTTCAACAACTCCATTTTGCTGTGGAGTTCCAGGAGCAGAAAACTCCTGCTTAATTCCATGGTTTTTGCAGAACTCTTCCATTATCAAATTCTTGAACTCAGTGCCATTATCACTTCTTATGGTTTTCACAGAATCTTTGACCAATTTATCCAGATATTTAACATGATCAATCAAGATAGATGTGGTTTCACTTTTTGTGTGCAAGAAATACACCCATGTGTATCTGGTGAACTCATCCACTATGACCAACGCATATTTCTTCTTTGCAATAGACATGACATTCACTGGACCAAATAGATCAACATGTAGTTGATGATAAGGCTCAAGAATTGATGATTCAGTCTTGCTCTTGAATGAAGATTTTCTTTATTTGGCCTTCTGACAAGAATCACAAAGGCCATCAGGAGCAAATACTGACTTTGGCAGTCCTCTCACAAGATCTTTCTTGACTAGTTCATTTATATTGTTGAAATTTAAACGAGAGAGTTTCTTGTGCCAATTCCAGCTTTCTTCAATTGATGCTCTACTCATCAGACAGATTGCAGAACCATCAGTATTTGTTGAAAGCTTAGCTTCATAAATGTTACCATGCCTGTATCCTTTCAGAACAACTTTGCCTTTGGATTTACTCACAACTTCACAGTGTTCTTCAAAGAAATCAACATGATAACCTCTATCACAGATTTGACTTATACTCAGCAGATTGTGTTTAAGTCCTGAGACCAGAGCTACTTCTTTAATGATGACATTCCCAAGATTGATATTGCCATATCCCAATGTTTTTCCAATGTTGCCATCTCCATAAGAAACACTTGGGCCAGCTTTCTCCACAAAGTCTGATAGCAGGGCTTTATTTCCAGTCATATGTCCTAAATATCCACTGTCCAGAACTAGAATATTTTTTCTGTTGCCCTGCAATCACAAAGACCACTAATGATTAATTTTAAGGACCCAGACTTGCTTGGATCCCTTGGCCTTATCAAGTTTGTTAACGTTTACAGCAGATTTAGCCTCAGAGTTTATGTTAACATTTTTCTTATCAGAATTTACAATATCAGACTTTGAATTTGAATTTACACTAGAAGGAACAATGAAAACTTTCTTCAAAGAAGGTTTTATTTGATAATAATCATAGTACAAACTATGATATTCCTTACAGGTATAAATGGAATGCCATAAACTACCACAATGAAAACAAGGATTTTGTGGTTTATATCTAACAGACTGACTCTTAACTCCTGATTTTGAAGGTAAGGAGTTTATGTTCTTATTCTTCCTGTAAAAAGAAGCCAGATGGTTAGAACTTCCACAGTTATGACACGTTTTCCTAAGAGCATCAGGAACAGGCTTATTATCATTGCTTTTATTCACACCTTCCTTTCCATTCCTAATTTTCCTAGGTGATTTTACCTTGTTTGCATTCTTAACATCTTTCAGTTTATGCTTAAGCTGCTTCTTAGTCATTAAGCCTATGTTTACTTCAGCTGTCTTTTCCTGTTTTAGTTTGTCAGAAGTTAATTCCTCTTTAACTTCTGATTTCTCATTATCACACTTTACAGTTACAAACTTAACAGGTTTTAATTTTGGCTTTTGCTTAACAACAGGCTTAATTTCTACAGTTCCTTTATCATTCTTATCCTCTCCATAACCTAAGCCTTCTTTCCAATTTTCACTACTTAGCAAATTTTGAGTTGTTCTGCCAGAGTTAGTCCAAGTCCTGATAATCTCTCTTTCCTTTTCTAACTCAGTTTTTAGATATTCATTCATTTTTAGCACTTCATCCCTAACATAAAAAGCATCATCTCTATCCTTCCGAGTTTGATAGAACATAACTAACTCTTTTTCTAAGAAATCATTTCTTTTCTTAAAAGCAAGATTTTCAGAAGTTAATCTTTCACATGTTAAAGTTTGATCTCTATAACTAACAAACATGGTTTTAAGATATCTTCTCAACTCATTAATATCATCAGTATGAAAAGTATAAGTAGTCTGAGGTACCTTTGTTTCAGCAGCTTCAGAACTGCTCTCAGCACTTTCTTTATCAGCATTTGCCATCAAAGCATAGTTCTCCTCACTTTCAGAGTCTAAGGTGTCTGTCCAGCTTTTCTTCTTTGTGACAAGAGCCTTGCCTTTGTCACCCTTCACTTTCTTGCAATCAGGAGATATGTGGCCTTTCTCACCACAATTATAGCATTTGACATTGGTATTATCTCCTCTATCAGACTTTCCTCCTCTGCCCTCAGATCTTCTGAAATTCTTCTTATCAGAACTTGTGCCTTTCCTGGAAAACTTATTTCCCTTCCTGAACTTCCTGTATACAATCTTTGTGATCCCTTTCACCATAAGAGCACACAGCTTCATCATCTCCTCATCAGCATCAGTCTCAGGCAAGCTTTCAGAATCTGAGTCATCATCACTTTCAGAACTTGATGACTCAGTATCAGACTTTGTGAAAAGAGCTTTACCCTTGTCTTTCCTTGAGGTAGCTGCCTTGGGGGATTCTTCATCAGCCTTAAGAGCAACTGTCCTTGACTTTCCTCCTTTCCTCTTGCTTCTTTGTTCCATCTCAAGTTCATGAGTCTTGAGCATTCCATAAATTTCATCAAGAGTTGTTTCATCAAGATTGTAGTTGTCTCTTATTGTTGTTGCCTTCAAATCCCAGTATTCAGGAAGAGCTAACAGGAATTTAAGGTTTGAATCTTCAAGATCATACTCCTTATCAACCAATGACAAATCATTCAAGAGTTTGACAAATCTATCATATAAATCAGTCAATGACTCATTTGCCTTTGAGTCAAAGTGTTCATACTCTTGAGTGAGTATTGTCTTCCTGTTCTTCTTAATTGTATCAGTTCCATGACACCTTGTTTCCAGAGTATCCCATATCTCCTTAGCAGTCTTGCAGTTAATTACCCTGTTTGACATTACATTATCAATGGCACTATGCAGTAAGTGTCGTACCTTAGCATCCTTAGCAATTGATGCGATATCTTCAGCAGTATAATCACTCTTCTCCTTTGGTACGGTCTTTGTTGCTTCACCTGCAACTGCAACAGCGAGCTTGGTTGGTTTGTGAGGCCCTTCCTTGATTCTATCAAGATATTCTGGATCTTTTGCTTCTAGGAACATGGTCATCCTCACCTTCCATATGGGATATTCAGATGGTCTCGGTATGGGAACTCTGATGGTCTCATACCGACTTTGAATTTGTGTCTTTGGTGGTTCTTCAGTTTTGGTAGGCTTAGTTGGAGTTTCTGTGTCAGACATGATTGTGTTTGGATCTTAAACTGTATGTGCGTTAACAGATAAGCTCTGATACCACTTGTTAGGTCACACACACTGTAGAGGGGGTGAATACAGTGTAAAGTACAATTAAATTGAACTTTAATATCTCAAGTAACAGAATACAAACTTTATTGAAACAATAAACTCTGTTACAGTATGGAACTGTTACCTCTCAGTGATGAACAAATATCACGAGAGCTGCTAGAGTTACAATAAATAATCTTCTCGAATATGATAACACTTATAGTGTAAACCCTATGTCTGTGTTTATATACTACACAGTTATAAGATAATCGCTAATTGATATGGAATATAATTATGCTTCCTAAAATATATCAATCAGATATCTTTTCTTCCAAGTATTCTATTCTTCATAGAATTCCTTCTTCATGCATCTCTTCTTATGTTTATCTCAATCTTCTTTCCTTTAATCAGCTACTGTCCTTATCTGAATGTACTTCAGCACTTAAGTTCTGATATCCATCTTCTGATGATTATCTCCTGATAATATAAGTACTGATATCCTTAAGTCCTGACTTCCAGTAACTACTGATTTATCCTGTTTAAGTAAGATCTGAAAACTAAACATAAATCATATTAGCCATGACATTATCAAATATATCTAACAGTAGTGTATAATGGCAAGCTATCATTGGAAATTTGGTAATGTTGGCTTACTATCATTTTTCATGTTAGCTTACTATGATGGGTTATTTAAATGACATTTTAGTGTTTAATTTTTTTTTTAATTCTGATATGTCATTATCTGTTTAATTATGGTTAAATATTTGCATGATTTGCTGATTTAATTGTTAAATGATAAAAGTGCTAATTATGGTGTTTTAGATAGATTTAAACTGTTTTAATGATAAGTGTTAGATTTTAGGATATTTATAATTTGTTTTTAATTTTTATCCTAAACTCTCCCCTAAATATCATTAAAATAGCACGGGTTAGGGTTTTATTTCACACCGCGTCTCAGCTTTCTCTATCTACCGCCGCTCTGATCAATCATAATCACCGTCTCAATTCTTCAACATGGTTCGTGCTACTTGAAACTCCAGCACTTTAGGAAAGCGTACTTCCTCCAAGATGGATACTACAGTGGTTGATTTGGGTCACGAGAGCGATGAAGAAGTCTCTCACACCCCTGATTCGAAGAAACTTAAGCAATCTTTGGCGTTTGATTCTCCTGATCTTCAACAACGATTCACTGAAAATGCTTTGGATGTTCGTCCTATTATCCCTGGAATCTCGATTGTTGGTAAGCTTTTTCAAAACTCCGGTGCCTTACTTTTGTTTCAGAATTTGGGTATGGATTCTTTTATCGTCGAAATGCCTAAGGTCTACTATCCTGATTTAATTCGTGAATTCTATGCTAATTTGATTGAAGATATGTATGAGAACTGTATTACCACTGTGCATGACAAGAAAATTAGGCTTAACCCTCCCATTTTAAGTTCTATCATCAAGTTTGAGAATCCCTCTGAGATTGATATTTTTACTGGAAAATGATATGTGTCATTCCCTGAATTTTCTGTGATGGATCAATTTAAGTTGCTATTAGGATCTGCTGCTACTGTTGAAGAAAACCCTTAGCCCCCTTCCACTACTCAAGTAACTCCTATGGCACATTTGTTGTTTAAAATCTGTAGGGATAATGTTTATCCTAGGGGTGGGAATAAATCAACCTTTAGTTGTCAAGATGTTACTCTGGTTTCTATGCTTCTAGCTGGTAGGGCTTTTGATTTGTCAAATCTGGTTCTAAAGAATATGATTGCTGCTGTTAATTAGAAAAAGATTGGACTTCCTTGTGGTTTAATGCTT
Source organism: Apium graveolens (assembly GCF_009905375.1). Taxonomy (NCBI): domain Eukaryota; kingdom Viridiplantae; phylum Streptophyta; class Magnoliopsida; order Apiales; family Apiaceae; genus Apium; species Apium graveolens. The sequence goes on from NC_133653.1 coordinate 95,719,426, forward strand.
ACCAAGGTATTTGAATTCTTTAAGTTTGAACTTAAGAGTGCTGTTAAGGTGAGTGTTAAGGAAGTTTTGGATGCTAAAGTGTTAGCTCAGTCTAATTTATAAATTGACAATGGAGAGTTAGTTAGGATTTTGCCTATCATTGTTCCTGAGTCTCCTGCTGTAGCTGAGCCTTCAACCTTTACTCCAACTGCTGAGATGATGCAGCTGCTAAAAGGTATTCAAGATGATAATACCTTGTTGTTTGGTCATGTTGCTGCCACTACTGAGCAAATCAACCAGCTCAAGACAGAGGTTAAGGGCTTAAAGGATATTTTGCTAAACTTCATGTATGCTCAGAAACCTTCACCTTCTCAGTCAAATGCAGATTTAGAAACTGGCTTGGATGATCTTGTGGATGCTGCTGAAGACTTGGAACAACGGGAGAAGCAATATGAGTTTCTTTCACCAAAAGAGGATGCAGCCGTCAATTCTGCTCAGGAAGACTAATCTATTTTTGATGATATAAGGGGGAGAACTTAGGAGAATTAAATTTATATTCTTTTAAGTACTCAGTTTCTGAACTTGATTTATTTAAGACGTGTTGCATCTGGTACCTGATTTGATGGCTTTTTGTTTATGTGGTTTGGTTAACTTGTTGATGGTTGTTTTTTTTGTTTTTAAGACCTGTTTATGTTGATGCTACTGGTATTTGAAATCTGTTAAGTTTTTTTTTTTTGAAATTTATTATGCTAATTGTGATGACTTAAGTTTTAATTTATATTTTGAGATATGCATAGATTTAGGGGGAGTTTTTATATTTCTCCTAAATGTGTGTAATCATCAAAAAGGGGGTATTTGTAACTCCTTAGTTTTGATGATCACAACACAGCAAGCCATCATGTTGTTATTTGAGAATGGTTGCAGGATATAACAGCTTAATGCCATTGCTGTTTAAGTATCATGACAGCAAGCTGTCATAAGACAGTAATCTATTTCAGCAAGCTATGATCAACTATGTCAGAATAACAGCAAGCCAAGATGCACAGTCCAGATTCAACAAGGAAGTCGAATTTCATGGAGATTTTATAAGATCTTCATATATATCAGTTGTAAGGACTTATCTAATATAATATACATGCATGATATATAGAGAGCTCAATTATAAAACATTTTTACTTATTCAAATTGATTTCCTAAAGAAAAGGAGTTTGTTTTTCTTTCAAACTCTATCTTCTATCTTCTGATTAAATCGTTTTATACTCTACAAAATAGAAGAGATATTTTCTGAACGTTGGACATCTTTGTTTCTCTTCTATCTAATGTACACATGATAGTTGGAAACCATCCCAACGATCTTAAACGGTAGAATTGGATTCTAGCCGTTGTAATTTGTTGAGAATGTTTCAAACGTTAATGTGTGGTTATATATGTGGTTTCTTGCAGTTTTATGACTTACGACTTTGCAAGCAAGAACACATACAACTCCTGATCTTTATTGATTTCAAAATACTCTCGAGCTCCTAATTATATGCACGTATTTTATTGAAGAGAGTCTATAGTTTGAGTTGTAAACTTTATCACTGATTTGTATTGTTCAAATTGTATTGATTAGTTGCTGGATAAGTTGGCTAGGGAAACAAGGGTTTAGTGGTACTTGCTAGAGGAGTTTGTACTACGGGGTAGTATAGTACTTAGAGAGCAGGTTCTTAAACAGGGTTTTAACAAACCATTATCAGCAGCTAGGATAAAGGGAGATATATTGTTGTATCTTGTAGTTGTAACCTGTTAGTGTAGGTGCCCTAGAGGCAATACATTATTCTTTTATCTTTATGTCAGTTGATCATTCAATAAATGTATTTATTATGACCTTAATTACTGCGATATTTTGTTAGCATAATAAATGTCCTTAGAATCATGATACAAATTGTATAGTTTAAGTACATGACTTGAACTTGAGATTATATAATATATCATATTCTTAAAGGTCCCTAATCGAGTATTATTATATAGGACAATAATAATACATAGATAGACTAGTATGCTGTTTGACAAGATAACCACATCTCATTGGTTATAAGTATGGGGATACTAAAGTCAATACATAGGTACATGTGAGAGTACATGGTACTGGACAGACCCACAGTGAGATTCTTCATGTTTAATAAAGTCATAAGAAAGACTCACAGTGATAATGGTGTAACGATCCTTTGACTTGAAATCATTATATTTCTATACGAGGACTAATATACTTTGACTACATTAAAAGTTACTTTTGATCGGGTGATGATAAAAGTGGATATCGGGTATATCATGAGTCGTATGAGAAATATGAATGATAGATAAAGGATTTAACCCTCCTATAATTAGGAGAGATATTATTGGCCTCTTGATTGAGTGAGATTATAAAAGCATGGCCATGCTCAAATAATGATTTGTCTCGATAATCTACTCATGGATCAAGTAAACCCGGATTAAATGTTGAAGAGGATGACTAAATACATGCCTCGAGTTTAATCTATAATATGTATGGTTAAAGGGATTATATTACACGAAAAATATTAATCACGAAAGGTTTTATCTAATCACGATTTAATTATTGTTTAATTGGGTAACAATGATGTATTACTAGATACCGCTCATTGTTTATAATTTTATTAGAGAATAAAATTATTGCCAATTAAATAATAGCCTATAGGGTCGCACAAATAGAGCACTTAATGGAATAGTTAATTTAAATTATGGATTTAAATTAATTGATGATTATTTGAATTTTATTATAATTAAGTAAGACTTAATTGAGATAATATAAATTCGAATTAAAAGGAATGTTTTTGCCCATAATAATTAAGTATGACTTAGTTATTAATTAAATAATAGAAATTCGTTTTTATTATTTAATCCAATACCTACTAGGGTTGGGCTTCGCTATTATGGGCCTTTTTAATCAGCCATTATAAATAGATAATGATAGGTTAAAGAGGCTTGTACGTTTTTTAAGAAAACCCTAGCAGCAAAGAGAGGCAGAGGCAATTCAGATCGTCAAGAAGGAGGCTAGTACATCCATTCCGTAGTCAAGTTCGTGAGACGTTCTTGAAGGTGCTCGTGTGGATACCATAGAGGTGTTTCTCCGAGAGGTAGACACAAAGCGTGATAACTAGGATCTCCGTTGAGTTCGTGAAAGTTAATCTCTTGAAAGGTATGATTCGTTATCTCCATAATCTGCCCATAATTATACATGAATCCTGTTTTTGGGTTTCAAAATTTTTGTTTTATTTACGTTTATCCGCTACGTTTTATGCCTTCGGAACCCAACATAACCTTCATTGATCAATAATATATTCTCTTACCAAGTTGGTAAGGGACCAGGACGTAGACCATAGGGGCTTAGGGGTCGAACATGGCTAAAATTTTTGTGTGTTCTATTTACTTTTCTCCACATTATTTTCTGCATTGCATTTAGTCATCTCAGCTTACTATCATTGTCAGATTATAGTTCAGTTGGTAAAATCTCAGTAAGCTATTATCGGGTAAAATTTAAAAGTAATCCTAATTAGCCATAATCACCTATTCACCCCCCCCCCTCTAGGTGTAATTTCAATTTTATCAATTTTTCGTTAGCTATAAAAAAATATAAAACAACTTAGCCCCCAGAATGCTAAATATTTTTTCGTAACAAATAAAAAAACACCCTCTGCCACCTACAACATTGTTTCATTGCGGCTAGAGCAATAAAACATTGCTCGAGGACGTTGTTTTAAATGTAACAGTTTTTGCTCGCTTTATTTTTCTAATTTTTTTTTAAATGAATTTTTAAATATTTTTTCCAACTTATATTTTGATATTTTTGAATTAATATTTTAAACTAAAATATTTAAATTTAATATTGAATTTAAAATTTTTGTGTGAAAAAGTATTTTTTAATTATTTGTTCGAAATAGTATTTTTGAATTTTTATTATAACGGAATATTGTGAGTTTTATGTTTTTTTAATATTGTGAGTTTTATGATTTTTTTTATTTTTCTTGTACTTGTTCAATTTAATTTATCAATTTTTAATTTATAGTAAAAGAATATAATGCTAAAAATTGAAAATATGGAAAACTAAAAAAATGAAATTTTATCGATTTTCGTTAGGTATAAAAAAATATAAAACAACTCAAGCTCCCAGAATGCTAAATATATTTCGTAACAAATAAAAAAATACCCTCTTCCACCTACAACATTGTTTCATTGCGGCTAGTGCAATGAAACATTGTTGGAGGACGTTGTTTTAAATGTAACGGTTCTTACTCGCTTTATTTTTCTAATTTATTTTTTTTTGTTAAAAATGAATTTTTAAATATTTTTTCGAACTTATATTTTGATATTTTTGAATTAATATTTTAAACTAAAATATTTAAATTTAATATTGAATTTAAAATTTTTGAATGAAAAAGTATTTTTTAATTATTTGTTCGAAATAGTATTTTCGAATTTTTATTATAACGGAATACTGTGAGTTTATGGTTTTTTAATATTATGAGTTTTATGTTTTTTTATTTTTCTTGTACTTGTCCAATTTAATTATCAATTTTTAATTTATAGTAAACGAATATAATGCAAAAAATTGAAAATGTGGAAAACTAAAAAAAATGAAACTTTATCGATTTTCATTAGCTATAAAAAAATGTATAACAACTCAGCCCCCGTAATGCTAAATATTTTTTCGTAACAAATAAAAAAAAATACCCCGTGTCACATATAGCATTGTTTCATTGCGGCTAGTGTAATGAAACATTGCTCGAGGACGTTGTTTTAAATATAACGGTTTTTGCTCATTTTATTTTTCTAATTTATTTTTTTTATTAAAAAAGAATTTTTAAATATTTTTTCGAACTTATATTTTGATATTTTTGAATTAATATTTTAATCTAAAATATTTAAACTTAATATTGAATTTAAAATTTTTGAGTGAAAACGTATTTTTAATTATTTGTTCTAAATAGTATTTTCGAATTTTTATTATAACGGAATATTGTGAGTTTTATGTTTTTTTTCTTGTACTTGTCAAATTTAATTTATCAATTTTTAATTTATAGTACACGAATATAATGCTAAAAATTGAAAATGTGGAAAACTAAAAAAAATAAAATTTTAACGATTTTTCGTTATCTATAAAAAAATATAAAACAACTCAGCCCCCGGAATGCTAAATATATTTTCGTAGCAAATAAAAAAATACTCTCTTCCACCTACAATATTGTTTCATTGCGATTAGAGCAATGAAATATTGCTAGAGATATTGCTAGAGGACGTTGTTTTAAATGTAACTCTTTTTACTCGCTTTATTTTTCTAATTTATTTTTTTTGTTAACAAAAAAATTTTAAATATTTTTTCGAACTTATATTTTGATATTCTTGAATTAATATTTTAAACTATAATATTTAAATTTAATATTGAATTTAAAATTTTTGAGTGAAAAGGTATTTTTTAATTATTTGTTCGAAATAGTATTTTCAAATTTTTATTATAACGGAATATTGTGAGTTTTATGTTTTTTGAATATTGTGAGTTTTATGTTTTTTTATATTTTTCTTGAACTTGTCCAATTTAATTTATCAATTTTTAATTTATAGTAAACAAATATAATGCTAAAAATTGAAAATATGGAAAATTAAAAAAAAATCGAAATTTTATCGATTTTCGTTTGCTATAAAAAAATATGAAACAGCTCAGCTCCTAAAATTCTACATATTTTTTCGTAACAAATAAAAAAATACTTTTTGCCACCTACATCATTGTTTCATTGCGACTAGTGCAATGAAACATTGCTCGATGACATTATTTTAATTGTAACGGTTTTTACTCGATTTATTTTTCTAATTTATTTTTTTGTTTAAAATAAATTTTTAAATATTTTTTCGAACTTATATTTTGATATTTTTGAATTAATATTTTAAACTAAAATATTTAAATTTAATATTGAATTTAAAATTTTTGAAGGAAAAAATATTTTTTAATTATTTGTTTGAAATAGTATTTTCGAATTTTTATTATAACGGAATATTGTGAGTTTTATGTGTTTTTTTTTAAATTTTTCTTGTACACTTCCAATTTAATTTATCAATTTTTAATTTATAGTAAACGAATATAATGCTAAAAATTGAAAATGTGGAAAATTAAAAAAAAAAAAAAAAAATTAATCGATTTTCTTTAGTATAAAAAAATATAAAATAAATCAGCCCCCTAAATGCTAAATATTTTTTCGTAACAAATAAAAAAAATACCATCTGTCACCTACAGCATTGTTTCATTGCGGCTATAGCAATGAAACATTGCTCGATGACGTTGTTTTAAATGTAACGGTTATTGCTAGCTTTATTTTTCTAATTTATTTTTTTTTGTTAAAATTAAATTTTTAAATATTTTTTCGAACTTATATTTTGATATTTTTGAATTAATATTTTAAAATAAAATATTTAAATTTAATATTGAATTTAAAATTTTTGTGTGAAAAGTATTTTTTAATTATTTGTTCGAAATACTATTTTCGAATTTTGATTATAACGGAATATTGTGAGTTTTATGTTTTCTTAATATTGTGACTTTTATGATTTTTTTTATTTTTTTTTGTACTTGTCCAATTTAATTTATCAATTTTTAATTTATAGTAAACGAATATGATGCTAAAAATTGAAAATATGGAAAACTAAAAAAAATGAAATTTTATCGATTTTCGTTAGGTATAAAAAAAATATAAAACAACTCAACTCCCAGAATGCTAAATATTTTTTCGTAACAAATAAAAAAAATACCCTCTGCCACCTACAACATTGTTTCATTGCGGCTAGTGCAATGAAACATTGCTAGAGGACGTTGTTTTAAATGTAACGGTTCTTGCTCGCTTTATTTTTCTAATTTATTTTTTTTGTTAAAAATGAATTTTTAAATATTTTTTCTAACTTATATTTTGATATATTTGAATTAATATTTTAAACTAAAATATTTAAATTTAACATTGAATTTAAATTTTTTTAGTGAAAAAGTATTTTTTAATTATTTGTTCGAAATAGTATTTTCGAATTTTTATTATAACGGAATATTGTGAGTTTTTGTTTTTTTAATATTGTGAGTTTTATGTTTTTATTTTTCTTGTACTTGTCCAATTTAATTTATCAATTTTTAATTTATAGTAAACGAATATAATGCTAAAAATTGAAAATATGAAAAACTAAAAAAAATTAAAATTTTATCGATTTTCGTTTGCTATAAAAAAATATAAAACAGCTCAGCTCCCAGAATTCTAAATATTTTTTCGTAACAAATAGAAAAAATACTATGTGCCACCTATAGCATTGTTTCATTGCGACTAGTGCAATGAAACATTGCTCTATGACATTATTTTAAATGTAACGGTTTTTACTCGCTTTATTTTTCTAATTTATTTTTTTTGTTTCAAATAAATTTTTAAATATTTTTTCGAACTTATATTTTGATATTTTTGAATTAATATTTTAAACTAAAATATTTAAATTTAATATTGAATTTAAAATTTTTGAATGAAAAAGTAGTTTTTAATTATTTGTTAGAAATAGTATTTTCGAATTTTTATTATAACGGAATATTGTGAGTTTTATGTTTTTTTTTAAATTGTGAGTTTTATGTTTTTTTTATTTTTCTTGTACACTTCCAATTTAATTTATCAATTTTTAATTTATAGTAAACGAATATAATGCTAAAAATTGAAAATGTGGAAAATGAAAAAAAAATGAAATTTTATCGATTTTCTTTAGTTATAAAAAAATATAAAATAACTGAGCCCCAGAATTCTAAATATTTTTTCGTAACAAATAAAAAAAATACCATATGTCACCTACATTGTTTCATTGCGGCTATAGCAATGAAACATTACTCGAGAACATTGTTTTAAATGTAACGGTTCATGCTCGCTTCATTTTTCTAATTTATTTTTTTTGTTAAAAATAAATTTTTAAATATTTTTTCGAACTTATATTTTGATCTTTTTGAATTAATTTTTTAAACTAAAATATTTAAATTTAATATTGAATTAAAAAATTTTGAGTGAAAAAGTATTTTTTAATTATTTGTTCGAAATAGTATTTTCGAATTTTTATTATAACGGAATATTGTGAGTTTTATGTTTTTTTTAATATTGTGAGTTTTATGTTTTTTTTATATTTCTTGTACACTTCCAATTTAATTTATCAATTTTTAATTTATAGTAAACGAATATATTTCTAAAAATTGAAAATGTGGAAAATTAAAAAAAATGAAATTTTATCGATTTTCTTTAGTTATAAAAAAATTTAAAATAACTCAGCCCCCAAAATGCTAAATATTTTTTCGTAACAAATAAAAAAATACCATTTGTCACCTACAGCATTCTTTCATTTGTGACTATAGCAATGAAATAAACATTACTCGAGTACATTGTTTTAAATGTAACGGTTCATGCTCGCTTCATTTTTCTAATTTATTTTTTTTTGTTAAAAATAAATTTTTAAATATTTTTTCGAACTTATATTTTGATATTTTTGAATTAATATTTTAAACTAAAATATTTAATTTTAATATTGAATTAAAAAATTTTGAGTGAAAAAGTATTTTTTAATTATTTGTTAGAAATAATATTTTCGATTTTTTTATTATAACGAAATATTGTGAGTTTTATGATTTTTTTTAATATTGTGAGTTTTATATTTTTTTATTTTTCTTGTACTTGTCCAATTTAATTTATCAATTTTTAATTTATAGTAAAAGAATATAATGCTAAAAATTGAAAATATGGAAAATTAAAAAAAAATGAAATTTTATCGATTTTTCGTTAGCTATAAAAAAATTTAAAATAACTGAACCCCGAGAATGCTAAATATTTTTTCGTAACAAATAAATAAAATACCCTCTACCACCTACACCATTGTTTCATTGCGGCTAGTGTAATGAAACATTGCTCGAGGACGTTGTTTTAAATGTAACGGTTCTTGCTCGCTTTATTTTTCTAATTTATTTTTTTATTAAAAATGAATTTTTAAATATTTTTTAGAACTTATATTTTGATATTTTTGTATTAATATTTTAAACTAAAATATTTAAATTTAATATTGAATTTAAAATTTTTGAGTGAAAAATTATTTTTTAATTATTTGTTCGAAATAATATTTTCAAATTTTTATTATAACGGAATATTGTTAGTTTTATGTTTTTTTTAATATTGTGAGTTTTATATTTTTTTTATTTTTCTTGTACTTGTTCAATTTAATTTATCAATTTTTAATTTATAGTAAACGAATATAATGCTTAAAATTGAAAATATGGAAAATTAAAAAAAATGAAATTTTATCGATTTTCGTTAGGTATAAAACAACTCAGCTCCTACAATGCTATATATTTTTTCGTAACAAATAAAAAAAATACATTTTGCCACCTACAACATTGTTTCATTGCGGCTAGTGCAATGAAACATTGCTGGAGGACGTTGTTTTAAATGTAACGTTTCTTTCTCGCTTTATTTTTCTAATTTATTTTTTTTGTTAAAAATGAATTTTTAAATATTTTTTCGAACTTATATTTTGATATTTTTGAATTCATATTTTAAATTAAAATATTTAAATTTAATATTGAATTTAAAATTTTTGAATGAAAAAATATTTTTTAATTATTTGTTCGAAATAATATTTTCGAATTTTTATTATAACGGAATATTGCGAGTTTTATGTTTTTTTATTTTTCTTGTACTTGTCCAATTTAATTTATCAAATTTTAATTTATAGTAAACAAATATAATACTAAAAATTGAAAATGTGGAAAACTAAAAAAAATGAAATTTTATCAATTTTTCGTTAGCTATAAAAAAATATAAAACAACTCAGCCCCCGGAATGCTAAATATTGTTTCGTTGCAGCTAGAGCAATGAAACATTGCTCGAGGACGTTGTTTTAAATGTAACGGTTTTTGTTCGCTTTATTTTTCTAATTTATTTTTTTTTGTTAGAAATGAATTTTTAAATATTTTTTCGAACTTATATTTTTATATTTTTGAATTAATATTTTAAACTAAAATATTTAAATTTAATATTGAACTTAAAATTTTTGAGTGAAAAAGTATTTTTTAATTATTTGTTCGAAATAGCATTTTCGAATTTTTATTATAACGGAATATTGTGAGTTTAATGTTTTTTTAATATTGTGAGTTTTATGTTTTTTTTTATTTTTCTTGTACTTGTCCAATTTAATTTATCAATTTTTAAGTTATAGTTAACGAATATATTTCTAAAAATTAAAAATGTGGAAAATTAAAAAAAATGAAATTTTATCGATTTTCTTTAGTTATAAAAAAATATAAAATAACTCAGCCCCCAGAATGCTAAATATTTTTTCGTAACAAATAAAAAAATACCATTTGTCACCTACACCATTCTTTCATTTGTAACTCCTTAGTTTTGATGATCACAACACAGCAAGCCATCATGTTGTTATTTGAGAATGTTTGCAGGATATAACAGCTTGATATCAGTGCTGTTTAAGTATCATGACAGCAAGCTATCATAAGACAGTAATCTATTTCAGCAAGCTATGATCACGATTGTCAGAATAACAGCAAGCCAAGATGCACAGTCCAGATTCAACAAGGAAGTCGAATTTCATGGAGATTTTATAGGATCTTCATATATATCAGTTGTAAGGACTTCTCTAATATAATAAACGTGCATGATATATAGAGAGCTCATTTATAAAACGTTTTTAATCATTCAAATTGATTTCCTAAAGAATAGGAGTTTGTTTCTCTTTCAAACTCTTTCTCCTATCTTCATTAAAACGTTTTATCCTCTACAAAATAGAAGAGATATTTTCTGTACGTTGGATATCTTTCTTTCTCATCTATCTAACGTACACATGAACGTTGGAAACCATCCCAACGATCTTAAACGGTAGAATTGGATTCTAGCCGTTGTAAGTTGTTGAGAATGTTTCAAACGTTAATGTGTGGTTATATATGTGGTTTCTTGCAGTTTTATGACTGAGGAATTTTACAAGCAAGAACACATACAACTCCTGATCTTTATTGTTTCTAAAATACTCTCGAGCTCTAAATATATACGCGTATTTTATTGAAGAGAGTTTATAGTTTGAGTTGTAAACTTTATCACTGATTTGTATTGTTCAATTGTATTGATTAGTTGCTGGATAAGTTCGCTAGGGAAACAAAGGTTTAGTGGTACTTGCTAGAGGAGTTTGTACTACGGGGTAGTATAGTACTTAGAGAGCAGGTTCTTAAACAGGGTTTCAGCAAGCCATTATCAGCAGCTGGGATAAAGGGAGATATATTGTTGTATCTTGTAGTTGTAACCTTCATTGATCAATAATATATTCTCTTACCAAGTTGGTAAGGGACCAAGACGTAGACCATAGGGGCTTAGGGGTCGAACCTGGCTAAAATTCTTGTGTGTTCTATTTACTTTCCTGCACATTATTTTCTGCATTGCATTTAGTCATCTCAGCTTACAATCATTGTCAGATTATAGCTCAGTTGATAAAATCTCAGTAAGCTATTATCGGGTAAAATTTAAAAGTAATCCTAGTTAGCCATTATCACCTATTCACCCCCCTCTAGGTGTAATTTCATCATTTGTGACTATAGCAATGAAATAAACATTACTCGAGGACATTGTTTTAAATGTAACGGTTCATGCTCGCTTCATTTTTCTAATTTATTTTTTTTGTTAAAAATAAATTTTTAAATATTTTTTCGAACTTATATTTTGATCTTTTTGAATTAATTTTTTAAACTAAAATATTTAAATTTAATATTGAATTAAAAAATTTTGAGTGAAAAAGTATTTTTTAATTATTTGTTCGAAATAGTATTTTCGAATTTTTATTATAACGGAATATTGTGAGTTTTATGTTTTTTTTAATATTGTGAGTTTTATGTTTTTTTTATATTTCTTGTACACTTCCAATTTAATTTATCAATTTTTAATTTATAGTAAACGAATATATTTCTAAAAATTGAAAATGTGGAAAATTAAAAAAAATGAAATTTTTTCGATTTTCTTTAGTTATAAAAAAATATAAAATAATTCAGCCCCCAAAATGCTAAATATTTTTTCGTAACAAATAAAAAAATATCATTTGTCACCTACACCATTCTTTCATTTGTGACTATAGCAATGAAATAAACATTACTCGAGGGCATTGTTTTAAATGTAACGGTTCATTCTCGCTTCATTTTTCTAATTTATTTTTTTTTGTTAAAAATAAATTTTTAAATATTTTTTCGAACTTATATTTTGATATTTTTGAATTAATATTCTAAACTAAAATATTTAATTTTAATATTGAATTAAAAAATTTTGAGTGAATAAGTATTTTTTAATTATTTGTTCGAAATAGTATTTTCGAATTTTTATTATAACGGAATATTGTGAGTTTTATTTTTTTTTTAATATTGTCAGTTTTATGTTTTTTTTTTCTTGTACTTGTCCCATTTAATTTATCAATTTTTAATTTATAGTAAACGAATATAATGCTAAAAATTGAAAATGTGGAAAACTAAAAAAAAATGAAATTTTATCGATTTTTCGTTAGCTATAAAAAAATATAAAACAACTCAGCCCGTAGAATGCTAAATATTTTTTCGTAACAAATAAAAAAAATATTCTCTGCCACCTATAGCATTGTTTCATTGCGGCAATAGCAATGAAACATTGCTCGAGGACGTTGTTTTAAATGTAACGGTTCGTGCTCGCTTTATTTTTTTAATTTATTTTTTTTGTTAAAAATAAAATTTTAAATATTTTTTCGAACTTATATTTTGATATTTTTGAATTATTATTTTAAACTAAAATATTTAAATTTAATATTGAATTAAAAAATTTTGAGTGAAAAAGTATTTTTTAATTATTTGTTAGAAATAATATTTTCGATTTTTTTATTATAACGGAATATTGTGAGTTTTATGTTTTTTTTAATATTGTGAGTTTTATATTTTTTTTATTTTTCTTGTACTTGTCCAATTTAATTTATCAATTTTTAATTTATAGTAAACGAATATAATGCTAAAAATTGAAAATATGGAAAATTAAAAAAAATGAAATTTTATCGATTTTTCGTTAGCTATAAAAAAATTTAAAATAACTGAGCCCCCAGAATGCTAAATATTTTTTCGTAACAAATAAATAAAATACCCTCTACCACCTACACCATTGTTTAATTGCGGCTAGTGTAATGAAACATTGTTCGAGGACGTTGTTTTAAATGTAACGGTTCTTCCTTCCTTTATTTTTCAAATTTAATTTTTTTATTAAAAATGAATTTTTAAATATTTTTTCTAACTTATATTTTGATATTTTTGTATTAATATTTTAAACTAAAATATTTAAATTTAATATTGAATTTAAAATTTTTGAGTGAAAAAGTATTTTTTAATTATTTGTTCGAAATAATATTTTCAATTTTTTATTATAACGGAATATTGTTAGTTTTATGTTTTTTTTTAATATTGTGAGTTTTATAATTTTTTTTATTTTTCTTGTACTTGTCCAATTTAATTTATCAATTTTTAATTTATAGTAAACGAATATAATGCTTAAAATTGAAAATATGGAAAACTAAAAAAAATGAAATTTTATCGATTTTCGTTAGGTATAAAACAACTCAGCTCCCACAATGCTATATATTTTTTCGTAACAAATAAAAAAAATACACCTTGCCACCTACAACATTGTTTCATTGCGGCTAGTGCAATGAAACATTGCTGGAGGACGTTGTTTTAAATGTAACGTTTCTTGCTCGCTTTATTTTTCTAATTTATTTTTTTTGTTAAAAATGAATTTTTAAATATTTTTTCGAACTTATATTTTGATATTTTTGAATTCATATTTTAAATTAAAATATTTAAATTTAATATTGAATTTTAAATTTTTGAGTGAAAAAGTATTTTTTAATTATTTGTTCGAAATAATATTTTCAAATTTTTATTATAACGGAATATTGTTAGTTTTATGTTTTTTTTAATATTGTGAGTTTTATAATTTTTTTTATTTTTCTTGTACTTGTCTAATTTAATTTATCAATTTTTAATTTATAGTAAACGAATATAATGCTTAAAATTGAAAATATGGAAAACTAAAAAAAAATGAAATTTTATCGATTTTCGTTAGGTATAAAACAACTCAACTCCCACATTGTTGTATATTTTTTCGTAACAAATAAAAAAATATACTTTGCCACCTACAACATTGTTTCATTGCGGCTATAGCAATGAAACATTGCTCGAGGACGTTGTTTTAAATATAACGGTTCGTGCTCGCTTTATTTTTTTAATTTATTTTTTTTTGTTAAAAATAAAATTTTAAATATTTTTTCGAACTTATATTTTGATATTTTTGAATTATTATTTTAAACTAAAATATTTAAATTTAATATTGAATTAAAAAATTTTGAGTGAAAAAGTATTTTTTAATTATTTGTTAGAAATAATATTTTCGATTTTTTTATTATAACGGAATATTGTGAGTTTTATGTTTTTTTTAATAGTGTGAGTTTTATATTTTTTTATTTTTCTTGTACTTGTCAAATTTAATTTATCAATTTTTAATTTATAGTAAACGAATATAATGCTAAAAATTGAAAATATGGAAAATTAACAAAAAATGAAATTTTATCGATTTTTCGTTAGCTATAAAAAAATTTAAAATAATTGAGCCCCCAGAATGCTAAATATTTTTTCATAACAAATAAATAAAATACCCTCTACCACCTACACCATTGTTTCATTGTGGCTAGTGTAATGAAACATTGCTCGAGGACGTTGTTTTAAATGTAACGGTTCTTCCTCGCTTTATTTTTCTAATTTATTTTTTTATTAAAAATGAATTTTTAAATATTTTTTCGAACTTATATTTTGATATTTTTGTATTAATATTTTAAACTAAAATATTTAAATTTAATATTGAATTTAAAATTTTTGAGTGAAAAAGTATTTTTTAATTATTTGTTCGAAATAATATTTTCAAATTTTTATTATAACGGAATATTGTTAGTTTTATGTTTTTTTTAATATTGTGAGTTTTATAAATTTTTTTATTTTTCTTGTACTTGTCCAATTTAATTTATCAATTTTTAATTTATAGTAAACGCATATAATGCTTAAAATTGAAAATATGGAAAACTAAAAAAAATGAAATTTTATCGATTTTCGTTAGGTATAAAACAACTCAACTCCCACAATGCTATATATTTTTTAGTAACAAATAAAAAAAATACACTTTGTCACCGACAACATTGTTTCATTGCGGCTAGTGCAATGAAACATTGCGGAAAGACGTTGTTTTAAATGTAACGATTCTTGCTCGCTTTATTTTTCTAATTTATTTTTTTTGTTAAAAATGAATTTTTAAATATTTTTTCGAACTTATATTTTGATATTTTTGAATTAATATTTTAAATTAAAATATTTAAATTTAATATTGAATTTAAAATTTTTGAATGAAAAAATATTTTTTAATTATTTGTTCGAAATAATATTTTCGAATTTTTATTATAACGGAATATTGCGAGTTTTATATTTTTTTATTTTTCTTGTACTTGTCCAATTTAATTTATCAAATTTTAATTTATAGTAAACAAATATAATGCTAAAAATTGAAAATGTGGAAAACTAAAAAAAAATGAAATTTTATCAATTTTTCGATAACTATAAAAAAATATAAAACAACTCAGCCCCCGGAATGCTAAATATTGTTTCGTTGCAGCTAGAGCAATGAAACATTGCTCGAGGTCGTTGTTTTAAATGTAACGGTTTTTGTTCGCTTTATTTTTCTAATGTTTTTTTTTTGTTAGAAATGAATTTTTAAATATTTTTTCGAACTTATATTTTTATATTTTTGAATTAATATTTTAAACTAAAATATTTAAATTTAATATTGAACTTAAAATTTTTGAGTGAAAAAATATTTTTTAATTATTTGTTCGAAATAGTATTTTCGAATTTTTATTATAACGGAATATTGTGAGTTTTATGTTTTTTTAATATTGTGAGTTTTATGTTTTTTTTATTTTTCTTGTAATTGTCCAATTTAATTTATCAATTTTTAATTTATAGTAAACGAATATAATGTTAAAAATTGAAAATATGAAAAACAAAAAAAAAATGAAATTTTATCGATTTTCGTTAACTATAAAAAAAATATAAAACAACTCAGCTCCGAGAATGCTAAATATTTTTTTGTAACAAATAAAAAAAATTCCTTTGCCACCTCCAGCATTGTTTAATTGCGGCTAGAGCAATGAAACATTGATGTCGGACGTTGTTTTAAATGTAACGGTTTTTGCTCGCTTTATTTTTCTAATTTTTGTTGTTAAAATGAATTTTTTAAATATTTTTTCGAACTTATATTTTGATATTTTTGAATTAATATTTTAAACTAAAATATTTAAATTTAATATTGAATTTAAAATTTTTGAGTGAAAAAGTAATTTTTAATTATTTGTTCGAAATAGTATTTTCAAATTTTTATTATAACGGAATATTTTGAGTTTATGTTTTTTTTAATATTATGAGCTTTATATTTTTTTCTTGTACTTGTCCAATTTAATTTATCAATTTTCAATTTATAGTAAACGAATATAATGCTAAAAATTAAAAATATGGAAAACTAAAATAATTTTTTTTTTATCAATTTTTCGTTAGCCATAAAAAAATATAAAACAACCCAGCTCCCGGAATGCTAAATTTTTTTTCGTAACAAATAAAAAAATACCCTGTGCCACTTACACCATTGTTTCATTGTAGCTAGTGCAATGAAACATTGCTCGAGAACGTTGTTTTAAATGTAACGGTTTTTTCTCGCTTTATATTTCTAATTTATTTTTTTTGTTAAAATTGAATTTTTATAATTTTTTCGAACTTATATTTTGATATTTTTGAATTAATATTTTAAACTAAAATATTTAAATTTAATATTGAATTTAAAATTTTTGAGTGAAAAAGTATTTTTTAATTATTTGTTCGAAATAGTATTTTCGAATTTTTATTAGAACGGAATATTGTGAGTTTTGTGTTTTTTTTAATATTGTGAGTTTTATGTTTTTTTATTTTTTTGTACTTGTCCAATTTAATTTAGCAACTTTTAATTTATAGTAAACAAATGTAATGCTAAAAATTGAAAATATGGAAAACTAAAAAAAATATGAAATTTTATCGATTTTTGTTAGCTATAAAAAAAATATAAAACAACTCATCTCACAGAATGCTAAATATTTTTTCGTAACAAATAAAAAAAAATACCGTGTGCTACCTACAACATTGTTTCATTGCGGCTAGTGCAACGAAACATTGCTCGAGCACATTGTTTTAAATGTAACGGTTCTTTCTCGCTTTATTTTTCTAATTTATTTTTTTTGTTAAAAATGAATTTTTAAATATTTTTTCGAACTTATATTTTGATATTTTGAATTAATATTTTAAACTAAAATATTTAAATTTAATATTGAATTTAAAATTTTTAGTGGAAAAGTATTTTTAATTATTTGTTCGAAATAGTATTTTCGAATTTTTATTATAACGGAATATTGCGAGTTTTATATTTTTTTTAATATTGTGAGTTATATGTTTTTTTTTTATTTTTCTTGTACACTTCCAATTTAATTTATCAATTTTTAATTTATAGTAAACGAATATAATGCTAAAAATTGAAAATGTGGAAAATTAAAAAAAAATGAAATTTTATCGATTTTCTTTAGTTATAAAAAAATATAAAATAACCTAGCCCCAGAATTCTAAATATTTTTTCGTAACAAATAAAAAAAAATACCATATGTCACCTACATTGTTTCATTGCGGCTATAGCAATGAAACATTACTCGAGAACGTTGTTTTAAATGTAACGGTTCATGCTCGATTTATTTTTCTAATTTATTTTTTTTGTTAAAAATGAATTTTTAAATATTTTTTCGAACTTATATTTTGATATTTTTGAATTAATATTTTAAATTAAAATATTTAAATTTAATATTGAATTTAAAATTTTTGAATGAAAAAATATTTTTTAATTATTTGTTCGAAATAATATTTTTGAATTTTTATTATAACGGAATATTGCGAGTTTTATATTTTTTTATTTTTCTTATACTTGTCCAATTTAATTTATCAAATTTTAATTTATAGTAACAAATATAATGCTAAAAATTGAAAATGTGGAAATCTAAAAAAAAATGAAATTTTATCAATTTTTCGTTAGCTATAAAAAAATATAAAACAACTCAGCCCCCGGAATGCTAAATATTGTTTCGTTGCAGCTAGAGCAATGAAACATTGCTCGAGGTCGTTGTTTTAAATGTAACGGTTTTTGTTCGCTTTATTTTTCTAATGTTTTTTTTGTTAGAAATGAATTTTTAAATATTTTTTCGAACTTATATTTTTATATTTTTGAATTAATATTTTAAACTAAAATATTTAAATTTAATATTGAACTTAAAATTTTTGAGTGAAAAAATATTTTTTAATTATTTGTTCGAAATAGTATTTTCGAATTTTTATTATAACGGAATATTGTGAGTTTTATGTTTTTTTAATATTGTGAGTTTTATGTTTTTTTTATTTTTCTTGTACTTGTCCAATTTAATTTATCAATTTTTAATTTATAGTAAACGAATATAATGTTAAAAATTGAAAATATGGAAAACAAAAAAAAATGAAATTTTATCGATTTTCGTTAGCTATAAAAAAAATATAAAACAACTCAACTCCCAGAATGCTAAATATTTTTTTGTAACAAATAAAAAAAATTCCTTTGCCACCTCTAGCATTGTTTCATTGCGGCTAGAGTAATGAAACATTGATGTCGGACGTTGTTTTAAATGTAACGGTTTTTGCTCGCTTTATTTTTCTAATTTTTGTTGTTAAAATGAATTTTTTAAATATTTTTTTGAACTTATATTTTGAAATTTTTGAATTAATATTTTAAACTAAAATATTTAAATTTAATATTGAATTTAAAATTTTTGAGTGAAAAAGTAATTTTAATTATTTGTTCGAAATAGTATTTTCAAATTTTTATTATAAAGGAATATTTTGAGTTTTATGTTTTTTTTTAATATTATGAGCTTTATATTTTTTTCTTGTACTTGTCCAATTTAATTTATCAATTTTCAATTTATAGTAAACGAATATAATGCTAAAATTAAAATATGGAAAACTAAAATAATTTTTTTTTATCAATTTTTCGTTAGCCATAAAAAAATATAAAACAACCCAGCTTCCGGAATGCTAAATATTTTTTCGTAATAAATAAAAAAATAACCTGTGACACTTACACCATTGTTTCATTGTAGCTAGTGCAATGAAACATTGCTCGAGGACGTTGTTTTAAATGTAACGGTTTTTTCTCGCTTTATATTTCTAATTTATTTTTTTGTTAAAAATGAATTTTTATAATTTTTTCGAACTTATATTTTGATATTTTTGAATTAATATTTTAAACTAAAATATTTAAATTTAATATTAAATTTAAAATTTTTGAGTGAAAAAGTATTTTTTAATTATTTGTTCGAAATAGTATTTTCGAATTTTTATTAGAACGGAAAATTGTGAGTTTTGTGTTTTTTTTAATATTGTGAGTTTTATGTTTTTTTTTATTTTTTTTGTACTTGTCCAATTTAATTTATCAATTTTTAATTTATAATAACAAATGCAATGCTAAAAATTGAAAATATGAAAACTAAAAAAATATATGAAATTTTATCGATTTTTGTTAGCTA